>NW_006299393.1:96418-98945 GCF_000327345.1 Myotis davidii | reverse complement strand
CTCAGGCTGAGGTTTCTGTGTGGACTATTCAAAGAAATAGTAAAATAAACTCAACTTTTTTCTTTACTTTAAAATTCCTTTTATTTTTTACGTTTTATTGAATTTATTGGAGTGACATTGGTTAATAAAATTATATAGGTTTTAGTGAGGTGCATTCACACCATGTAATACTACGCAGCCATAAAAAAGAAGGAAATCTTACCATTTTCAATGGCATGGATGGACCTGGAGAGCATTATACTAAGTGAAATAAGCCAGTTGGAGAAAGATAAATATCACATGTTCTCAGTCATATGTGGAATATAACAAACAACATAAACTGATGAACAAAAATAGACCCAGGGACATAGAAACATCAAACAGATTGTCAAATCTCAGAGGGAAGACAGGGGAGGGTATGTGTGGGGGGAAGAGATCAACAAATGAACTCATATGCGTATATGCATAACACATAGACACAGACAATAGGGTGGTGAAGGCCTGGGGGGAGGGGCGGAGTAGGAGAGATCAATGGGGGAAAATGGGACATATGTAATACTTTCAACAATAAAGATTAAAAAAAAAGAAAAAGAAAAGAGCCTTAACCGGTTTAGCTCAGCAGATAGAGCGTGAGCCTGCGGACTCAAAGGTCCCAGGTTCACGGTCAAGGGCATGTACCTTGGTTGAGGGCACATCCCCAGTAGAGGGTGTACAGGAGGCAGCTGATCGATGTTTCTAGCTCTCTATCCCTCTCCCTTCCTCTCTGTAAAAAATCAATAAAATATAAAAACAACAACAACAGTACTTTGCCCTGACTGGTTTGGCTCAGTGGATAGAGCGTCAGCCTGCGGAATGAAAGGTCACAGGTTGGATTCCGGTCAAGGGCATGTACTTGGTTTGCGGGCACATCCCCAGTAGGGGGTGTGCAGGAGGCAGCTGATCGATGTTTCTAACTCTCTGTCCTTCTCTCTTCCTCTCTGTAAAAAAACCATAAAATATATTTAAAAAAAAGAAAAGAAAAGAAAAGAAAAGTGGTGGTTCCAGTTCCTAAGATCCTTAGCTATGGTCCAATAGGTAGTAAGAATATTTCTCAGTGCCTTGGCCTGAACAGAATATGATTTTTGTGGCAAGTGACTATCAAAGACTGGTCCACCTGATCAGCAGCTGCCCATCCCTGGATGTCACCTTTTTAAACCTAATGTTGTCAAGGAGCCCATAATCTGTAAAATTCTTTGTCAGTGACATTCTGGGGATCTGTAGCCGAGATTGTAGGAAAGTGTTATTTTCCTATTACACTGCAGCACTGTGCGAAAGCATTGGCCAGCTGACATCAACATACATTCAGTAGGCTGCAGTGGATGGAGGAAATGAGTGGGGTTGAAGAGGTGGGAGAATGAATGTGTAGGACAATGTGGATGGGGCTGGGAAGGTGGGGCTGGGAAGGCAGGGCTGGGTGAATGAACACCCATATAGCCATCAATCCACTTCATGCTATTAAACTACTGGACCCAAGATGTAACTCTGGACTCTGGGACTATGCTTGACTTGGGGTTGAGAGTAGTTACCAATTTGATCATGAAGGTCAGGGAAGAGGGAGCAAGAGGTGTTCCTGTTGCCATTGTCCACATAACCCTGGCCTCAAACTGGGCCTTTTCTCCCAGGGGCTGTGCACCATGTGATAGCTACAAATAATTCTTTGAAAGGAGATTATAGGGCAGAATTATGGAATAAATTAAAGTGAAAATAGTATGAAATTCACACATATGAAAGGATAACTGCCTATATTATAAAGGTGTTTTTGCAAAATTATTTTTTACAATCAATTTAAAGTTGTAGTTACAATAACACTATGCTCACTAATATATCCATACACCTTCTTGAGTAGGAGAGAAAGCAAGAAGTTCGGGAACTGCACAGAGCTCTGAATGCTCCCAAGGGAGTGTGTTAGGCCCAAGACTATCAGCATTATATAGAGATGCTGCTCAAAATAATGAAAGCCTTCTCTGCCCAACATTATTTCTGCTGGGTATGTCTTTTGAAAGGAAATATTAAAGATATAAGGTTATGAAATTTCCACTATGTTAGTATAAAATTATTAACTGTGGATTTCACAGCCTTTCTCATCCTCCTTTGTTGCCTTAATTTCTTCCCCTCTTACTACTCTGTTAAGAGAAAGGTTAAAATCTTCTCAGGTGAATTCCTGAGAAAAAGCAATTAGAGTGGAATAAAAACCATGGGAACCTAGAGGATGAGAGAGTTGTGTCAGTGTAAAAGTGTGAGAGAACCTTGGGAGTTTGGGGGTAGTAGAGAAGAGGCAAGTGCAGGAGAGTTTAATAAGAGTCACTGTGGGTTATATACTTAGACTTCTTTCCCAGGCTGAGAGCTCTATGGGAGTAAAGACTGAAATTCTGGAAGAGAACCAAGATGGCGGCATAGGTTAACGCTGGAGATTGCTGCTTCGAACAACCAATTCAAATTACCCCTGAAACACGGAACGGGTTTCATGCTCACTTTCCCAGGTTTTAAACCTTTTTTTTTTTCCTCATCC
>NW_006299393.1:90885-94206 GCF_000327345.1 Myotis davidii | reverse complement strand
CTTTTATCTGAACAATAATGCAATAAACATTATATCTTGAAAAAACTAAGATAATAGAACTCTTTGAATATTTAAAGAGATTAAATAGCCCATCTCCCTTCCTCTCCGAAATCTATAATAAAAATATATTTTTCTAAATAAATAAATAAAAGATAAATAACAATTATAAAGGTAAAAAAAAAAAAAAGACTGAAATTCTGCACTCTGTCACATTTCCTTAATCCAACATCACTCTGGGACACAGGACTGGGCTTTGGCACGTGGGGGACGAGGGGCAGTGCCACAATTTTCTAAGCATAAAACAAATGAGGCATTCTTTACCTAGCATTCTTACCCTTATCTGCCATATCTCTTCTCCCTAAACAGTCTCAGTGCTTTGGGATCAGGGACAGGGTGAGTGGGCAGCAGTGGAGGTGAGGGGGTTGACAGGGGATCCCATTCATGCTATTGGGAAAATAATGCTGATAAAAGTTCAGGCACAATACCTTTAGAACACTGGTTCCTTTGGTTTCTCAAACAAAAGGATGTTAAGGGCAACAGCAGTAGTGCACATGTCTGTGTCAAGGACAGCAAATCAGTAACACAAACCTCCATTTGGTCTCCCACAGATTAGACTTGAGGACTGAATCAAACTGCCAACTGTCCATACCAGTGGTCGGCAAACACATTAGTCAACAGAGCCAAATATCAACAGTACAACGATTGAAATTTCTTTCGAGAGCCAAATTTTTTAAACTTAAACTATATAGGTAGGTACATTGATATTAACTTAATTAGGGTACTCCTAAGCTGGCCTTTGCTAAAAATGTTCTCAGTCTGATTGAGGTACATTCGCTGAGGTTGACCTCTTCCAACTCTCCCATCCACACTCGTCTTGTATACTTGTTTCAGATAAATGAGTGTGGATGAGAGAGTTGGATGGGGCCGACCTCAGCGAACGTACCTCAAAACAATGTACCTCCCCTGGCCCGGCCCCCCTGCCTGCCTGCACAGAGTCTTGTGTGGCCCTACCGGCCTCCCCCTCTCTCCATATCCTGTGGCCCACACTTCTTCTAACGCCACTTCTTCAAAATAGATTCGCCCAGGCCGAAAACTGACTTCTGCACATGGGCCATGAAGTTAATCACACTGTACGTGCGCTCCTGCACGTGGTATTTTGTGGAAGAGCCACACTCAAGGGGCCAAAGAGCCGCGGTTTGTCGACCACTGGTCTATATTATTAAAGCACCAACTTCTGGCCCTTATGTATTGTGCCTCCGGGAGACTGCCATTCACTGACCTGCACACTCATTACCGTACATCCCACTGAACCTTAGACCTCTGGCCCTCAGACAAGGAGCCCTCATCTTGATTTCAACTCTTATCAATTTGACTTTTGGTATTTTCTCATATTAGAATCTTCATCAGTATTTTTCCAAATGTGATGCACATTCATAATCTTGAAAAAGCAGGAAGAAATTGTTTTATCTCTTTCTTCAAAAAGGAGGCTCTTACCTGCCTGCTTGTATAGCCACAGAACAGCTGGAGAGCTCTGCTGGGGGGCACTGGCTGTGGGGTCCGGCGACCCTATTCCATAACGAGAAGCCCAGAATAAATGATTTCAGTTTATAGGTGCCAATGTTCTTTCATTAATGCAGACTCACTCCATGAGCCCTTTCTGCTAGCTCTTTCTCCTCAATGTTAAGGCATGCCTGACTCTTCCACAAAACATATAAAGACATTCTCTAACTAATTCTCTTTCTCTTCAGAGACAGGTTTCTTGAAAAACAAAACCAAAACCAGACTTGTACATTATATTGCTCTTCTTTCTGACCTCATATTCCTTCCTCCTCCATTGCAATCTGTCTTACACAACTTTATTGAAAACGCTCTTGCAAAGGCTGCCCGTGAGCACCTGAGCGTCTTGTTGCTCAGTTGAACAGTGTGGTGACTGTGGGGGCGGGGAGGAGGAGAGCACAGCAGCGTAGTGGGTAGTGGTGGTGGAGGAGGGTATATGGGGGATAAGTGGGAAAAATAAATTCAATGGATCTACTTCACCTTCTATCTTCTCGAAGCTTTGTGGAGCCTTGGATCTCACTCTCCTTGAATCTCTCTCCCTTTCTGGCTTCTATGATACCACTCCTCCCCTGCTTTCCTCATTACCTACCTGGCTCTTTTTCCTCAGTGTTCGTTGTACTCTCCTTCAGTTTATTTCTTAAATCTTGGTGTTCCAGAGGATTGCATTCTATTCCTGTTAATTTGTATTCTTTATATTCTCCAGCGTTTACCTTAACTACATTTAAAGCTTCAGCTACAATCTATATGTTGATGATCTTCAAACCTACATCTCTAGCCTAGATTTTTTCACCTGAGGTTCAATCGACACATATAACTGCCTATAGGACCTCTCTGCTCAAAGTGGACTCATTTCTATTCCAAAATCTTGCCCTTCTTAGTGGTAATAGCATCAACCAGCTTGTCTAAGAAAAAAACTTGACAAACATCCTTGATTCTTTTTTCTCCTCCTCTCGCTATATATTCAATCAATGACTAAGACACATTTTTTTCTTGCTTAATAATAAATCAATTTTTTAATCTCCTGACCCCAAGCCCATTCCCATTTCATAAGTGAGGCCCTGATTTTTTCTAGCTTGTATTGCTGCAAATATATAATTGTCTGTTTCCAGTCTCCTTGTATTTTACTCCCAGTCTACATCACCCCTCGAATGATCTTTAAGAAACGCAAATATAATTTTGCCATTTTCTTGCTCAAAAATCTTTAATGGCTGCCATAGCTTTTGTGATAAAATCCAGAGGGCCTTCCAACCTCCCACCCACCCTTACTTTACAGCTTCCTGGGTTGGACTGCTTTAGGGAAGATGGCTAGAGTGAAAGCTTAATCTCTGGCTATTTCATGCTTGGCTTCACTTTACTAAGGATGCCAATTAGTGATTTAGAGGTGAACACATGTGCTCTGCTTGAGCTCAGGCCTGTTTCAAGCAGTCCTTGAAGAGCCTCTGGCCTTACTGTTACTAAAAACCGTGCTGACTTGAACTTTTGACCTAAAGTTAAATATCTGTGTATCCTGCTGGGCATCCCCTGAGCCAGGAAAGTGAGGTTTGGAAAGGCTTTGGTTACTTTTAAGTCCAATTTGGCCTAAATAAAGAAATATATGTTCAATTTAATAATATTTTCAATGTCATAATTTCAGACACAGATGATAGTATTTTTTCCTTCTACTCTCTCCCTTCTTATAATTGCTTTTCAGAGAGAGGTGAGTAGATCTTAACTTTTATAAAATGGGATACAAGTGCCTTCATTTTCTTGTCTTTCTCTGGCTTT
>NW_006299393.1:88187-90661 GCF_000327345.1 Myotis davidii | reverse complement strand
GAAACATCCTTGCTCCTGGCAGGTTCACAAATTGCTCATCTTGCCTGACATTTCAAATAGAGGGACAGAACATACATAGAATGAACAAGAAAATTAAAGGGGCTGCAGGGATGCACATATTCTACTTGTAAAAGTAAGGAAGGATCAGTAAGTAAAGGATATGTAAATACCAGAAACCCACAGGACAAGCATAAAAAATTTCACAAAGATTTGATATGGAGAAAAGAGAAGGGGAACCTATTTTCTTGTGAATAAAAAACAACACAATTTTCTAAAATGTTAATACATTCCTTTGCAGCTGTTAAGTAAAATATAGTTCATACACCATTTTCTAAAAGGTTGACAACTAGGTGGTTATCAAGGCAAACTTCCTCTTCTCTGTTAGTCTGTCTACAGCCTGAAAGAAATTGATTGTCAAGGGAGAAAAATCAACTCTATGCATCTTACACAAGGATGTCCTCCACCAGGGTGTGAAGGGCACTGGGATTGCGGATCAGTTTGTCAAGGAAGCTGACAATGTCAGTAAATTTTGGTCTGTGATTTCTCTCCTTCTGCCAGCAATGGAGCATCAGCTGGTGCAGAGATGCTGGACAGCCCATGGGAGCTGGAAGTCTGTAACCTTCTTCAATGGACAGAATGACCTAAAGGCAAGCATACACAGGTTATTCTCTTACTTTGTGGGACAGATAATACTTATGCTAAGTTATAATTCCTTTTTACTAGTATATAGGAAGTAAAAGCCAAAATATTGGTAAATATGAAAACTACTTGTGAATTCAAATGGTCCTGACAAGGTAAATACAAAAGCTGTGAAGGAAAATTGTAAATATCTCCATAACATCCTCCAATCCCTCTGAGAGGAAAATGTGTCTTTTAAACACGTGGTGTACATAAGGGAAGTTAAGTTTCATCACAATGTCAAGAAATAGTTTTTGTGTGGTTTAGCTGGAACATCTCAAAACCCATTTAAGACATCAGAAAGTCAGCATAAGATTGATACATTTAGTGCAAACCATGTGTAACAAATGTTTTGGGTAAAATGTACTTCTGCTGAAGCACTGAATTCCTGAATAATTACTTTATCCTTTAATAATAAGTCCATGTGTATTCTTTTCTAGTTATCATTTCTTCTTTATTGCCTATTGAATTCCTCTTCACCTACTCCTGGCTTTCCCTTAGTCTGATGCATGATTGTAGGTCCTCTAATAACTTCTAAGATCACTTCATCTTTGGAATGTTATCAATGGCTAGCTTAAGGCCTCAGAGCAACAGGGGCATTCAAACCCAGCTTTCTCTGGGCCAGCACTCTCCAATAGCACTTTCTGTGATGATGAAATATTCTCTGCCCAATATGCTAGCAACTGGTCACGTGTGGCCAAGGGGCGTTAGAGATGTGGCTAGTAGGACTTAGGAACTGAATTTTTAGTTTTAGCTTGCACTAATTAAAATTTAAAAAGGCACATGTGGCTAGTGGCTACTCTATGGGGCAGCACAGCTCTAGAGAAAGAACTCTCTTTACAGTGGTTCTCAATCTTCCTAATGCCGCAGCCCTTTAACACAGTTCCTCATGTTGTGGTGACCCCAATTTCATTGGTACAAATTGAACATAACTAAAGCATAGTGATTAATCACAAAAACAATATGTAATTATATATGTGTTTTCCGATGGCCTTAGGCGACCCCTGTAAAAGGGTCGTTTGATCCCCAAAGGGGTTGCAACCTACAGGTTGAGAACCGCTGCTTTATAAGAAGCCAAAGTTAAAAAAAAAAAAAAGGAGAAACCGAAGTTAAGAGCAACAGTGGATGATGAGGTTTTATTTTTATTTTTGTAATATAATCAGTAGATAAGGCAAGATATTGATTATATGGCCCACCTGGGAATTTCGTAACAAGGTGTTAAAATTAACCCAGAATTTATGTAACTTATTTTTTCCCCCAAATTGGTATATATTTTTTTATTATTGCTGAAAGTATTACAAAGAGTATTACATATGTCTCCTTTTTTTTCCCCGCCCTTGACAATCCCCTGGCCTCCCCTTACCCCCCAGTGTCTTATGTCCATTGGTTATGCTTATAACCGAAGAGATCAACCGAAGGACTTGTATGTATGAAGTCCTTCGGTTGATCTCTTACCCACCCACCTCCTGCCCTCCCATCCTCCCTGGCCTTCCTGCTGTAGTTTCACAGTCTGTTCGAGGCAGCTCTGCCTCTGTATCTATTTTTGTTCATAAGTTTATAATGGTCTTTATTATCCAGAAATGAGTGAGATCATGTGGTATTTTTCCTTCATTGACTGGCTTATTTCACTTAGCATAATGTTCTCCAGTTCCATCCATGCAGTTGCAAATGGTAAGAGTTCCGTCCTTTTTAGAGCAGCATAGTATTCCATCGTGTAGATGTACCACAGTTTTCTAATCCATTCATCTACTGATGGGCACTTAGGCTGTTTCCAAATCTTAGCTATGGTGAATTGT
>NW_006299393.1:85012-87731 GCF_000327345.1 Myotis davidii | reverse complement strand
GGCATCCCTGTCTTGTTCCTGTTCTTAGGGGAAATGGTGTTAGTTTTTGTCCACTGAGTATGATTTGGCTGTGGGTTTGTCATATATGGCTTTCATTATGTTGAGGTATGATCCTTCAATTCCCACCTTGCTGAGAGTTTTTATCAAAAATGGGTGTTGAATTGTAACTTATTTTTTAATGAAGCATTCATAGGTATTCATATGAGCCTTTCTTCTTATATCATCTCTTGGAGAAAGACAAAGAAAAAGGGTTTATTTTCCTCATTTTTGGGGTGGGAAAACTGAGGGAAAGACAAATATTTAAAGAGAAACACAATTCAACCTCACCCCTACCCTCTCTTGACAACAAAAATATAAAAGTGCAAATGTTAATATTGCTAACAGAATACCCTTTTTTGTAATGCCATCTGCACACGTTCTGTAATTAAAAAAAAACCAAACCCACATCTTATTTTAATTTCTTTTAAAATTGACACTACTTGACATGACTCTACAATACCTATAATTTCTGCTAGAGGCAGTTTGTAAAAAGGAGCAGTAAAATGCCTTTAGGAACCTCTGAACTGCTCAGCTGTAGTTTTTTTTTTTTTTTTTATAATAGGGAATTTCTCATAATCCCATCAGTGTCTTTGTGACCGGTCAGGATACCAGCATTTTTCAATTCATTTTACATTCCATTATTGAACAGGATTTTTTCTGAGTACTTTTGCTACCACTTAGCCTTGGGTTTTAAGACATTTTGCAACACATTTTAGTACAACAGGATGTGTGTAAAAATGCTTGTAACACCTCAAAACTACTGTGGACAGTTTTGAAAAGTACTAAGAAAAGTGGGATAGAATTCCACTATAGAAAGACTTAAAGATCCCACCCCAAGAGAGCTCTCTAGTCAATTTGCCACAGTTACCTAATTACAAGCGCTTAGAATAAAGTAGATGACAACTGAGGTTATATTCTGAGAAAAAAAAATTAGCTGCCTTTACTGAGTATTTATCATGTGCGAGGCACTTTGCATATTTTTCTTCATTTACTGCTTAAAATAACTCAGCATGGTAGATTATTATCCCCATTCTTAAGTTTCGATGTAGAGTGGTTAGAAAAATTGCCTGAATCCACACAGTATAGGTGGCAGAAATAGAATCTGAAGAGAGTTCCTTTCAGCCTCCAAACATTTCCTCTGGCTATTCTGCAGAAATGCTTTTCAGTTTTCCTGATACAACATTTTCCTCCACAATTTTACATTAATTTACACAATTTTAGGGGTGATTAGCATTCTGTCTTTTGTCATAGCATCTGCTAATTAGACTTCAGTGTTTTTATTTGGATCTTAAGTTTAATTTTCTGGGTAAATAAAAAATTTACTTCATAGTTTGCAAACTAATCGCTGGCTGAACAGAGTCATTTCTGAATGCTCTGAGTCTTGCACATATTTCTATTATTGCATACATTACATTGTATTGTAATTTTTCATCTGCCTCTCCTTCAAAGCTATATATACTTGCAAACGGAGATTATTTCTCTATATTTTGGTTTCATCATTTAGTACAGCGCCTGACACATTAATAAATGTTATTGACTTAACAAAAGTTATTAGAAGACATTTTTGGATTTGTCTTAATAGAGGAGCAGATTCTCAGAAAACCTAGAGGCTCAAGGTACCCAAGATGGATTCACAGCACAAGCATGATAGCAGCTGAATTCCTCTACGAAGGAAATATTAAAATAATGGTGCCTCAAGCAGCATTATCCAAAATGATCTCATGCCTCACTCTGATTTGCCTGGAGAATGAGCCAGGTGAGACTGGGGCTCTCTTTGCTCCCTGAGAGCAAGAATGGACCCAAACTCAGCCTCCTGTAATCACAGTGGCTTTTTTCCTCCTGTCCAGGGGGTTACCATCTCCCAAGGACCCCAAAGTCCTTGGCTGCTGGGGACCTGACTTTCCCAGACAAGGGTAAACAGTTGACACTCAAATCTAGACTTGTTGGTGCTAAGCCAGCAATTTATTCTCTTTTTATTGACAATGTTGCTCATGCTTGTCCTGTAAGAAGAGAGAGTGACAAGAGAGTGTACTTTCCTGAAACCTTTACCCATAATATTCAATGTGTGTCTGGTCCCAGTATGCCCTCCCATGGGGACCATGAAAAGATTTGGGGACTCACGACTATTTTTCTTGCTGCCTCCGGTTTTTAAGTTTCCTCAGTTTTTTAAATTGTAAAATTTGTCTTGAGCCTTGGTTCATGAATGTTAAGCATTAAGGGTTCCACCTTTTAGGAGAATAGAAATAACAACAATAATAACAGTGACAATAATAGTAAGAGCTAGTAACTGGACAGCCAGTTGGCCTGGAGGTCAAAACCCCCTTGTATTAACTACAACAATCAAGGCTTAACTACAACAAGACTGCGCACAAAAACCACTAGGGGGTGCACCGAGAAAGCATAAAAAATGCGGAGACAAAGAAACAAGACAAAACTGTCAATGGAAGATATTGAGTTCAGAACCACACTTTTAAGGGCTCTCAAGAACTGTCTAGAAGCTGCCAATAAACTTATTGAGATCTACAAGAAATCTAATGAGACCCTTGATACTATGATAAAGAACCAACTAGAAACTAAGCATACACTGACTGAAATAAAGAATATTATACAGACTCCCAACAGCAGACCAGAGGAGTGCAAGAATCAAGTCAAAGATTTGAAAAGCGAAGAAGCAAAAACC
>NW_006299393.1:67391-84515 GCF_000327345.1 Myotis davidii | reverse complement strand
AGGGGTGTTGAAGATGCGGGAAGAGACTGGACAAAAATCGTGCACCTATGGATGAGGATAGTGGGTGAGGAGTGAGGGGCAGAGGGTGGGGTGGAACTGGGTGGAGGGGAGTTATGGGGGGAAAAAAGAGGAACAAATGTAATAATCTGAACAATAAAGATTTAATAAAAAAATAGTAAGAGCTAGTAACTGAGAGCTCTTGGGGACTTCCAGGTGCCAGTTCTAAACGACTTGCATGTATCAACTCCTTTAATCCTCACAATAACCCTATGAGGAAGGTACTGTTGTTATTCCCATTTTATAGACCAGGAACTTAAACATTGAGAGGTTTAATTTGCCCAAGATCACACCCCTAAAAATTCTGGTTTCGAAGGTAGCCAGAGAAAAGACTCAAGCAATATGATTCACAAAAATGGTTAAAAGATGCATATTTCTAATGAATTTTTAATTTATTCAGATATATAAGTCACTTAAATTGCTGTTGAGCATACTATGCATAAAGGTATAATGCAACGAGTAAAAAATATGTCTTACTTTAGGAGAGGTATGATCTAGTGAAAGAGACTGAGGAGTGAGACTATGTTAAGTACCATGGAGGTCAGGGAGCTATGAGAGCCTGTGGGGGAGCACCTGGCACAATCTTGGGATGGCTTCTCAGGGAAGGTGAGCTGAATCTTAAAGAATATAGAGGGTGTCCCCTCAAAATGTACACACACTGTAACAGCTGATAGCTCAGTTTTGAAGGTGAAATGTATTTCAATAAACACTGCCTTTATAATTATTCAAAGTGTGTATACATTTCTTTGGGACACCCTATATATAAAAGGTAGCACAAACAACTAGATGGGAAGAGAGGCGATTTAACCTTATCTGGGAATGAAAGTAGATTCGTTGGCTAGACAGAGTCTTCAAAGAAAGAATGGTGATATTTGAGGCTGGAAGATTAAGTAAAAATTGTATTTCTTGAGATTACAAATTATTTTGCATGTTATAAACAAACATTTTGCAAAGTGGAAAAAGAATTTAGCAAGTAAATGACATTAGAGTTGCCTTTTGGAAGTTCACTCTGGCTTGCAGTGTGGAGAATGCACAGAGGGGGAGGCCAGCGCAGGCCAATGGGAGGTTTGCAGGGACCCTGGAGAGATCGGAATGGCCTTGATGGAGACTGTGTGTTTTAAGAGACATGGACTGATTTGGCAGGAATACAGGAGTGGGTGAGATTAGATGTGGCAGTAGAGGAAGGAGACAAGAATAATTTCTAAGTTTTGGCCTTGGTCAACTGGCAAAGATAGAGGACACAGGGGGAGAAGCGATTTTGGGGCTGGAGTGATGATGCGTTTAATTTTCTATGAGCTTTCTGATTTCAGATTCAAGTAACATATATCACTTTGAGAGCTTATTATGTGCTGAGTTCTGGGCCAGGTGTTAAACAAAAGTTAATTTATAAAGTCTCAAAATACCTTATTATTGTTTCTGTACACATTATAGGTAAGAAAACTGAAGCAAAAACTGAAGCGAAAACTGATGAACAGATTGGATTATGTAGCCAGTAATTCCTTGAAGACCAGACTAGAATTACCATCTCTGTAGCCTCTGAATCATGGCAGTGGTAGAGACAATCTGTTTAAGTCTTGAGCCACATTCCTGACTCATTCCCCTGGAATTAGATCTTAAGCCCTCCCTTACCTGCATGCTCTCACTCTCACCTATCTGTTTATGAATTCCACTGCTGAAGCTCTAGTTCAGCTTCCTCTGCAGGTTTCTCTGTCAATCATCTATAGGACATACCACTTCATAAAGCTGTCATATGCATGCCTTAGATTAATTTTGCTCAAAACTAACCCTGTTCCTCCTTTGGGATTTCTGTTCTTTGCAAAGGGTACCACTCTTCCTTTTAGTGAAATCAGGATAAAATATGAAAATGACTACACTGATAATTTCCGGCCTCTGCCTTCTCCCTGATTCTCAAAATTCACTTATGCTGATTCTACCACTCTCATATACTGTAAATCTGCTCCATTTTTTAAGCTTCTCTTCAAATGACTTATCATTTTGATCACTGCAATAGTCTTACCTTCCTAACTCATCTTTTTTTTGTTGTTGTTAATCCTCACTCAAGGATGTTTTTTCATTTTGTCTTTTATCCTCACCTGAGGATATTTTTCCCTTTGTGCGGGGGGAGAGTGAAAGAGAGAAGGAAAGACAGAGAAACATCAATGTTAAAGAAACACATTGATTGGTTGCCTCTTGCACGAGCAACGCTCTATCCACTAAGCCAAACCGGCTAGGGCCTAATTCATCTTTGTTTCTCCTTTTCCTCCTCCAATCATCTCCCAAGGTACACTCAAAGCAATCCTTCTGAAGAACTGTGATGGTGTCTTCCCATGTCTGAAATTCTGCAGGGGCTCACCATGATCCTGGCTCTCAGCCTTCACCCTGACCGGGTCCCGCTTCCCCTTTGGCCTTGGCACTACAAAGCACCTGCAGTCCCTCAGCTGGGTGAGCTGAGTGCGCCCCACAGCAACTGTTCCTTTTTCCCACCGGTTCCCATCATGTGGGTCAAAGGACGATGCCATGTCAAGTCAAAGACTAGAGCTCCAGTCGCCATATATGTGATTTACAAAAACTGTATTTTAGGGGCAGCTTCAGAAAACCTCAGTACTTATCTTTGTAAACATTCCTTTTGTGAGAAGTTTTGTTTTATAGGTATTTTCTGATTGCTTAATTAAGGACTGACAGGGAGCTGGGAGCATATGGGTGCTTTGTCTAAAAGATTAATTGAGTTTTGTCATTTCAGTATATGAAAGGTTGATAATTAACTAGAGAGGATTTTTTAACAGTTTGGTTTTATGACAGTTGTCGGCTGTCATCTTTTGGAGAAGAGTTAAACAAGGTTATACCCTTATTTAAAAAAGGTAAGGAGAAAATTAAAATAAAGTGAAAAAATATGAAAATGACTGCAGTGATCATTTCCATGCAGGAATTGGATTAGGAAAAGGAATTAGATTCTGTCAGAAGTTATTATCTAAAACCTGGCTGGTTATTCTAAAGAGATTGGACTGGTTCCTTGTCACTGACACTGCAATTTTTAGCAGCCCAGAATCAACATAAGGATCAGTCGGGGCACAGGGCAGACTGTTCTGCTCTTGCTGAATCCAACGAGTTTTCCAACTGTCTTGACAGTTTCTGAGTTAAACAGGCAATGTGCACCTTCTATGAAACCAGGCAAACTAGGAGTAGACAGCCAGCAGGAAGACACTGAAACCTCCTTGAACAGGGACTGCTTGGGCTGTGCAGGGAATCACTTTTTTTTTTTAAAAAAAATAAGACTGTTAACTATCTCCAAAAGAGCAGTACATTAAATTTAGCTATTTATACTTCCTTTTAAAAGAAACTCTCTCAAAATTTTAGCAAGGACTAAAATGTACATTAGTAAATGCAATGGGAAATATTTTTATTTTCTCTCTAAATACTTACCATGGCTTTGTGGAAAACCTATAATTTCAGGCAGAAGGGGGATGGTAAAGCAGAGGGTCCCAGTATATACTTACTTTTTGTGATAATAATTACTTGTACAAATAGAATATTAGATTTATAATACAGTGATACTAAAAGCACTGGTAATGTATTTTCCTTATGTACAATATAAAGATTGTATCTACATGGGCAAAAAAAGAAAAGAAAGTTTAGAAGTAAATAACATTTATAATTTTATACCTATTTCCTTATTCAGTGTTTTTCAACATATATAATTTATAGTTCAGTGAAAAGCAATCAAGACGAGAAATTTAAGTGTACATTAAGAAAAAGGGGGATAGCCCAGCTGGTGTGGCTCAGGGGTTGAGCGCCGACCCATGAACCAGGAGGTCATGGTTTGATTCCTGGCCAGGGTTGCAGGTTCAATCCCCAATAGGAGACATGCAGGAGGCAGACGATTGATGATTCCCTCTCATCATTGATACTTCTATCTCTCTTCTCCTCTCCTTTCCTCTATCTGAAATAAATAAAAACATATTTTTAAAAAGGGAGGAGAATAGAGTAGGTTTCTATGTAAGATATAGACAGAACACACTTTTTCGAGGCTAATTTGTAATTTATAAATAATTATAGCAAAGAAACTGAAGATTTCCTTTTAAACTTTAAGATAAAGACTTTCTTGAGGCCCTGGACAGGTACTCAGTTGGTTAGAACATTGTCCTAATGCCAAGGTTGTGGGTTAGATTTTAGGTCAAGGAACATAAAAGAATCAACCAATGAATGTATAAATGGATAGAACAACAAATCAATTTTTCTCTCTCTCCGTTTATCTCTCTCTCTCTTTCTCTAAAAATCAATAAGTAAAAAAGCAAGCAAAAAAAAAAAAGACTTTTTAAAAATTCCTACACCTAAGATAGTTCTCAAACCTCATTTCTTTTTTTTAAAATTTCTTTATTGATTAAGGTATTACATATGTGTCCTTATCCCCCCGTTGACACCCCCCCACCCCACCCCCGCTCATGCCCTCACCCCGTTGTCTGTGTCCATTGGTTAGGCTTATATGCATTCATACAAGTCCTTTGGTTGATCTCTCCCCCTTACCCCCACCCTCCCTTATCAAACCTCATTTCTGAAGTCGCAACAGAATGTCAAGAACCTATGTAATATGGAGAGTGCTTATCCTTGGTTGGTTACCAACTTTCAGATTGTTGAATGAGTGGACAAAATAGGGAATAATATGAAGTGTAGGACTCTCATAGGTTAAAAGGTTATTGATGACATGATTTATCATTTGGAAAATCTTTATGTCTAACAGCTAAAGTCATACTTCTTGAGACTGAGATAACTAACACCTGTCCATGCTTCAGTGTGTAAGAAACAGGGTGAGCATTAGTGAAGGAGCCATCTAAGTTACATCAAAATCCTAAACTGTCCCTAACAAGCTCTGTCTCCTCCTTAGTAAAGAAAAGAGAACTGATTCAGTGCTTGCAATAGCACATTTCAGCTTAAAAAGTTATGCTGCTAGAGTCATTTAAACTGGAAGCTTCATCTGTAGGACTTCTGGTAGCATTTCTGGATCTCCAGGTTCTATAACCTTCGTGTCTACATTGGGCCTCCTTTGAAAGGACTGGTTCCCACAGAGCTCCAAGTGCAGGGAGACAAACATCCTGACAGGGCCAGAGTATCTCCTGGTAAACCAAGGCTAGGAAGATTTGGGGAACCACGCTATTCCTTACCACGCCAGTTCCTCTCTAATAAATTATACTTTTTCTTGAAAATATAAAGACACGTTCCAAATCTCTCTATTTAAAAGCATTTTTTTTCTTTAGAAGACAATGTTCTTAAAACTCAGGGCCATTTTCTCAAGTGCTCTCTGGGTAAAAACCAAGTATTTCTTTACTGGTGCATCATTTTGATTTTAGAAAAACACCTTTAACCCATTTCCCAAACCCACTAAAAATATCTAAAAGCTATGCAAAAATAATTTATGAGTACAAAGAAAAAGGGGATTTAAAAATGCCATCTTTGTTCCAAAGGAACAAAAGACAATAAAAATTAAAATGGTCAAAAGAGAACAAAATATGGAATAACAATTATAACAGCAAAAAATTGTGAGTGTATTTTCCCCCAAACAGATACTGAAGGCATAATTAAATTTTTTTTAACATAAACATTGCTGGTATGTATACATTTTCCAGCTTTGTGGTCATTTAATATAAAAAATTCCCTTGGAAATTACACTGTGGTAATAGCATATTGGTTATTGGTTTCCTCTACTTGGAACTTTACTATTTGAATTATTTACAATGGTGACTGATTGCATCTCACAATATCCCCTATTACTCTTGCCTCGGTAGTAGACATGCATCATGCTAATGTAACTGGTATATATTTAATTAAAAGGCTGCTACTGCCTATGTACCAATACTAGGGATTATTGAAAAACAGGGGAGAAGAAGGCCATTTTGAAAATTGCTTTGGTAGAATGCATATTAAATAAATGCAAAAATTCCCTCTGTAATATGGAAGTTGAAATAATGGGGACAGGCCTTTAGCAACTTAATGTATCTTACACAGATCATGAAACAAGGACCATCTTATATAATAAAAGCATAATACGCCAATCGACTGAACAGCAGAATGACCAGTCGCTATGACGTGCACTGACCACCAGGGGGTAGATGCTCAATGCAGGAGCTGCCCCCTGATGGTCAGTGCACTCCCACAGGGGGAGCACCGCTCAGCCAGAAGCCGGGCTCATGGCTGGCGAGCCCACCGACGGTGGCAGGAGCCTCTTCTGCCTCCGCTGCAGGCGAACGGTAAGAGTGAGGGTCTTGGACTGTGAGAGGGCACAGGCCGGGCTGAATGACACAAACTCATGCACAGGGCCTCTACTTAATAAAGTAGAGTTAGGACAATCTAATCAGAGACAAGAACTGGAAATGACTGGACCCTGTGTCATAAAATCAGACTGCATTTCTAGGTAAGTAGATTCTGCAACTCCTCCATTCTTGGCTGAAGTAGTGACCCACAACTGAGAAAGGTTATAGAATTATTAGGACAAACAAATACGGTAAAAGGTTATTTTCCTCCTTCTTAAATTTTGAAAAAAAGAATCCATTCATTTAAGATCAAAAGTTTACTTCCAACCATATCACCTACCAAAAAAAAAAGAGTCCTAAAGATAAACTTTAATTTTTTTCCTCAATGAAGGTTCTGAAAGCAAATTAAAGCAAAACATTTTATAAAAGCTTTTCAAAAGTAAGGAGAAATAAAAATACAAAAATATTGAGGTAGCGTTATGTTTCCTAGCAAACCTCAAATGAATGTTCCCTGATAGTGGTTATCTTTTTGGGAAAAGGGACCAGCTTAGTAGCATATGCTTAAATGATACCATACCCTGGAGGCATTTGCATTTCAAATTGCTTCAAGGAGAATGTTTTTTCTTTTTTTAAACATCATCACAGCAGGGAAAAACAAAACAAAACAAAACCCAAGACTTCAGTCTTGCGTTAGATCATTAGTTCGAGGCAAGTCACCTCTCATTATGTGGTGCTAGTTTTTCCCCTACATATGAGCTCTGTGGGGATTTGGTTATTTAATGTTGCCTGCTGTTCCTATTTTGCTTGCATTTTCTTCTGTTAAGTACTTTACACCGTGTAAGTGCTGGAAGATCTGCAGTGGCCTTGGTGTCCTCTTTGGAGCTTGTGTAGCTGCTAGCATTAAAATGTACTCCCATACGTAGTAAACAGCAATTATTTTGAACTTGGGTGAAAATAACAAAATATTCCCTTGCAATACCTTAAAAAGAAAAAAATGCTGGGAAACAGCCAGAAGTTGTATACCTTCAGTGTGCCTGTGACATGTTTCCGTAATAGGCTAAATATGTTGATCATTAGAATCTGATTTTAAGCTACTGCCTTATTATTTTTAAGATATTCAATATATGTGGTACATTCTATAAAATTTTAACATCAAGACACAAAATACTGCTGAAAAGATTTATAGTTCCAAAACTATAATGAGTCAATCCACATTCTTTTGCTAATAGGAAACCAGAGTGGCACACAGAATTAAAGATGCTTTAATCTCATTACGTAGAACTTCTGTGGCATGGAGACGCTCACGAAAACAAGACTTCTCATGCACTAGTAAGCGGGGTATGAACTTCACTTCTATCATTAACTAGCTAGTAAGTTTGGGTAAGTTACTTAAACTTTCTAGACAGTCTCAGTTCTTTCATCTAGTAATCATATGAATAACAGTATCTATCTTAGACAATTATTTTGAAGATTAAATGAGCTAATAATCTAAAATGCTTGGCTCATAATAAGCCAAGTTGTGATGATTATCACTGGTTAAACACTGTCTATGTACAAGATGTGCTACATACACTATCTCTAATTCTTTCAAATCCTGCAGGTGAGTGTTTTGAATCCCATTATAAACAATATCTCAGAAAACTTAAGCCACTTGCCTAAGATTACATGGCCAGTAAATTGTGGAGCTGGGATTTGAACACAGATCTTTTTAGCTCTAAAGCAGTGGCTCTTAACTGGGAGTGATTTTTTGTACCCCATCCCCAACTGGGCAATGCCTGGGGACAATTTTGGTTGGCATGACTTGGAAGCTGCTACTGGCATCTAGTGGGTAGAGGCTGGGATGCTGCTAAGCATCCTACAAATGCACAGGACAGCCCCCAACAACAAAAAATTATTCAGCCCAACACATCCATAGTTCTGAGGTTAAGAAACCCTCCTCCAAAGCTCTCATGACCTTTCCAACAGGTAATAGACCTGTTACCTCACTAGAATACAGTGACGCACAAAGTTAACAATTTGGGGCCGTTTAATACTGCAATAATGAAAGTTGCTCTTGAAAACAATGTACACTGAAAATGGACAACATAGTATATCTCTGGCACACTACTGCTTTCCTTTGGGGACTTCCTCCCTCACTACATAAGATTTTGCGGAAATTGCCAATCACAGTGCTGCCCCCACCTCTGAACGCACAGGCTGGTATATAAACTCAGTCATAATACCCATTTCCTGGCATGGGGCAGGATTGGGCAGGGCCTAACAGAGCCAACCAGAATTTCCTGGTATCGGTACATACATTTTCACAGACAGAAGGTCTCATTTTGCTGAGGTTGTTGAGCTGAATGCTGAGCTCTGGAGCGTAAAGAAGAATAAAGCAAAGAAGACCTTTGCAGCAGGAGAAAATGAGGTCAACGCACCCAGAAAAGCACTAAAAATCCGCATGATTCCTGAGACGGAGCACTGCTGAACTACCTTCTTAGTCTCACACCTGGAAAAAATTTATTTTTATGTAAGTTAGCTTGGGCTGAGTCTCTGTCATATATAATCAAAAGAAGCCTGCATAATAGAGTATGCATGCTTTTTTGGCATATATTTTAAAAAATAGCAATGCTGATTCACACACTGTTGTCTCTATGTAAAAAAGGTAGAAGGCATGAGGTCTCCGCATGAGAAGTATACACTCTGCTCGGTGATAGGGAAAAGACTTATAAATGCCAGAACTTCATCTCCTCATCTACATACTGGCTCCTTGAGAGGGAGGCCTGTGTTTTCTAATTCTTCATCTCCAACCCACATGCACACCTGACCCAATGACTGGCATGCATTTTATAAGTAACTGCTTGATGGCTAAGCGGTTATGGTTGTGAGGCCTTCTAAGGACGAGCCCAGTGCACTCTATTTTCTCATTTCCTTTCCATACAATACCACTGACCTTTGGGAAACATTACACTATTGGCTAAAACAGATTCTGCAAACTCAGAATTGTTCATAGTAATAAAATATGCCACAGTCTGCGGAAAGGAGGGACTCTTTCATCAAAGTTATCTGAAACTTCCTAACCTCATTTAAGATCATAAAACATGTTAAAATGCCATATTTAGTTAAGCCCATAGCTCAGTTAAACTCAACATACTGTAGTAAAAATGTAAAATATTCAAGCAGAACACAGTTGAATTTTTATTGTTTAAAACATTACTTTCTTTACTTAAAATGAACATTGGTTGCAGAAAGTCAAACATAAAAATAAAAACAAAACAAAAAACAAAAAACCAACAAACAAAACAAAAATAGTTCTTAGTACTTTCTTTTAGTCTTGTATCCATCTTAGGACCTAAGGGTTTGCCTCCTCCCCGACCCTTCATCCCAGAAATTTTTGTTCTCCTGATTTTCAGATTCTTGCTTGAACATATTTTGGTAACCACTCAAATACCATGAAGACAGCCACCTTAACCCCTACCTCGAACAACAACCAAGCTCTAGGTGGAGAGAGTTCAACTTGTACCATGGACATTGGCAATCCTGAGTGAATGAGAATGGGCTTAATGTCGGGAGTCTATTTCTGGCTGCAGTAGCTTCTTCTGGTTCCAGATATAGGCTTTGTGGCCAAATGAGGTTCAGGAGACACAACTGCTCTCTAAACAGTCATCTTGGCTGTAGTTCATCTATACACAGGGCCAGGATGGCTGGGTAAACTCTTGGGCAAGATTCAGGAAGGAAGGGGTTGACAACAGGGTTGGACTATTCTAGGCAAAATTTACATGGCGGTCTAAGTTGGAAACCACACATTTGGGCTTTTTCTCTCAGAGGCTGCTCTCCTAAAAAACATATCTGTTTTGTCCGGTATCTTCACTTGTACCTGCTCCCTCTGTGGCAGTCCTATCTCATTCTTAACACCTCGACAGAGATTCAGAAATGTCCTAAATTTCTGAAAAGAACAATTTGAATCATTCCATTGCTGAGATAAGTATGTTAACTATTTCTGCAGAGATTATAAAATAATAAATAATAGTATGTAATATCCCTGTAAGAGGAATATTACAAATAATTTAACCCAGTCCTTTTACTGTATTTATTGGTTATGAAACTCGGGAGCTTTGAAAAGTTAAGTGACTTTCATGGTTGACTTATAGTTTCCATAATGATGGCCCTGGTTTCTAAATCTCTGGTATAATATACCCCAGGTGGTAAGAGATAATCCAGGGGTAGAAAAAGAATAGAAGTTCTCTTTATGTTAATTTGTATTATTCTATTATAAGAATGACTATTTATGAATGTCTAATAAGAATGACTATAACTTTTAAGGTTTTAAGGAATGAATTTTATGAATGCATTTTATAATATATAGGATATATTTAAAACAACCTCCCAGCATTTCTTATCCTACTTTCTTGTCTCCCCCCCCCCTTGATTACCCTGTTACATACTATATCTTCTACTTATTACCTGTTTACAGTCTGTCTCCCTTTCCCTATAAGGTAAGCTCCATAAGGGCAAGAAGTTACTGGTCCTTCACGGGGAACTACATGGACTATAAACCAAACCACCATGAAAAAGCAACTATTTCCCCTCCCTTCTTATTCTAGGCCAGTGGTTCTCAACCTTTGGGTCATGACCCCTTTGGAGGTCGAACGACCCTTTCACAGGGGTCGCCTAAGACCATCCTGCATATCAGATATTTACATTATGATTCATAACAGTAGCAACATTACAGTTATGAAGTAGCAACGAAAATAATTTTATGGTTGGGTCACAACATGAGGAAGTATTTAAATGGCCAGAAGGTTGAGAACCACTGTTCTAGAAGTTTATTAGCATTGTCTTCCAAGATCACTGTTAAATCACTTACAATGCAATTCTATGGAAATCATGTCACTTCTCTATGCCTCATTTTCATAATCAAGTTGGACTTGGGTGGGACTAGATAATATATTTTTAAAAATATGTTTTTATTGATTTTTTTTTAAAGAGAGAGAGAGGAAGGGGTAGGGTTAGAGAGATAAAAACATTGATGAGAGAGAAACTTCATCAATTGGCTGCCTCCTTCACATCCCTACTGGGGATTGAGCCTGCAACCCCAGACATGTGCCTTGACCAGGAATCGAACCATGACCGCTTGGTTCCTGGGCTGACGCTCAACCACTGAGCATACGGGCTGGGTTGGACTAGATAATCTTTTTGGCCCCTTCCAGGTGTAACATTGTTTTCTGTTGTATCTCTAGTTCTTGAAGCAGAATATACTTAAATGAATAAATGATTATATTAGTAGAGCAGTTCTTGTATACAATATGCAAGTAAATATGCACATGTCAGCTGTGAATGCTTAAGAATTTTTTACTGGTAAGGGCATATTTATGGTAAAGTTTGGAGCCTTAATTTTTCATGTTAAGTCTGTCAGGAAACTGGTTAAAACAAGGACCAACTGGGGTGCTATTCAGTAAGATACTTGAAGTGAGGGCTCTTCTGTGCAGTGAGGACTTTAACTCATCTGAAGGAGGACGTTTTATTCTGGAGATTTGCTTGAAAGGCCTATTTTAGCCGTGTGAAAGCAGAACAAGTAAGCAAGCATGATCTGGGGTTATAGAGCAGGAGCTATGGTGACTGAATCCAGGGCTTCCATTACCTTGGATAAGTAGTTAAGAATAAAAATGAGTTCCTTCTGGGACTGAAGAGGCAAGTTTTGGTATCTGAGATTCAGTTTTTAAGAAAAGCTAGAGAGATAGTTATAAGCTGCCCCAAACAACACCCAGTGGCAGGGAAAGGTAGTGAGTTCCTTCACTTAAGGTTCCCTGAAGAATAGTAGATAGAGTCAGACACTAGGAAAATGACCCGGATCCCAAGTCCAAGCGATGGGAGTGGAGCAGAGGTTGCTGGCTATGGGGCAGATGCCCTGCAGGGCCCAACCCCGCTGTCTTTGTGTGCTGATGATGTGCTTTGGAGGGTGATGACCCAGCAGTGCGTATGACCTCAAATCTGCCACCTAGACCTGGCATTCTCCACAGAGTCATCAGGCACCCACGGGACCGAGCAGGGCTCAGCTTTGAAAGTAGCACTCTATGGCAGGGAGAAGCAATAGCCATGGTGAGCTAACCACAGATAAACTCTGTGGCTGAATAAGTTATTATTATTTTAAAAAAATATTTATTGTTGAAAGTATTACATAGGTCCTCCTTTTTTTCCCATTAGCCTCTTCCAGCCCGCTCCCGTAACCTCCTCACACCCTCACTACCCACTGCCTGTGTCCACAGGTTATGCATATATGCATACAAGGTCACTGGCTGATCTCTTCCCACCCACCATCCCCTGCCTATCCTCTGAGGCTCAACAGTCTGTTCATGTTTCTATGTTTCTGGGTCTATTTTTGATGACCAGTTTATTTGGTTCATTAGATTCCACATATGAGTGAGATCATGGGGTACTTATCTTTCTCTGACTGGCTTATTTCACTCAGCATAATACTCTCCAGGTCCATCCATGCTGTTGTAAAGGATAAGAGTTCTTTCTTTTTATTGCTGCGTAGTATTCCATTGTTTAAATGTACCAACTGAATAAGTTCTTAAGATACTCGGACAACTTGAAGTTGGGAAGGAACGATGAGGTGGAGGGGTTGCTCAAGGAACTGGCTATGGAAAAGGGAGGAGATGTGGCAGTAGTTGTCCTCTGCGTGTGCTTAGGGATCGTCTATATCTCCATTGTCTTTGTTCTCTCCTTTGAACACTCAGGACCCCAGTAGAGGCGGTTTTCCATTGCCAAAGCCTCAGAAACCACTGGATACTTTGAGAAAGTAGGATATTAATGTATATTTTCAGTTCTGACAGCACACTTATTTGGATTGTTTGGGTACTTGCATTTTCTGACTACTGTCTCTATCACTCTGGATGTGTGTTAACCATCCTACTCTGTATTAACCACCAAGGTAATTTTTATAGATAAAACAGAAACAAAACAGAATGTATAAAGGGTCATGTACATATCTTAAAAGAACCATACCAGGTGACATATATTGATGATACAGTGCCTGAGAACATTCAATCTTTTTCTACTAAGCAATTTGTAGTCTGAGATACTTTGCTGTTTGCAGTGGCACATTCAATTGCCCTAAGGAAGAAATAAAGGATAAACACTGCTCTTCCTTTTTCGTTACTTGCAGGTGTAAAGCAGAATAAACATGGTGATGCCACATTAGAATAACATGCGTGGAAGTCCGAGCTGTGGGGTGCAGATCATGTACTCACATGGCAAAGCCCATCAGCTGGGCCCTCTGACACCAAATACAGCTCAGAGAGAAAAGTTACTTAGCTTTTCAATCTCAGCCACAGGCCTAGTCTGAGGGAGGGCAAAAGGCACATTTCCCCATCAATGCTGATGTGTTTATACTCACAAAATGGCAGCTCAACTCCTACCGGTGGCACTTACATCTTGGTTAGACATCTCCCAGTACGGTCTCTCTCCGTAGGACATAACCTCCCACATGACGATGCCATAGCTCCATGCGTCGCTCGCGGAGGAGAATTTTCTGTAGGCAATCGCTTCTGGGGCTGTCCACCTGATGGGGATTTTCCCACCCTGGAAAACACATTGGAGATTTCTCAGCTGGCTTGCAGGAATGTTAAAAACAAAACGGCATTCCAGTTAAATACCTTTTGTTAGAAAGACCCAAAATAAATACTGCGTGATATAGTGTTGGCATTTAAGTAAAAAGAAAAAGAAAATCAGAATAATGTTAATATCTCAGAAATAGTCTTCCTATAATAGTTATTCAGTGGAAACAGCTTTAATGGGAAATAAGTCACACTTCAAAAATATTTTATTTCATTCATTAGGAAAATTTATTTTCACTTTAGATTCACACAATTAAACTATCATGCCATTTGAAGATAGTTCCAGATTATAGGACATTAAAGCTAAATATCATTCAACACTCATTAAACATTATATTGCATGTATTAATAATAATGATAAGTTCTAACTTAATTAAAGACAAATGGTTAAATACAGAACTGAGACATTCTCTATCAATTCAATGTTTATCAGAATTTTATTTCCCCTTTCATTTTCATCTGCTGTGAAAATGTGATTAAAGTAAAAAAATCCTTTAACATTATACAAAAGCACATGAGAAGGATGATCCTTCTTTATAACACTTTTAGGCTAGTTCATACTTTTGATCTTCAACGTTCAAGTTAACATCTGAAGATATTAAAGAGATTAAATTGCATGAATTTAATCTACACTATTTGGGCATTAAAGTTGGCTATTGTGTTATACTTATTTTTATCAACATTTATTGCATTTTATCTCTTGAAACACTCTATAAATCCCCTTTTTACTATAACGACAATAAAACAATTCATTTATTAGATACACAATCTTTGAAATCTTTGCAGCTCTGAACAGCAAGTGGAGCGGACGAGAGCGACCCTGACGCCACTAGATGGCGGAAGAGAACAACGAGCGGCTCCCAGACGGCGGTCTCACCGCGGAGAGGGCTTCTGCTCCCAGCAAATGATCGGACAGTCAGAACCACCATAATGAGATGGTTTCACCATTATCAGCGCTTCATCTGACCGCCCCCTGTGCGCAAAGTCTGGTGTTAGGCCGAGTGGGGGTGGAAGGAAATAAAGGGGCATTGTTTGGCCCTTGAGGAATTTAGACCTAACATCTTTCAGGTGAAGCCATTAATCGGGTCATCTAATCCCTATTTACTTAGTGACCTAAACACTACTTACTTGAAGAGAAAAGCGATTCTACCGAAATAGGAACAATTAGGTTTCACCAGGCAAATACGAGCACTAGCGGGACCTTCATTTTAGAGAATTGTAGCAAGGACTTGTTAGTAGGAACCTTGGGGAAAATACCTTGAATTCAATCACCGGATTTTACAGGTGAGTAGACTGAGTCCAGGGTTCCCAGGTTTGGAGATTCCTCCCCGCAGTAGTAAGCACATGATCTCTAGGAATGCCCTCCTAGTGGTATTATGGGGCATTGATATAAACAAGTAAATACCTCAGCACCGCAGAAAAGTTGGGACAAACTAACTTTATTGTTTAACGCTGAATATCCATAACCATGTAGTATAGTAGTAAAATAGAAGGGAGTCTGAAACCTGGGGTTTGCACGCTCTGGCGCAGCACCAAATTAAGACCAGGAAATTAAATTTATAAAGTTGGTGATAGTAGTTTAAGAGGGTGGTGGTGGGGGACGGGGGGGGGGATTTGCAAGGGGAGGATTCGTTCTTGAGCCCAAAATAGAGTTGTCAGATAAAATATAGGACCCACAGTTATTTGAATTTCAGATAAATAACAAATGTTATTTTTAGTATAAGCATTACCCATGATAAAATATACTTTTTTGGTGTGTATGTCCCAAATATTGCATGAGACAGATTTGTACTGAAAATATTCATGGTTTATCTGAAATTCAAATTTAACTGGGCACCCTATATTTTTATTTACTAAACCTGGCAATCCTAACACAGAGCATGAAAAGAATTCAGAAGTGGGAACACTGTCAGTGATCCAGCAGAACATGAGCAGTGCTCTGAAAAGACCCGTGTGGTCTGTCCTTCAGGAGGAGACAAGGACACAGACTTACTTGTGCCCCAGCACTACAGCAGCCTTTGTTTATTGCACGCTTGTGGCTGAAGCGCCTCCTCTTGTGGCTCTGCCTTTTGAAGCCACTTAAGTCTGCCTCAGGCTTGTGGAAGCCACACTTGTGGAGAATAAAGGCCAAATCTGTAGATTTGACCTCAGAACAGATGCAAGAGATCAGTCTCATCTGGCATTTCTGACTCTGGCTCTTTCCTTGTCTCTTCTGGCAAACAGTATGTGAATTGTTAGTCTGCTGGGCTGATCCTTGGGCCAAATCTCGGTGTGCTGCATAAGACAGGCTAAAAAACATAGCTCAGGGCTATTTCATGTGCGTTCATAAATGATATCTCATATAAATGATTTACATGTAAGTTTATATTTCATATAACTTGATATGATATATGAACGATAATTTTACCACTTTCCTCCCTAAGATTTTATTTTCTTCCTCAAGGGCAAGGTATTATAGAATGCTTAATGAATAGCATTGCTAGCCTCGGAATTCATAGGTTGAAGCCTTAACTCCCAACGTGACTGTATTTACAGATGGGGCCTTTGAAGAGGTAATTAAAGTTAAATGAGGTCACAAGGGTGGGCCCTAATCCAGTATGATTGATGAAGATGAAGAGACCACAGAGGTGTGCAGGTACAGGGAAAAGGCCATGAGAGGACACAGCAAGAAGATGGCCAGTACATCTTTATTTCAAATTCTAGTCCAGTGCCGTCTTGTAATGGAAAGTGTGAGCTAGAATAAATCTTGAAACAAAGTCTGAAAAATTGGCACAGAAATTTTGATATAGGAGATACAATTCTAATTAACAAAAATGCATGGTCATATGAATCTGACAGTATGCATACAATGGTATAATTCTGAATATATATGGGATGGAAATAGGAAGTATTTAAATCTCTTTTTCTAATGGGAGGCTATATACTGGATATAGTTTATATCTAAGTGCAAGATGAATAAGAAAGGAAGAGGTCATTAAGATTACTGCATGATCTCTACCACCCTCCTCCTCCTCCTCCTCCTCCTCTTCCTCTCTTTTAATTTGAATATATGAACTTTGTGGCTTAATCTCATCTACCCATTTTTGCCCATGATCTTGAATCACAGACAGAGGTAAAACATTAAGGTACTTTTTTCTCAAAGCACTAACCACCAGATGTCTCAGGGTTCAGGAATGAACAAATAGTACTTTAGATTGAAATCACAATCATTCGAACGTTGCATCTTG
>NW_006299393.1:65959-66540 GCF_000327345.1 Myotis davidii | reverse complement strand
TTTGTGGTTTAATCTCATCTACCCATTTTTGCCCATGATCTTGCATTATAGAGAGAGGTAAAACATTAAAGTACTTTTTTCTCAAAGCACTAACCACCAGATGTCTCAGGGTTCAGGAATGAACAAATAGTACTTTAGATTGAAATCACAATCATTCGAAAGTTGCATCTTGCTTTACCATATGCTTATGAGAAAAAAAAGGTTACCAAAGATGCTGATCAAAATGACTGAATGTAACTCAAAGACTTCTTACTTACTAATATCTCCCTTATACAGCAAGGTTAATTACTTAGGATATGCAAGAGAAACAGGAAGCAAGCTAGATTGCCACTGAAAAAGTTGTTAGCAACCCTTTTTTTTTCTGTTTCTCAAATCATATTCTGGGCTGTTGTCTAATAAGTGGGTAATGAGGTTGTAGCAGGAAAAGTGCTGAAGAAGGAACCAGGAGTCTGTATGCTGTAAACCCTACATCCCAGGAGTAGAGTTGAATTATAGGCATATTTAATTAACATCTGAGTTTTAGAATCTAATCCTCTAATCTTTAACAGAGGACACAATCAATTGAAATATAGTGGTTCAAT
>NW_006299393.1:63984-65844 GCF_000327345.1 Myotis davidii | reverse complement strand
AGCTACCACTAAGTAGTCGTATGCACAAGTTCATACAACTAAGTTGTGTAAACTTGGGCAAGTCTTAACTCTGGGTCTTATGTTTCAGACCGACAAAATGAGAGGATTTGAATAAAATGGTAAACTATCATCCTATGTAATAAAAGGCTAATATGCAAATAGACCAAACTGCGGAACAACCGAACAATTGAACAACCGGTTACTATGACATAGTAACTATGACATAGTCCCCTACTGACTACCAGGGGACGTGCGCGGAACATGGTGGGTGCTGGGTGTGGAGGGATGGTGGAGCATGTGAGTGAGGGTGCCAGACCAAGGCGGGGTGCCAGTTGCTATCATTGGGGTGAGCCTCTGGTGGTTACAGAAAATTCTTTGCTCCTGTGTGCTGTGGTCTCGCCCGGTGCTCGCACCCGCTGCTGGTGCTGGAGCCGCCACTTGCACCCACTGCCAGTGCTGGCCCCACTCGCACCTGCAGCCAGTGCCGGAGCTGCCACTCATACCCCCTGCTGGCTGGCACCTGGTGCCAGTCCTAATTGCTCAGCACCATCAATGGGTATTAAGTGGCAGCTGCAGGCCCCGACTGCGCCTAGGGCTTCTCCACCTCCCCCTGCTCCTCAGGGGCAATCAGAGCAGCAGCTGACAGTGCCAGTCCCACTCGCACCCCCTGCTGTCAGAGGGTACGAGCGGAGCTGGGGCCACCAGTGTGTGGGAGCAGAGCTGCTGGCAGGAGGGGCCGGGCGGAGGCGCGGAGGATGGGCCGAGACCCTCTCCTGTGCCCACCACAGCTTCGCAGCCCACAGTTGCTTTCAAGATACACAAATTCATGCATTGGGCCCCTAGTGTTTTAATATTTGCCTACAGTATCTCATTGAACCATAAGGAGATAGGCCATGTGAGCTGGTACACAGACTGTGTGAACAGATAGCCTGATGACAGACAGTAAAGGAGAAGAACATACTCCTATTTTATTTAGATCCAGACCAGTCATTTATGGTTACAGTGATCATTCTAAGTCAGGGGCGGGCAAACTTTTTGACTCGAGGGCCACAATGGGTTCTTAAAATGGACCGGAGGGCCGGAACAAAAGCATGGATGGAATGTTTGTGTAAATATAATATAAATTCAAAGTAAACATCATTACATAAAAGGGTACAGGCTTTTTTTTTTTTAGTTTTATTCATTTCAAACGGGCCGGATCTAGCCCGCGGGCAGTAGTTTGCCCACGGCTGTTCTAAGTGGTAAAGAAGGGTGAAAACAACTCAATTGATTTTTAAAAAGAAGGGAATGGTATAAATACTATGAAACATATTGAAAGGTATGAAACAAGGACATTGACTTTTTATTTTTTTTTAAAATATATTTGATTGATTTCAGAGAGGAAGGGAGAGGTAGAGAGTTAGAAACATCAGTGATGAGGGAGAATTATTGATTAGCTGCCTCCTGCACTCCCCCTACTGGGGATCGAGCCTGCAACCCGGGCTGTGCCCTTGTCTGGAATCGAACCTGGGACCCTTCAGTCCACAGGCAGATGCTCTATCCACAGAGCCAAACCAGCTAAGACTCTTTTTGTACTTTTATACTCAATGTGTAATGATTGGTTATTTGAAAAACTCTTTACATATACACTGAGTGGCCAGATTATAATGACCACTTGACGTCTGTAGGCAAATTAGCTATCATTTCACGCTGAAGTTGCTAGAGGGCCAGACCATTATAAATAGGGAAGCAGGTTGTTTACCACGACAGTAGTAGTAGAAGTGATTTTTTTCTCAAGATATGGGTAAACAACGCGATTTAACAGCTTTTGAACAGATTATTATGACCACCCCATCAGTACTTCGTTGGGCCACCTTTTGC
>NW_006299393.1:48390-63812 GCF_000327345.1 Myotis davidii | reverse complement strand
TGTTTCCACCAAATTCTCACCCTGCCATCTGCACGATGCAACAGGAAATGTGATTCATCAGACCACATGACATTTTTCCAATGCTTGACTGCCAAATAATTGTGTTCCTGTGCGAATTGGAGACGTTTTATCTTGGTAACTGCAGACAGCAAAGGTGTTCGAACAGGCCTTCGGCTTCCATATCCCATTTGATGCAGTGTACGGCTAATTTGCCGAAAAACGTCAGGTGGTCATAATAATCTGGCCACTCACGTCCAAACATATCCCACATTCAAAGGCTGTTAAATTGCATTGTTTACCCATATCTTCAGAAAAAAATCACTTCTACTGTCATGGTAAACAACCTGCTTCCCTATTTATAATGGTCTGGCCCTCTAGCAACTTCAGCGCAGAATGATAGCTATTTTGCCTACAGACATCAGGTGGTCATAATAATCTGGCCACTCAGTGTACATGGAGACTTACTGATGCTCAACAAAAGAAGAGTTAATGTGCTTAATGAAAGATTACTTTACATCATAATTTGTTATCAGTAGGATTATCTGTGGCAGAGGTAGTCTGTTTTGGAAGCATTGGTAGAGGAATTAGCATTGTGGCATCTTCTGTCTTAATTCACTATGGTGTCCCTGGAAGTCACAACAAATCACAGAAAGATCACACACACACTAATTATATAGACAACCTTCATTTGGGGGATATTTTTCTTTCTCATGAGAATTACTGATCATGAGAAAAAAGTTCATCTGTGAGCATTTCTTTCTAATTGTGCTCCCAAATCAACAAATTATTATATAATAATGCATAACTATGTTTTATTGTGTAAGCCTTTTAAAACTACATCCCTACCCTGTCTCAGAGGGGCATGTACTCTCTTTTTTCATTAAGCTTTTCTCATCCAGGCAACTTTGGTGCCATATGAAGTTTTATCCTTTTCTGAAATATGAGGATAATATTTGTCCTTCCTTGAAGAAAGACTGAGGACTATGGCAGAATGAATTCATTTGTAGTTGAGAAAGCTTCTCACATTTTGGCTTCTAGATAACATTTATTAAATGGATTACATAAGATATGTATATGAAGTACCTCTAAGCTGCCAACACATGGTAGGTACTAATAAAATGTTGTTTCCTTAAGTTAATGTATTTAAAATCTGTCTTGGGAGGATCTGCTTGGCTTCCAGCCCAGACTAGTATCCCAGCTCCTTCATCTGGAGTCATTAAGCCCACCTCCAACAGTGCCCAGGCTCAGGGGTGAACTTCTAAAACAAGGTACCAAACCAACTTCGTTTAACCCTCACCTGTTGACATGCTTAAAGAGAAGAAAGGAGGAGAGAGAGAGCGAGAGAGAGAGAGAGAGAGAGAGAGAGAGAGAGAAGAAATATTTATCTGTTGCCTTCTGCATGTGTCCCAACTGGGGCTCAAACCTGCAACCCAGGTAGGTGCTCTGACCAGGAATCGAACCAGCAACCTTTCAGTGCACAGGACAATGCTCAACAAACTGAGCCACTCTGGCTGGGCACCAAATCAATTCTGCTGATGGACCAGCTCTGACCCAGTTCTTGTAATTTAGACCATACCTTGTCTAGTTTGGGGAAATCTGGATATCTTGGTCCAGTGACTTTGGATCCATACTTACATTCCTGCCATTGTCCCATCAGTGCCCTTCCAAGATTGAAGATGTATCTCATTCGTCTTATTCTTTCATAGGTAGGATTCTGTCATCAAAGAACATTATCTATGGTTGAATGTTGGCAGCCTGATTTCTGCCTACAGCTGGACTGTCAGAGTCCATTCATTGTCTTTACTAGCTGGGTTTGGACAGAGACCCCCCCAAAAAGGCTAGTAACCTTTGAAGTTCTAGTAAAGGTCAGAACTGTGAACTACCCAGATAATTTAAGTAATAATGGTTGAAGCATCTCCACCTTAGTTCACTTAATTCCTTAGGTACTTATGTAGATCTTTGCTGATTATTGTTGATCAGATACTCTTGGAGATCTGTTGATGAGTTAATCAGGTACTCTGCCTATTCCTGAAAATTGTCTGCTGATGTGTGTCATTAAAACCTCCTTACCCTAAGGGCTACTCCAGATGAATAAAAGCTTGGTGAGACCTGAGCAAAGCGGGAGTAGGAAGTCTTTCCGGAGGAGGAAGTCTTTCTGGACTTGCCCGCCTGGTCCCCCGGCATTGCGAAATTATCTTGTGTCTCTTTCATTTGTTGTGCGGCTCTTCTTTCAGATACCGAACCCTACTCCATGCGGGTCGTGGAAGGAATCACTAAGCACTGGACCTGCGTGATAATGATTCTCTCTGGATTTCTTGCCTTTTCCTGAGTGTTTCTCTTCTCTTTATGGGGCTGTGACACACTGGAAAAGTTACAAATTTTCTCCCCTCAAAAGTGCACATGTACGTGCACGCACACACACACACACACACATACACACACACCCCGACACGTAATTTTGCAGTAGTATCATGGGACTCAGAGATGTCATACTGAGACTCTCGTGCTGTAAGCATAAGACCCTTTTTTGGCATAGTGTTTTAAAATTATAAGTCATTGGTTCTAACAACCAGTTTTTATAGGATGACGAGCATTGTAGAAATCCATGGTAAATAGCATTGTTTTAGGCCACAAACATATGAAACAAACTGTTTTCATATTTTTATATAAGACAAAGACTTCCTAACAGTTGTTTCTGTTCCAGGTTTTCATTCCCTGTGCCAACGACCTTTGTTTGGGTGCTCAGTGAGGTCTCAGGGCTTTGATTTTATGAACCCAGAGTTCACCAACTGTTTGCCCTTGGGCTGAAATAGGCCTGAAATTATTTTTTTGTGGCTATTTTTTTTAAAGGTGGATCTAAATGCCATTGGACAGGGCGTGGGTTCTGAGTACTATCACTCCATTCTACTACCTCATTAAGTCATGGGACACACTTGACCCGCTTCTGTTATCCTCTTGGCTCCTCTGGACATTGCTGTCAACTTCTCCCACTCTAATTTTAACCCAACCTCTTGTTCTGATTATGAAACAATTATATACTTTTGAAATTTATTTAGACCATACTTTTCATAAAGAATAGGGGCAAATGAGAAATGACTTCAAATAAACATGAATTGCTAACTCACTTTGTTTTCCACTCTCTAAAAAAATTCTTAACTGTGGAAAGGCTTTCTCAGTCTCCTCTACGTACGCTATTTACCTAAAATATTCCACATTTTATTCATTGTCTAAATGTATAAACACTCAGTGAATGCTAATTTTTTGTTCCTGTAATAAAACAGAGCCTATAGTGCTATTCAAAGCCTTGGGAATTAGAATCCTTTCACCTGTTTCCTCCTAAATTGCTCTTCAAAATAATTCATAGTCGTCTTTTTCTCAGTACTCTCTTTTGATGAGAACATAGATGCTACATCATTAAGTGAATAACACTATTCTGGGGTGACATCTGTGAAATTAGATTTTCTATTCCATCCCATAGAATAGGTAAAGCAGGACACTGTTACTGTAATGTGTGAGAATTAGATGTACATTATTATGAGGACTGCCATTATATCTGAGTGTAGATACATAAACCCATTGACAGTATAGACCCATTTTTAAAAGTGACCTATAATTCATTATGGTTTTACAACTATACTGTATGGTATGGTCTCAAAAGGATAGCGGATACTAATAGAGTTAAAAGTACAATTCCCATTTTTCTCTAGACAGTAGCATTCTTCCATATTTCATCTGTCTCCAGTTACTCGCTTTCCCTCTCTCTTTTTTCTTTTTAATCTCATTCTGTGGAAGACTACCTTCCCCTCTACTCCCTTCCCAATGTATTTTTTTAAACTTTATTTTTATTGTCTCCCCAGTGTATTATAATGAATCTATAGTCGGAAATTAGCACAGAGATAATAGTTTTAAAAATTGTACCACATAAATTGTAAAAGGAAGTAAACGATTATTTTTTTACCATTAATATAGAGACATTTAATACATTAAATACTAATGTAATATATAACATGATAACATAATTATGTATATAACCTTGAGTGTATACAAAGCATATTCATCTGAATGGCCTCAAATTGATATAAACCACTAAGGAGTGAATGTTTTGCTTTCTTATCAGGTTCCCTGTAAGGATAATACCAATCAAAAGCAGCAATTAATACTTAGACTATTTCCATCCATAATTCAATGTTATTTGTTTGGGGAAAAACTTCAGATCCTGTTATTAGGAAAAAGAGACTGCATAAAATGAGGCATGCCTACATTTACACTAGTATCATTTGCAAGCCCTGTTTGAAAACAAATATTTGACTAGGATGGAGGAAACATGTAGGACTCTGGGCACACACTGGGCTCAGTCTTACACACCCAGGAGAGCTTACTCTGGAGAGAGTGCAGTGTGGAGAGACAAAGCGACCTTACAGCCAAACACCTGGCTTCTAATCCCTCTTGTTTCACGAATTTGTTGTGTGATTTTGGGCAAGTTACAGAGTCTCTGTAAAATGAGGAGTTTGGACTGTGTGATATTGCAGCTCATGTGAGGGTTTCATATTCTCTGACTTGTTAATACACATAATACCCCAGCAACTTAGAAAAGAAGAAGGAACGACTTCCAGCTCTGCCTAAGGAAACAGACAAAAGGGGTTGGAGCGGAGCTCAGTGGCCCCGAGTCATCATTATGCCCACTGGCAGTTTCCACATTAAATGAGACCCTGCCTGATAGATCCACAGGGCTTTGCGTGAACGTGTCTTTGATGCAGGTCTCTCTTGAGGGTGTCGCATGTAGTGCTGTGATACATCAGTTCAGAGCGGAACTGTGACCTCTAATTGCCCTGGTCAGAAAGGCTAGCCCTGAGTGTAACCTGAGCAAGAGAGCAAGAGGACAGAAGGACATCTTTAGGGGTGGTCTACTTGGGACCAGCTGCTCAGAATGATGGACACTCAACAGAGGAGAGAGCACAGGGTCTGAGAGATGGAAGAAGTGTTACTCCATGGGAAGGACAGGGCACAGGGGCTCACAGCCAACGGTGGGCAAGAACTTGAGAAAAGTCTGGAAGTACCAGGAGCTGGAAATGCCAAAAAGTGTTTACTACAAATAAATTTTAAAGGTAGACTTTGGCTGAGAAAATTATTAAAATGCTAGTATTTCTAAACAAACTTTAACATTGGGAAAAACTGATTACAATATGGGGGCCAGTTTTCTTACATCCCCAGTATCCTAGCTGAGAAAATGTACACAGTCAAACGTTGTTCATGCCAATATTCCAAATGGAATGCTGTCCTCTCAACTTTTCCTTTAGCTTCAATTTTGTTCATGACTCAAATGATCGCTCCTCTTATGCCTGCCTGTGACACCCATTGTCTGCCTCACCCATTGGCACTTAATATCATATTCTTCTATGTACCAGCTGGCTTTTTATAATGTAGGTGCACTTTCTGGAAAGACAAAATTTGGAAATAAAACCTTGGAGGTGCTTTTATTCTTTGTGATCTACTTTACTGTATTTAGCATGGTGCTATGATTATAATGGTTATTTGCCGAGAGGATAACTGTATGAGATGAATTAGGCAAATGATGTAAAATGAAGAGCACAGTCCCAGAACCATACTGTAGAAATGGATTTCAAGTTTTACTTTTCAGTTCCTTCGTGGTCACCGTTATGAACTTGGTTAACGATAAGGAAAACAAGAAAGGGAAATTTCCCAATCTATTTCAGGGTATTAAGGGCATTGCCCGGGGAGAGGCACCGAAGGTCACTTATGGCATTCATTTATTTATTCATTCACTTATTCTCTTTCAGATCAAACATTTTTTAAAACACATCTCACATGCCAGGTGCTTGAATCACAAAGACACCCTCCTTATCCTCAGGGAGATCATGAAGATGCTCATTTTGTATGCTAAATTATTCACAGCAGGGGAGACTTGGAAGTAAACAAATAGTGGCAGCACCGAGGGTGAGTGCTCCAACAGAAGCCTGTGCCAGATTCTTTGGTGGCAAGAGGGAGGGTCAGCTGTTTGGCATGGGTAAGGGGAGAAGCAGAGAGGCCTCGCTGAAAGGTCATGTTTTAGGTAGAGTTTGACAGAAGCGTTAGGAGTCTGACTAATAAGTCAGAGAAGGACATCCTTTCGGGGAGAACAGTGAGTTCACAGGCACAGAGGGGTGGAAGAGCACAATGTGTCCCAGGAATTGCAAGTTGCCTGAAATTGCTGCCAGATTAGAGTCCAAGAAGGAGACCAGCGCCTGGCCTGGTTAGACAGTTAGTTAGGCAACAGGACTCCACGTCACAGTAAGTTGAAATGTGTTCCTAGCAAATAGAATTTAACAATGCGGGATGCATCGATGCGAAATCATACATAATTTGGCTTGATCTCTTTGTTTTTAAACCTCATTTTGTTGTGGCTTAAAGATCTGCTTCATGTGGTAAAAAAGTGGTGTAAATGAGCTATTTTATTTTTTAAGTATAAAGGATGACAGGGACCCTAAACCTCTCTTTTGACCTTTTGCACTAAATGTCTAATAAAACAAAAAAATTACTTTATTTCTGGCAGAATCACCTGCAATAAGTGTGTGCAATCATGCATCAGACCAAGTAGGTTGAAAGGTCTAATTTTACTTGCATAACATATTCAGTGTTTTATAGCAGATTTTTCCAGTGAATAAATTTTGGAAAAGCAAAGCTTTTAAAACAGCTCCCAGCTCATTTTGTGCAGGCCTAAGTACATCCTTTGGGGTCTGCAGCCTTGTTCACTGCAGACAGCAGAGGGCTCTGGAGGACGTCGCTGGGAGGCTGAGTGGCACAACATGACAGAATCCCATGTACTGGCTGCAGGTAGAATGAAGTAAGGAATGATGTCTGCCATCTTCAAAGGGTATCACAAGCCAATGGCAAAGTTTTAAGTAGAAGAGGGCCTGTCCTGTGGTGAGGTGATATTTTTAAAGAGATCAACCTGGCTTTCTATGAGCCCTTTCCATTTTTATCTTGAATGTCCCTGGCTCTTTGTTATTTCACCCTGTATTCTTCTCTATCTGTTCTTTTTCTGTTGTTCTCTACTTACTCCTCCCTTTTTTACTCTATTCTTACCACCAACTATTTATTGTGTGTATAGAATATACGTTCTCTGAGATTTTTGCTGGGTTCTTTGCTGTTTTTTCGGAGCCTAGCACAATAGGTACCAAATTAATATTACTTAGAGGAATGTTGGAGATACAGCATAAGGTCACAAAAGTACTGATAATCTAATGACACACAATAAATGATGCTATGAAATGTGACAGGTGCCATGAGAGGGGAGAATCAGGGAAGGCTTCAAAGAGAACATGACATCTAGGCTTGCACCTTATGGAAGATTGGAATTAGATGAATAAAGAGGTGTGTGTGTGTGGGGAGGAGATTAGGGACAGGGGAGGAAAGGCCAGTCCAGGCAAGAGAAGAGCAGGTACAAAAGAGAGAGCATACAGATTTAGAAGTACTGAGAGAAGTTGAGTGCAATGGGAGAGTAGAGTGTGAGATGAGGGAGTGACGAGATGGAGGCTAAGGCAGTAAGCAGGGAGATCATGAAGGGCTTCCTAAAGCATTTAAAGAAATCTTTTCTTGTGGCAATGGGAAGCCACCGAAAGGCTTCAAGCCACGTGGTGATAAAATTAGGGATTTTGTTTTATTCTTTTTAGATCACTTTGGCGGCTTTGTGAATTGCTGATGGGAGTTTAAGGGACTAATAGAGAGAAGAGTAGAAGCAGGATAATCTTGCCATGCCTAGGGAGTTAGTAACATTGCTTAATAGTTCTACAATAGTCACATATGACACCCACGTTTTATACATTAAAGCCATCTATTTCTATTTCTCTGGTTAGATATTTGCCATATTCCAGAGAAGAAGGACATTTACTTGCTTAACATGTCTAAATGGACAGTTCAAATCAATCATGTAAACAAAGTGCAGGCAGGAATATTCAAACACCAATTTTGGAAAATTCTCTCCTAAAGGACCATCATACACTATAGAAGCATCACTAACATAGAGTTTAAATTTATGTGTTAGAGAAAATCCTCTTAATACCTCCTAATTAGACTTTAGAGAATTTCTTCTAATATTTCAAATTAATAATGCCATGTTTAAAAAACAATCTACCTTTTACCTTTCCCCATTTATTCCATAATGGTTTTTGTATGCTATACTCTATATTACATTTATAGTTTAAGTAGTTTACATGAAAGGGAAGAAGGACAAGTGTCCAACTTTTTGTTTTGTTCTGTTTTGCTTTCATATATATATGTGTGTGTGTGTGAGTACTGGGTGGTTTTTGTGTGTGTGTGTCTCTGTGTGTGGGCACTGGAAAGAAGAAAGAAAATTCATTCAGAACGGTGGTTTTTCAATGTTGTCATTTGTGAAATTCTATAGAACCAATTTTTTTGTTGTTTTTCCTCATTTGACAAGAAATTTGCTCAGGAAAAAGGACTTCACATGGGGTTGAAGTTATACTCCAGAGAAATAAACCCAAGGTCAAGTTGTTGAAGCAATACACGACATCAAAATAGCAGTTAGGGTTACCATAAGCTTCATCCATTACTGAAGCATAAAAGAAGATAATTTATTTGATTGACATGGTCATTTTCATCTATCCCCTCAGTCTGATTTTTGTATTTTGTTTTGTTTTGTTTTAGGTCACCAGTGATTTTAAAGCCAGCACTGGCTGGAGAGGTTTATGTGATGTGAGAGTTGCTATGCATTCACTTCTGCTTGTCATATTACTGCTCTAAGTAAACATCTTTCACAGCATTAAACTTGTTCTCATATCTTTCTGGTAAACAAAACTGAACTCAAATCAGAGCCCTGAGAATTCAGGAAGGAAAAAAAAAATCTACTGCAGAAAAATACCTGAAATGTTAAACCCAATATGCTACTTAAAAAAAAAATCCTAATTTGCAGGAAACCTCCTTTCATTTTAGGAAGGCTATGCTCCCATTTCTCATTAGAAACATGAGCTTGGCCATCTCCAGTTAGCCTTGGGTAGACATTTGCTAGCAGTCCACACCCAGAACCATTTGGCCTCATTTTCCATTATTGATAGGCTCTTCCCCAGCGGCTTCTTCCTGGAATCTGGAGGAAGTTTCAGGTCAGCCTTGTGTTGCATTCATGTGGCTGTCAGCAGTGCTTCGTGGGGCTGCTTCCTGCCGGGTTTCAGTCAGAGCTGCCCATCTTTTACCTTCACCAGCCCATTGACCTCCCACCCCCCTTTTCCCAAGTATCTCTTAAAAAGGAAAAATGAACTTTTATTATTAAGTAAAAAGAGACATCCTACATTTGGTACAGTGAGCATTCATGTTATTGATGATAAAATGAGCATGATAGCCCAACTGTATTAAACTTCATTCAGGATTTTTTGTTTGAAGAGAAAGTCCTAGAAATTTTAATAGTTCGGTCTCTTAAATGACGAATTTACCATCTAACCTGTAAAAAACAAGTGATTCCATCAGCCCATGGTAATTGAAGCCAGAATGACTAACATAGTAACAGTGGGCTGACAGTGATAAGGGAGGTAGCGTAGCATTTAACCTTCTGTAACCATAATGACAGCAAAGTGCTAAAAAGTCATCATTGTTAGGCACCATAATAAGAACTATATTACATTTAAAATAAATGGAAAAAAACTATTTCTGAAAGTTTCTCTCTCTCTTTGATTTATAGGTCTGGGTCCTTATGGTCTAAATTTTGTGGAAACGTGTTGCAGCTCCTTTGGAAGCCCCATGTTTCTAAGAAAAGTCAAAACTTCACATGTTTCTAAGTGCTCAACTCTTTTGATCAGATTCTTGTTTCCAAAAGTATTATGGAATTTAATCACTGCATCCATTAAAAAAATAAAACTTTCTCATTTTGTCCAACAGGAACTTTCAATAAGTAATAAAAATCTTCATTAGTATTTCCCGAGTACTAAATCACTTTAGCATTAAAGGAGAAAAAGTTCTTCCTCTATTCTAATACACTGATCTTCACAAAGGTTGAAAGATAGTAAAATATCTGATAAAAATGCATAGCTTTGACCCTTAAAATCTGTGTAAGTGAAAGGGGAGTGAATACTTCTGAATGCTAAAGTCTGTATTACAATCATATTTTCATAGCAGGCTGATGTAAAGAGCTTCATATGACAGTCAAGTTATACTATCCCTGACAGCATAACTGGTGAAAAAGACTCAGATGTTTTTATATTTAATTGGACTGCAAAGGTCGGACTGTCAGAACAGGGTACTCTTGCCAGTTGTCAGGAAGAGCTACCTTTGAGGACACTTAGGATAAAGATACCTGATACAATTTTCAACTTGGCATTCAATTTATAAATTTGGTGAAGTTGCTGGGCATCTATAGGCATTATTTCTTCTCCCTATCATTTAAAGACTTGATTGCATTACACTTGATGGGGGATGGAAATGAAAAAGGAAGGGATGACAGGTGAATGTGAATGTCAAATAAGTATAAGTATAAATTATACTGGTTAACAGTTAAGAAGGTAGGTAGTAATTATTGGAAAAATTCAAATAGTAATATTAGATTTAGTATAAAAGCTGAAATTTTATATATATAAAATCTATATTCCTATGACACACACATACACATAAAATTATAATATGCAAGACTGAGTATTTTATGACATTGAAAGAAATTATATATATGTTTAATGTGTGTATGTGTAATCCATAATTGTGATAAAAATGTTAAAGTAGAAATATGTTAAAATAGACTATCATATATACAACATATTATAGAATTTTCATATTTGATGCTAGTCTGAAGTATATATTAAATATCAGGTATAATAAGTGCTTGATAAATTTTTGCTGAAAAAACATAGTTAACTGTCAATGTTCTCTAATTCAGAGAAGTAATTAAATGGCTTATCTGGCTCTTTAACCTGACGCCCTGCCCCGCAGCCCTCTGATCTCCCAAGGAAGGAATACTCAGCCTCCACTGGCATACTAAGCTTTTTCTGAGGCTCTGCAGCCACTATTACTTCTAGACAGTGAGCCTTAAAGCTGTAAGACTCAACTTTGAATCAGCTTGTGGGTGTGTCCTCCTTGTCTGTTAGCTTCTGCTTGTTTTTTTTCAGACAAATCCCTGTCCAGTTCTCATACCTGAATACTTGTCCTATTCCTTACCTAGTCCATAGGTCATAACCTGCTGCCAGATGCTCTGGACACTATGCTCTGCCCAGCAACAGGGAAACCCTTTTCTTCACCCTCTGACACAACTCACTGCCCCCTGGCCTTTGGCTTGTGATGTGGCCTGTGTGAGGTTTTCTGACACTCTGCCCCTTTCTAATGCCTTTCTGACTCTTCCCCTGTTGTGCCAGGGCTTCCCCGCCCTGTTGTACTACTAAGAGAATGCTGTTTCTAAATACCCACATCTTTTCAGAATCATATTTTTGAAAATACATTGGTGTACTTGGATTATAATATGCAGGACTGAGTATTTTATGACATTGAAGGAAATTATATATATATTATGGGTAGTGTGCGTGTATGTGTATATTTATTTTTCCTCTATCCCTCTGTAAAACCAAACTAAAATGGAGTCATTTATGTCAAGGGCAAGACGGAGATAGTCAATGCAAGTGCATAAAGGAAGCTTAACCCAACCTTACAGGAATTTACAGATTTTTCTCAGAAATATGCAGAGCATACCAGCCAATCACCAAATGTCAAGTCTGTTCACACCAGGCCTGCAGAGAGAGAGGCAGGGTCTGATCGGTAGCCTCTGTGGCAGCCGTTGCTCAGAACTTGCCTCTCTTTCTCTCCCAGCCTGGCCAATAGCCGAGCCTCCATTTCTCTCCAGGCCTCCACTGGGGCTGCTGATTAACCCCGCCTTTCTGATGAGGTCCCATTGATAGGCCCAGAGATGCTGACTGGCATAGAAACTGACCAATCAGAACCAAATCTGGGTGAATGTGAGGAGCCAATGACTGACTAGGAGGCAGAGCTTTTGACGCTGACTGGCATAGAAACTGACCAATCAGAACCAAATTGATGGCAGAGGGCAGGGGAGGGCAGTTGGGGGTGATCAGGCAGGCAGGCTCACAGAGGCAGTTAGGGGCAATCGGGCAGGCAGGCAGGTGAGTGGTTAGGAGCCAGTGCCCCAGATTGTCAGAGGGGTGTCCGATCACCGGTTTAGGCCCGATCCCACAGGGATCCCCACAGAGATCGGGCCTAAACTGGTGATTGGATATCCCCTGAGGGGTCCCCGATTGGAGTGGGTGCAGGCTGGGCTGAGGGAACCCCTCCCTCCCTTTGTGCACAAATTTCAGGCAGGCAGGTGAGTGGTTAGGAGCCAGTGCCCCAGATTGTCAGAGGGGTGTCCGATCACCGGTTTAGGCCCGATCCCACAGGGATCCCCACAGAGATCGGGCCTAAACTGGTGATTGGATATCCCCTGAGGGGTCCCCGATTGGAGTGGGTGCAGGCTGGGCTGAGGGAACCCCTCCCTCCCTTTGTGCACAAATTTCATGCACCGGGCCTCTAGTGGTTAATAAAAAAACAGTTGTCACCATTTTCAGATAAAAAAAAATGTCAGAAAAGGCTGGAAACTGTTCAGGGTAACATGACCAGCAAAAGTGCCAGATCTAAGGTTTTCCATTATACAGTACTGGTCACCTTTTATCAAAGTCAATACAGTGCTAAGAATTTTTTAAAATATAGAATATTATAAATATTCTGTAAATGTAAAGAGCTTTACACATTAACTTCCTTATACTATAATCTCATAATTTATTATTTTACATTTTTGAGCACATTAAATTTCCTTTTAATTTTTAGAGGCAAAAGACAAGTTGAGGTCAATCTCTCACAACAAACAGGAATTTTGTAGGTGATGAAACACAGTTTTACAAAAATACTTTTATGTCAAGAGATTGTGAAGGGGCTTGCTTGTCACTAATAAGTTTTTCTCCTTAAGACAATGAATTTATCTTTAAAGTATGAAATAAACATATACTGGCTATTTATAATGCTTTGCTTTTATTTTAAAATTTTATCTAGTAATTTACTTCATTTAACATGCCAATAAAACTAAGACCAGGCACCATGGTAAAATAGGTGAGAATACCCATTTTGGGAGTGCTCTTGGGAAGCTGTCAATGGAAGCACCATGGGAAGGAAGCTGGCAGCACCCTGACCTGTGGAGCAGACTGACACAGTGAGTGCTGGGTACAATGTGTCCTGTTGGTTCTGTTAGATGCTCTAGAAATTGATCACATGCCACCAAGCCACCTGCACACTGACAGGTTGATACCAGCTTCCTCGTGTTCTAACCAGTGGCTCCCCAGAAGCCCTCCAGAACAGGCCGCCCGGCTGAAATTGCACACATCAATCAGCTGAAGCCAGCACTCCTCTCCTGACTCTGAAATGAAACAGAATTTCTGGACTGGAACCCGACTTCTTTGACCGCAGGAGTAGAAGAATGAATCCACAGACAGAGCAGTATAGCAAAGGTGGAGATTTATTGAAGAACAAATACAGACTCACACATAAGGAGAGGAAAAGAGCCCCAGAGAATGGATTTCCACGTGGGGAGGGGGAAAGGGTCCCACCAACTTCCTGTTTCCATGCTTTATAAAGGCTGCAGTTCCTGTGCCCTGATATCCCCTCTGATTGGTCAATATTTCCTTTGAATTGGTTACTATAGGACTCCTGAGGCCCTCCTCCCTCATTGTTCTTCTATTCCCTCTGGGTTTTCTTCCTCCTTCTTTATTTTGCAAATATAGACCTTTTTTTTGGCTACTTCCAGTTCCCTTGTCTTATGGAAATGTAACTGCACCTGGCTTCTTTGTGTTATGAAAATGTACCTTCTCCCAGTCTGTAGCCCTGTGCTCTTCCATGGATCCCAATTCTAAAAATTCCCTAAGCTTGCCTATGTTCCCCTAAAATTCCCGTTTCAGTAACATTTCTCAAGGTCTGGAACACAGTCATCTTTGAAGGTTTTTAACTCTGACGAAGAGACTTACCCATTCATTCCTGAAAGCCATACATCTCATATCCTTGCCTTTTCGATTATGAAAAATAATAGCTTTCATTTTTGTAAAAGGATATTAAAGTGGGGCTTTTCCTGTCTCCATTTTAGTTGAGGCCCAAAAAAGCCAAAGAGAAAAAATGATACCCAGTAAGTATTCCATGTTACAAACCTGTCCTGCGTTATACCAAGGCTTGACAGGGAGGTTTAAACACAAAGGAACACAAACACTGGTTTTGTCACCAGTTGCTCAGTACCCAGATCACCGAGGGAGAAGAGGTAGAGCTATAAATACTTATTTTGGAGACTATAGTTGTGCCCCCCCTGCCCCATGTCAAATCTAGGGAGGGACCTTGATAGTGAAACAGGAATTTTAGGGGAATATAGGCAGGTTTAGGGAATTTTTAGAATTGGGGTCCATGGAAAAAACATAGGGCTACAAATTGGGAGAAGGTACATCTCCATAACACAAGGAAGCCAGGTGCATTTGCATTTACATAAGACAAGGAAGCAGCAACAGGTATATTTCCATAAGACAAGGGAATTGTCTTATGGAAAGGTAGCCAAAAAAGTAGCCAAAAAAAGTCTATATTTACAAAATAAGGAAGGAAGAAAGCCCAGAAGGAATAAGAGGACAATGAGAGAGGAGGGCCTCAGGAGTCACTACAGCAGGGGTCCTCAAACTTTTTAAACAGGGGGCCAGTTCACTGTCCCTCAGACCCTTGGAGGGCCGGACTATAGTTTAAAAAAAAACTATGAACAAATTCCTATGCACACTGCACATATCTTATTTTGGAGTAAAAAAACAAAACGGGAACAAATACAATATTTGTATTTGCATGTGGCCCACGGGCCGTAGTTTGAGGACCCCTGAACTACAGTAACCAATTCGAAAGGGAATATTGACCAATCAGAGGGGCTGTTAGGACACAGGAATTGCAGCCTTTATAAACCATGGAGACAGGAAGTAGGTGGGACCCTTTCCCCCTCCCCACGTGGGAGTCTGTACTTGTTCTTCAATAAATCTCCACCTTTGCTATACCACCTTCTGTCGGTGGATTCATTCTTCTACTCTGGCAGACAAAGAATCTGGGTTCCAGTCCCAAAATTCCACATCAATAGGAACACTGAATTTTTACTGGCCATTGGAATTTGGGGGAATACAAGGCACTTGCTTGGAATCCAGGCCTGGAAAAGCTTGAAGGTGACACATGGGTTGGTTGGTGCCTATTATAAGGAGAGAACACAAATCTGTAGTTCTAAAACTTAGTATTGAGTCCTAAGACTAAACTTACAAGTCAGTGCCATAGTTAAGAGCATACAGGCCAGCTATGACCACTGGGTTTGAGTCTTGGCTCTCTCTTATCTCTGGGTCTTGTAACACTGAATAAATCAATCCCTCTATGTTTCAGTTTCTTCCTCTGTA
>NW_006299393.1:42274-46735 GCF_000327345.1 Myotis davidii | reverse complement strand
GTGCAGGAGGCAGCTGACTGATGTTTCTCTCTCATCAATGTTTCTAACTCTCTATCCCTCTCCCTTCCTCTCTGAAAAAAAAAATCAATAGAATATATTTTAAAAATCCTATCTAATAAGGAGGGAATATGCTAATTGACTGCCATGCCCTCAAAGATGGCGGCACCCACAGCCACAAGATGGCAGTGCCCAGTACCCTCAGCCCCCCAGCCACCCAGGGCTGGGCCGAGGAGCAGGTAACCAGGGCCGGCCGAGGCTTGTGCTGCCTGCAGTGGCAGCAGCAGAGGTAATGGGGCATCACCTTCCCCAGATCACCAGGTCGCCTCCCGCCCCTGAGGGCTCCCGGACTGGGGGGCGGGGGGGGGGGGCTGGCAGGCTGGGCTGAGGGACCCCCCTCTCCAGTGCGTGAATTTTCATGCACCGGGCCTCTAGTCTATTATAACTGTGGCCCAGAGAGAACAGTGGGAGTAGAGTAGGAACATAAACTAGGAATTGGTAACTGTTCCAGTGCTTGATATACAATAATCAAAGCTGATTGTGGACCATTTGTAAATGAAATAGATAAAGTAGAGTGCAATGGGGATAATTTCCCGAGTACAAAAGACTTCTTTATGTTGTCTTTGATGAAGACCTTCATGCATATCAGTCTACTCGACTGAGCACAACTATAACCATCCAGTAGAAGAAAAGGATAATTATGATAATGATGGTGATGAGAATAGCTAACACTTATTGAGTGAATACTAGAAAATTTGAGAGACATTTTGCTAATAGCATTTTATTTTGCCTTTTAATTTGCCTAAACACTTGCTCTAAGACATAGATTCCAGAAAACAATGGTCTTAAATCCCATATATAATCTTATCAACATAATTTCTTCTTCTATAATCTATACAAATCCTTGTTCAACACTGAAACACACAAAGTTCATATGTCTTTGATGCAATTACTTTTGCTGATAATTGCATCCATGAAGTCATCTTAATTATATTCTCTAAATAGTAGAAGCAATTGTTCCTCAGAAGACTAGACATGATCTAATTTATCCCAGGTTTTTATTAAGAAAATGCTTCTTTTTTTTTTTAAACATATACTGGTGCTGCTGATCCAGACATCTGAATTTCTCTGCCAACAATTTATATGCTTCTCCCTGTTTGGTTGATGCTTCTTGGCATTCTCCCTGGCTGCCTAATTTAAATGATAAGGTACCCACATGGCGAGTTCTCTGAATCTCCTTGTGTCCTATGCAGGGCAGAACGCTTCAAGCGTGCGCAGTCTTCGTTACAAATGCCTGTCTCACTGAAGGAGACAGTGTTTTCCTCATTTACCTTCTTTATTATTATCAGGCCATCATGAAGCCTTGACAAGGGCCACTCACCCACCTCACATGTCACTCTCTGAGTCAACTCATGGCTGCAATGTAAGCATTCCAGCTGACCCTAAGAAAAGTTGATAATCCTGCAGTTTTTAATATCCTGATAGATGCTCATAATACTCTCCTTATTTCTACAGGTCAGGTAACCATTGGTAATGGCAGAGTGCATACAGGATAATGATCTATTGGGTAATGCTATTTAATGTGTGCCTTTGTGATGAGACTTCCCACACATACTTTTTAATTTGAAAATAACAGGGCAGAAAATTGAGGTCATTGATAACTGAGCCACAGTCATATGAGTATGAATAGAAAAATAGAAGGTTTCAGAAAAGTTTTTCAGCAACTTCCCACTACTATAGGAAGATGTCACTGTAAATCAAAAGCAAACAAGTCACACACAGAGACATTCCAGTGCTTTTTACACGGCACTGCAAATCACATCAACTATTCAGACCATGCAGTGAAGTCCAGGAGGACGCCTGAGTGGGCTGAGAGTTTAGGAGAAGAATGGCCTTCCTGAGATTTGTGGGATTTCTGGAAACTCTACCATAGAAAGGCTTGAGTCAGAAAAACCTCGTTTTTGAAATGCCCACCTGCTTTAAAAATTCTGATCAAATACAGATTATTTGCTAAAACTTTGCCATATATGTTAGAAGTAATTCTTAATAATCTATCACTAAAAAAGTCATACATAAGGAAAAAGGGAGTTAATTACATTCAGTCAGAAAAACTTTGCCTAACTGCAAGAGAAAGAAGAGAAAAGACATATGAAAATAATCTGTTTTAACAATCTTCTCTGTAGGAAAATAGAAGGGTCCCGTGCAAAGAGTGGATTTCAAGTTCTATAGTATAAATTCTCTAAATTTGGAAATAAAGAGGTGAGTCTATTAAAGTTGTAGGAACATGCCCACTATTGAAGCCATTCTTCAATACCTTGTTATCAAATAAACTCAGATCCAAGGAAAGACTGGGCAAAACATTGAAACCAGTAACTATTTTTTCCAGTTCTGTGAATCTTTCCATGACTGCTCTTCTCTGTTTTTGAGGAAATAGTCCCTTTTCTTGACAAAACAAGTTTCTATGGTTAAAAGTTCAAATCAATAATATCAGTAAGGGGCTACAAATGGAGTTTCCTTTTTTTCTACTCGGAATGTCATGTGGTTTGTGCCCTTCCAAACCTAATCATGTTCATATCAATATTAATGTACAGCTAGTGCTTCAATAGATATTTTAGTGCAAGGAGGTAAATAAGTTACTGTATGAATTGGCTATTAGGGTTATTAGAATAAGAAATTAAAACATAGTTTTCCTTAAATAAGAATTTTATGATTAATATATAAAATTCAGAGATGCTTTAGTATATGAATATATGTATGTATATATGTATGTATTTATAAAAGTCAAGAAACCCTTCCCTTAATCACATCCATATTATTTACTTTTTGAGATAATTTATTAGTTTTTTTATGTGTAATCAAGCAAAAAGCAAACAAAGCAACAAAAAGAGAAAGTGGGCTAAGAAGAACTTTCCATTTTGATTTTAAAAATCAATTCAAATTGTAAAGGATTCACAATAGCCAAAATAATTTTAAAAAACAAGAACAAAGTCAGTGGGCTCGCACTATTGGACTGTAAAACTTACTACAAAGCTTCAATAATCAAGACAATGTGGTCTATCATAAGAATAGACATACAGGTGAATGGAATTGTACTGAGTGCCCCGAAATAAATGGTCATAAATAAATACAGCAGCCCAGATTGGGATACAAGGAAAGGCCCAGGAGGCTCCACCTTTGCCTGGAGCTGTAGATCTGAAAACTCTGCTCACCTCCTGTGCAGGCCCCATCTCTCAAAGCTGGAATGCAAAAAATAAAAAACAAAAGCAAGCAAGCAAACAAAAAGTAGCTCCCAGAAGAAAATGAATTTTCATATATCTAGCCGAAATCAAACATATTTGTCAGTCCATCATCGATGTAAGAGAATTGAACAGACATCTTACTATGACGCTGGAAGGACAAATTGTTGGCTGAGCTGTATTTCCTGGGACTTGTGAATAGCTGAGCAGCACAGATGTTCAAATGAACATGGACCATTTGGCCAATCTCTAATACAAATATCAAAGTTTACTGTTTATTCTGTGAACTTTCGTATGATTTCATGAGTTGCCATTATCTACAGATGGTATAATTTGGCAAAAATGCATTTACTTCAGATGATATCTGTTGTTATGAGTTTAATGTGTGTAAAACTAAACCAAAGATATTTAGATTTTTTGACTATTCCAACTTATGAAATGTTATAGCAATTCTAAGGCATGCCAAGGTTCACGGGAAAGGAGAACTTTGAGGAAATGAAGGTAAAACTACGTTGAGCATTTAAAAGATTGGTATAATCTATAGTTTGGTTTGCTCAATGAATAATGACAAATTTAAATACACAGAAAGTATTTTAAAATCTTCATTTAGTAAGAGGGTACAGCTTTATTACAGATAAGAGGAGGTTTACTCTCACTGAAATAATTATTTCTTTCTTATATTTAGAAGTGGGTTTGAGCTCAAGTTAGTTTTTGAAAAAGTTGTAGCCTAATTTAGAGAAGTGGGTAGAAGTGCATGCTACTTTAAAAAAAGGTGATTTGGAAAAGAACCATATTACTAGGTGGTTTTATGTAAATTCCAGTGAATTATGATAGAAACATATATTTGACCCAAACTGAAGGCATGAAAGATAAACTGAAGTAGAAAGCTACTTATCAAAGAACAGAAGAAATATACTCCAACCAATAAAGGTAGCTTTTCTTGAAGTACATTGCAATACATGGTTAGACATCTCTATGGGCAATAACCATATTCTACACAGGAAAGACAGAGAGTGATAATTAAACCTTATGGCAAATTGTATTATTTGGCCACAGGTCTCCCTGTTCTCCCTGCCCTGGCCAGTGGTCACTGAGTGAGAGGGCAGCGTACTTCCTTGCCTCACTAACTCTGAGCTTGGCAGGAGACTTGCTTGGCCAATGTGAAGTGAGTGAGGTAACATACATCACATCCGTCCTGGGCTTCAATATGCACGCATTGTTTGTCTAT
>NW_006299393.1:27938-41990 GCF_000327345.1 Myotis davidii | reverse complement strand
TTTATGCAGCATTACTACAAAAATAGCTCTTTTACTTGTTTGTTTTGTTTTCCAAAACTTTTACTAGTCATACTAAAAACAATGTTTTCAACAAATTTCTAGCATCTGCTGTAAAAGTAACTATGTGGAAAGGTATATGTCATGCCCAGAAATGAAAATACAGTTCAAAATAACTTAAATCAGGATCCTTTCACACAATCCCTCCGTCATTTTGAAATAGGGAATATGCTTATTATATTTCATTATATTATAATCTCTGGCAATTTAAAATGAAACAGAATATTTGCTTCCAGTTTGACCTTCTTGGAAAACACTAGCATTTTTTAATACTAGTTGAAACATTATGGACATGATAGCTACCATGTCCACAATGTTTTAACAAACATACAACCACCTGCACTTCCATTCAGAAAACTGAAGATGCGGCTTGAGAGAAGACATTGGCCAGTTGTAACATAGCATAAATGTTATCCTTGTTCTTGAAAAAGATTTAATTGGAAAAGAAAGCAAAGTGGACCTTGGACGCTGAGAATAGAGACAGGCTATCATGCCAGTAATTAAAGGTTGGGAAAGTACTTTTATGAGGAGAAGAGGTACTGCAGGGAAAGGACTTTCATTTGTCCTTTTCATGTACTATAAGAGACAAAAAGCCTGATACACAAGTCACTGCAGGTGAAGTACAAGTAATACTTCCTACCAGATGGCTGTAAACAACTCTCAGAACCCTGAGCGTCAGACACAAGAATTTTCCCAACAAAATATGGGAGATTTTTTTTTTTTTCTGTGCCACAGGTAAACAATATACCCTAAAGCCAGTGAAGGTAGTAAGGTATTTACTAACGGATGCCAAAGAACACAGAATCTGAGATCCAGGGTTCTTTGGTTATTAAGATGGTTATTAAAGGTTCCTTTTACTATAATTCTGAGTGACTTCAGTAAAAACACTTGAAATCTTATCTAGGCGTACAGCTATAGCACCATGTGTCAGTGTAAACAAATACTGGCACAAAAGCCCCGAAAGATAAATAGTGCATGTCAGCTGTAAACACATCAGCGAATGAAACCAAAGGTCTTATGTGTTGGAGAGGATGCTAATAAATTCACAGGCTGAGAGCTGTAATAAACATATCCTGGCGAATTACAGTCTGGTCCTGCCCCTATAAAATCAGGCATATGTGTAGAGTTTGAATTCCGGAAGACTTTCAGTGTATCTCATTGAATCTTATATTGCATTTGTGCATCTCATTTATGGCTGTGATTGTTACTTACTTGAGGACAGAGGATAGATCTTATTTCTGTTTATCTCTTCAATTCCTAATACTTGCCATCTCCCAGGAACGCCATAAATTTTTATGAAAGAGATGGTACAAAAGAAGGAGAGAAGGAAGGGAGGGAGAGAAGGAGAGTGAGTAGGAGGGAGAGAGGGAGGAAGAGAGGAAAGAAGGATGGAGGGGCAGGCAGGGCATTGATCATTGGCAATGAGTAATTATAGTTGTTAGATATTCAATAGATGACCCTTTAATCTCCAGATAGTTCCTTCCTCCAGTCAGTGTTAGGTGAATTTCCTCCTCTTAGCTTTCTCGATGAAACGGATGTGACAACACATCACAAACAAACAAACAAATTGTTAGGACTATAGGGCAATACAATCCTGAACAGCCATTTGTAAGCTTTCGCCACAGGAAAACAAAAGACCAGAAAAAGCTTGCTGGACACTGAAAGTCAGACCATACAAGGAATGGAAACTGTCCGGAAGGCATCTGATCACACACCTGCATCCCATCTGCATTCCAAGCCCACCAGCTCAGCCTCCAAACTCACTGACGACAAGTTTCCCACCAGTGAGTGCATATAAGGATGAAACTCTGGCATCTGGGTGCTGCCATCATCGACCCAATGTCCCTTGGCTTGGTGCTGTGCGGCCCTTCCCTTTGGAAATCCCTTCCCTCATCCCCTTTCCTTAAATAAATTCAATTTTTCTTAAATCACCAACTGAGATGGCTAGCCTGCCCACACCATCCATCCACCATGCTCATCTTTTAAAAGTTTAAAAAAAATATTTTTATTGATTATAGAGAGGAAGGGAGAGTGAAAGAGAGATAGAAACATCAATGATGAGAAAGAATCATTGGTCTGCTGCCTCCTGCATACCTACACTGGGGACTGAGCCTGCAACCTGGGCACGTGCCCTGACTGGGAATCAAACTGTGACCTCCTGGTTCATAGGTCGATGCTCAGCCACTGAGCCACACTGGCCAGGCCACCATGTTAACCTTTTATAGACAACTAGAGGCCTGGTGCACGAATTGGTGCATGGGTGGGGTCTAGCTGGCTCCTCCCATGGGGGCCCATCAGGCTGGGCCGGCATGGTAGAGGGGCCATGGGCAGTTGGCTGGCTGGTGGGGGGGTGCGATGGGGGCCTGGATCAGGCTGGTTGGTTGCTGCAGTGCAAGTCATAGCCACTGGTCGTTCTGCCATTCCAGTCACTGGGCTTTTATATATATGGATTATATTCATTTATAATTTCTAAATGTCCTTTAGAAATGTTTGTTGAACGAGTAGAATGATTGAGAGCTTAAACTATATTGCTCATTAAAGTAGAGAATGTGTGGATCTTGTATTATTTGTCATAATTTCTCAGCTAGAATGCAATGCTTGAGGTAATGCCATTTGCTATTCCAGGGTTTAGGAATTTACCAAATAATTTACATCAAAGAAGGTAAAAGCAAGGTTGTGGACTCTAGAGCCTGGGTTTGAATCTTAGCCTCACATTTTATTCTTTGTGCAATCTTTGGCTAGTTAATTCTGTGCATGCCAATATGTCAACTAATGATAATAGTACCTGTAGTAATGATTGGTTGTTTACAAATATCTGTTCTTCTCCTTCTAAGTAAATGAAGAAATGGTTTTTGCCCACTTCTTTGAAGTTAGACATGGCCATGTGACTTGCTGTGGTCAATAAAATATAAGTAGTAATGATGGGTGTCACTTCTAGTCAAAACTTCTAAGAGTGAATGTGCTATTTGTCATTCCCCTTCTCCTTGTTACAATGACTGGAGATATTCCAGATGGTGGAAGCTCTGTCATGCTAACTAAGTGACAACTATATAGAGCACAAATTCTAACTACAGCATATGAAGAGTAAGACAGAAACAAACCTTTATTTTATTAAGCCACTGCTGTATAACATAGATCATGCTGCTGGTATGGTAATTTCTCTGAGTTGTAAATACATTTAAAGAATTAAACACATGCAACACCCTTGGAAACACTGAATAGAAATTAGTTGTCGTTCTTATAGGAGGGCTCTTGCATTGGAACTTCATACCTATCGGCTATGTCTTTGGTTGCATAATTTTGCTCACTTCTTCATTTGACAACAGTTTTGTAATACAATTATTTTTATAAATAGAATACAAAGGGTATTCAGTCTTTCCTCCAGCATGGTTGATCAAAATTTATTTTTATTAATAGTAGTTTAGAAGATTTTTTTGGCTTTATAATTTTTATGGGTGATGTCATGTAAATTTTTTATGATGGTTTGCTGAATTTGGGAAAGTCTGCCAAGTTTCTTTTATAGGCAAACTTGCTGTTTATAGTACTGCTACAGATTTGTGCTCTACAGACACAGGAATTCTGATAAATTCTGTTTCCTATAATACCTACTAAAAGTGATAAAAAGTGCTTTAAAATTGTATACACTGCTGTAACTCAGTGGATAGAGCATCGGCCTGCGGGCTGAAGGGTCCCAGGTTCGATTCCGGTCAAGGGCATGTGCCTTAGTTGTGGACACATCCCCAGTGGCGGGTGTGCAGGAGGCAGCTGAATCGATGTTTCTCTCTCACCGATGTCTCTGGCTCTCTATCCCTCTTCCTTCCTCTCTGTAAAAAAAAATCAATAAAATATATTTAAAAAATAAAATTGTATGCACTGCACTATTAAACATTGTTTTGACAGAGAAGATACGTTTTGATTGAACTTTGATAAGAACTGAATCCTCTATTTATAATTTTACATATCTGAAGATTGAAAAAAATTTGAATATACTAGTTTCTGGCTCCTTCCATTTCAATGCTAATTTCTCCTTTGCTACTAACATTTGTTCGGGCCTACGTACTGTAAGGCGTGTTCAATCATAACAACGTCTCTGACCCTGCGCCTTTGTATCATGGTAGTGACTGCAGGTGTATTTATGGAACCATCCCTATACCAGGTGGTTTGCAATGACATCACTATAATGGAAACGGCTGAGAAACACATGAATATATCCCATGGAAATAAAATAATGTATCCTCATCTCAACTTTCTGATAGATGAATTCCCCAAATGCTCATGGTCACTCTAACATTGGGAGAAATGTCAGGGATGATTAGTCACTCAAGAGTGGAGTTAGCAATTTTAACCAATCACAGTTAAAACATCTTATTTTTGCAAATTTTACAATAACAAATGATCATAGCACCACATTTCTATAGTTCTGATAAGGAACTTCAAAACTTAAGCTTTGTTAACTTCACAGTAATGTTTTCTTTTTCTATTCTTATGGATTAGGTATTTATCCATTCATTAATTGAAAAGTACTTACTGAATATGTAACATGCACTTAAGATACAAATATTCATATAAACTAGCACTCATCCTCAATGATCATATATTTTCACAGGCAAGTGGACATGTATAAACAAGCAATAAATCCAGAGAGTAGCAGATAGATACTATTTAATCTCTATCCAATAAACGTTCACCAAACGATTTATTCCTTTTGAGCAGAACCTGGATTGTGTTGGGGAATCCACACTATTCCACATAATCATGTTCACTAAACTATTGGTGGTAATCCTGTTCTCTTTGCCTGTGATTAATTTAGGCACAGGCTTTGGCCATTGTAATAGGAGAAGTCAGCTGAGGGGCTTCTGAAATCCTCAGTGAACAATTTCTCTTCTTCCTCTGAAAATAAGTCTGGCTGAAATACAGCAGTTATCTTGCAGCCAGAAAGAAAGCTAAACTAAACAGAGAGGGGCAGAGCAGTGGCATGGAAAAAAGTTCACAGGTCTTTGGTGGAGTTGGTGAGCAGCTGACTTAACCCTCGAGCTACCCTGTCCCTGGACTGACAATGCCTCAGGGAATTTAGAATTCAAAAAGAAAAATTTTTTATAAACTAGAAAACTTCAAATTAAACTGTGACAAGTTATTTTTGCCAGCTACTCTCCTCTCTGTAAAATTATAAAGTTTCATTTTTCATTACTTTAATTCTGGCCCAAATTTTAAAAGCAACTGAATACCTCAGAGGGTGACTTGATTATCCTTTTTATAGTTATTACATCTGCACTAATGTATTGGGAGTAATTATGCTGTTTATTTTCTATAATTTTTCCCAATTAAGAATTATTACCAGAAGCTAACCTTGTTGAATGAATGTTGCTGTATGCATCAGAGGAAATGTAGGAATATAAGGTAGACAACTACTGAAAAGGCCTCTTTTTTATATAATGGTCACAAAAAAATTACATAATGCAATTAAAATTGTACATAGTCACAAGAGCATGGTGTCAATAAAAGCTCACTTATCTGACATTAAGAGAATTTAACTTAATTAAAAATTATAATTTGAAAGTATTCAAAGACTTATTTTTTACTTAAAAGGGAAACATATTTCTAAAGGTTTCCGACTCAAAATGCAGATACATCCAATAAGAATGATATTTGAAAAGTGCTATAAAAAGTTTCTATAAATCTTGTAAGAATGCACTCACAATGGAAGGGAAGGTTTTGCTGTTTGTTATTAAGGATGTAGTCAGGTTCCAGCCAGTTGGTGACATTTGTTACTTTTCAGTTGTAACTAGGTGGGTCATCTCTGTGTTTATAAATTCTTACAGTACAATACGAGAGAATGCATTTTGTTTTGAACAATTGAGTAGTGACAGATAAGCTGTCCGTGGAGTACACAGATGACAGAGCAAGAGGAAAATGAGCTCTTAAATAGCTTTTTGGTGTCCTTCACTGGAAAAATAGCCATGGAACCCGTGCGCTGTGCACAGTGGGCTTCTGTGTTAGAGTTCATGCTGCTGGAAAATGCATTGCTTGAACTAAATGCACTCTCTATTGAGCACAAATGACTCCACCACAATTTAATAGGGGGATCATTACTTTTGCCAAAGGATTTTCAAGATGAGCAGTGAGAAGTCATAGTCTTTTAATGGAAATTGAGTTGTTACTTGCTCAGCATTGTAAAATTGTATGGCAGTACAGACAGATATTGTCGGCTCTTTATGTCAATAAGTACAAGGGTCATGGGTTATAAATACTAACACGTCTATATACAGTATCTTTATTAATCCCTGGGTATGATTTACTTTCCTTTACTCATCTTAGTGTTAGCTTTCAATGGTGCTTTGAAAAATGAACTAGTGAGGGATCAGAGTCGAGACATTTCACCATCATCTTTACTCCTTTGACCTGTTTAAAGTCATGATGGTTTTTATCACATCACTCACCTTCCTCTGATAGATTAGAGTTGTATATGAGGGGTGGCTACTGCCTCAAGTCTACCAGGTGATCTGAGAAGTAATCTACATAAGAAGGAAAGAAATAGACTTAATTTAAATTATTATATTAGATGGGCTGACCATTATTAAGAAATAATTTGGGGGGCTTTTTACTCCTAAGAGTCAAGTGTGTGATGCTGTTCACATGTCTGTAATCAATTATTATAAACTTTCAACTGCTTGTCATGCAAGTACTAAGTTGGGCAGGCTTTAACAAACCTTATTGTTACTAGAGGCCAAATGTATTTTTAAAATTACATGTGTAATATAATTTTGTTATAAATGGTTCAAATTATATAGAACTATTTAGTTTAAAACATGTTAGCTCCTTTTTATCCCTCTACCAATTAGTAATAACTGTTGAACTTGGTATCACACGAACTCTGTTTCAACATATTTTTGTCTTTTTCATTTGTGATGTAGCATTTCATATAAAACAGATCAGTGCACCAGATATTTGAGTAGCTTACAGAACTTTGCAAGTCACAGATTCATTCATTCAATAACACATGTTTATATAAAGAGTATGCTCAAATTAAAAAATTTCAATAGGCCTTTAATTTATTTAACAATATGTTTTGAGACCTTTTCAAGTCAATTCATGAAAGTCTGCTTTATTACTCCTCACTATTCATTATTCAAATACTATCTGTATAGTACTTAATAGAATGAATGCATAATTAATAATTTAAAATTCTTGCATTGGAGGATATTTGTTTTCAATTTTTTTTATCATAAACAATGCTGTTATCAGTACCCTCAAATAAGTCTTTGTTCTCACGTGAAAAAGCAGTTCTGTAGAAGACAGTCCAAGTTGGCTAAAAGTTGCAAATTGCAATTTTGAGATATTGTCAAATGCTCTTCAAAATAGTATCAATTTATACTCCCACCAACAGTGTATGAAAGTAGTTACTTCCATTTATCACTGTCAGCTCTGGATATTATAAATCTTTTAAGTTTCTGCCAGTCTGATGGTTGAAAATATAATCTTATTATTTTAGTATGCATTTTTCTGATTACTAGTGAGGTTGAACAGCTTTTCATATTTATTGTCATTTGTATTTTATCCTCAGTGAATTATTCTCTCCCCACCCCCATATTTTCTATATGGCTATTTGCTTTTTCTTATTCATTCATGAACCTAATGTCTTATCATTTTTGTCTTTATCTACTTACCTTTGCTTTTTATTAATCCTGATTTTGTATATTTTCTTATGCATGTGTGTGGTAGAGCCATTATAAAAAAAGTTTAATAGATTTTCATTACAAAAGTAAAAATATAAGAAGTTTGTTACTTCACTTTTGTGAACTGCCCTCCCCTGCCGGCCTGGTCACCCCAACTGCCCTCCCCTGCTGGCTTGATTGCCCACAACTGCCCTCCCTTACTGGCCTGATTGCCCACAACTGCCCTCCCCTGCTGGCCATCTTGTGATGACATGAGGATGGCCATCTTGTGATGATGTTGCGTGAGGGCGTAACGCCACCTAGGCTTTTATTATATAGAATAGTACAGATATAAAAATAAATATGTTTTAGATGCCTCCCTCAAGGAACTGAGAGTCTAACTAGAAAGACAGACACGTACATAACTGTAGAGAGATCCCAGGGAACATGGGCTATGGCTGTGTGTATATACATGGTACATGTGTGGGCATGGCCTGCCAGAAGTCTGTTTCTACAGGGAACAGAAAAGCATAGTAAGAGGTAAGGGAGTATTATAAGCTTGCTATTTTACCAAATCTACACTAATAAAAGAGAAACATGGTAATTGGCGTACGACCGCTACCCTTTTCATTGGCTAAGCAGTGAGATATGCAAATTAACTGTCAGCCAAGATGGTGGCCGGCAGCCAGGCAGCTTGAAACTAACATGAGTCTTGCTTGCTTCAGTGACGGAGGACTCCAACGTTCCCCATCTGCCCTTGCTGGCCTCTGAGCTTGCAGTTTAAGAAACATTGTAACAAATATAGAAGCTAAACAAAACCCCAGAAACCTGATTCAGCGAGCCAGGATCTTAGAGCTGGAAATGATAGAGTTTCGATTATAGAACCGAAACAAACCAGATACCTGATTTCAGCAGCGGAGGCCTAAGAGCTGGAGCCTCAGAGCTAAAGCTGGCCCAGAATTAAAAAAAAAAGGAAAAAAGGACAGATGGAAGCTTCAGTCACCCACCAGCCTGAAAATGGCCCTCAGCCCCTCACCCAGGCTGGCCAGGAACCCCAGTGGGGACCAGGGGGTGGGGCCACAACCTCCCTATCCACCCTGCTCTGTTCGTGACAGGGGAAGGCGCCCCAACCCCCTGACCAGCCCTGCTCTGTGCCTGATAGAGGGGAGCGCCCCAACCCCCCATACCCACCACGGGCCCTGCTCTGTGTGTGACGGGGTAGAGCCATAACTTCCCCATTGGCCCTGCCCTGAGTGTGAGAGTGGCGGCGCCCCAACCCCCTGATCAGCCTTGCTCTGTGGGTGATAGAGGGCGGTGCCCCACCCCCTGATGGGCCCTGCTCTGTGAGTGACAGGGGGCAGTGCCCCAACCCCTTGATTGGCCCTGTGCATGACGGGTGGCGCCGCAATCTCCCCATCGACCCTGCCTTGAGTGTGACAGGGGACGGTGCCCCAATCCCCCAATCGGCCCTGCTCTGTGCCCGAACAGGGGTGGCACCTAGGGATTGGGCCTGCCCTCTGCCACCCAGGAGCAGGCCTAAGCCAGCAGGTCGTTATCTCCCGAGGGGTCCCAGACTGTGAGAGGGCACAGGCCGGGCTGAGGGATACCCCTCCCCCCCAAGTGCACAAATTTTTGTGCACCGGGCCTCTAGTCCTTAGATAAGAGAATAGAGGTGAGTTTGAGTATGTGTGCCTGTAAATATAATTTCCTGGTTCATTTCCACCATTGACTTTATATTTGAGTTTTTTTACAGACCTGAGCAGGGAAGGAAGAAGGGGAAGTTGGAAGTCAAAATTGACAGAGATATTTCATTAAATTCTGGAAGATATCAAAGATACAAGAAACACTCTAGGAGCTCTGTAATCAAGAACTCTAAAGAAGTGGATGTGACTCCTCTAAACATTTCACAACAGAACATCATGCAGCAACACTTCCCCAAATAGGCTCCATTGCAAATAAATTGCCAATGTAAAGCAAGCAAAAGATTGTATTGTCAAATAACTCTGGATCACAACGAGTTAAACATGTGTCTTAGTGTTGAGCCTACCAAGAGCTTTTAATAAGAAAGTGCCTTGGTGAATCAGTGACAGACAAATACAAAACTCAACATAACTTAAAAACAGACCCTCTTTGGGGCATCCCAGGGAAGCATTTCTCAAAGAGAGTTGCTTTGGGGGGTCTGGTCCATCTATGAACATGCTACAGAATCCCTTCTGTTTATGTTGAAGACAAGGTGAAGGTGAAAACCCAAATAGCTGAGGTTATTTACTCCTCGGTGTATTTAAAAGCAAATGATTAACTAGGGACTGATTTAAAAACCTAATTATATTCCAGTTAATGATTCTCTCATTAAGCATGTGCCATATTATAGTACATTAATCAGGCATGAGATAGTATTACTTTTAAACAGCTTCCTGTAACCTTGCTTATCATGCCTACCAGTACCACAGAATGTATTTCACATATTAAACACAGTGATTTACTGTTTTATGCACTTTAGGGAACCAATACACTTTGTGTATTACTATACATAGAGTTCCATGATTACCTTGTAGTCAGGGAAACCACCTGACTGTGTGTCATTGAGCCCTCCATATTCCAAATTTCCACTGAAATAAGAAAGGGATTAAATAGATTATATGTAATTGCTAAGTGGTGGGCAAGAGAAGTAAAAGCTAGGCAAATTTCTTTCTGAGAGTTGGTAGGTACACAACATATGTTTTAAAAGCAATTTAAAGGTAACTGCTTGTAGAAAACTTCTAAATCACTAATGAATAATAAATAAGTAGAGTTATTTTGACTATTATAGAAAAATTAGAAAAATAAAAAATGATGATTTGGAAAATGAAGATGGCAAAAGTAACACTAAGCATATCAGTCACCACAATAAATGGGGATGGCTTAAATTTCTTATTAAAAGATAAGAGACTCTTAAATTGTTTATCATGTATACACATATGTATAAACTCACCTAACTGGATGTTATTTGCAAGACTTATTTCTGAAACAAAATGATCCACTAAGGTTTAATATAAAAAATTTATAAAACATCCTTTGGGTCAACCAAAACAAAAGTGAGATCAAGGTTTGTACTATTCATATAAAAAGAATAAAAATAACAGTTATAAAATTTGTATATAAATTAGCCAACATCAAAATATATAAAGCAAAACTATTAGTCTTGAGAGAAGTGGGCAAATACACAATCATCTGGAATATTATACTTATCTCAGTTTAAACGCTAAGCTTTCAGGGTCAAAGGCTAGTAAAGCAAAAGTTAAAACACCTTCCTGGGATTCTTTACCTCCATAGCAGGAGTGAAGGGAGGCCCAGACACTCCTAAAATTCATAGTTTTATCTCTGCAATCTTCCATGAGAACCGCAGGACCAACCTCACTGGCCCTTTAATCCTCCTATGTCATTCATCACAGAAACACCAATCTCCCTGGTCAACCCTCTCCTCATCCATTCTGGTCTTCCACTCGGAAAGCCTTCCACTGTGCCCTCTGGGCCCTGTGTCCATCACCAGTCTCTCCTCTGAAGTCTCATCTATTTCTTAACAAAAAACTGAGTTTTTCTTGAGAACACATCATCCTCTGTACTTTCATGTCATGAATGGTTTTCTAGTCATGTGCCAAGTGTCACTGGGCTGGGATAGATAGTTCCCTTATCCCACCTCAAAACTTCCAACTTGGAACCTCAATTCCCAAAACTTTCTACTTACCACCCTCTTTGCTGTAGTAATTTATAGTATTCCAAATCATCCCACTCATTTCCTGAAGATTTTTGCTTCTGGATTACAGCCTCTCCTCACTCCAATATTATTCCTTTCTGAATTGTTAATTTTATTTATCCATTGTAATTCAATTCCTGACCCCTCAGTTCTTTTAATTCCTCTTCTTCACCACCTTATATCAGTCATTCACTCTTATGATCATACCCTAGACCAGTGATGGCGAACCTATGACACGCGTGTCAGAGGTGACACGCAAACTCTTTTTTTTGGTTGATTTTTCTTAAAATCATTGTTAAATGGCATTTACATATATAAAATAAATATCAAAAATAAGTCTTTGTTTTACTATGGTTGCAAATATCAAAAAATTTCTATATGTGACACGGCAACAGAGTTAAGTTAGGGTTTTTCAAAATACTGACACGCCAAGCGCAAAAGGTTCGCCATCACTGCCCTAGACCTGTTGCTGTCAAAACTCCACCATAATTTCAAGCAGCTCACACTCTAACCACCATTTCTTACCTTTCTCATTCCTCTAGTAGTTTGTCTCCAATAAGCTATCAAATTCACCAAGTTCAGGAATCCACTGGCCGTGCGTTTTTCATTTCTCTTAACCCTTGCACCTCCTTATTTCACCACTTAGCTTAAATATCACAATAATTTCAATAATTCCCTTGAAAGCACTTTGACCTTCTTTTGCTTTGTTGTACTTGACAAGAGCCCAACCTTGCTTAAATCCAATAGTCTGTCTACTCCACACATACCATTGACTATGAATGGAGAAAATCATAAAACCTTGATGATTGGTTTCACTTTAAATTCATGACCATTGAGCCTTTAAGATTGCCCTGAAACCATATTTCATTTTCCTCAGCCCACATTTTCCAATAAAAATGTAATGCAAACCATATGTATAATTTAAAAATTTTCTAGGAGGCATATTAAAAATAGAATAAAAAGATTAAATGAACATCAATATATTTTACTTAATGCAATATATTTAAATATTATTTCAATATATAACCAATATAAAATATAAATGAGCTATTTTACTTTTTTTATTCTATGAAATCTGGTGTGTATTTGACACATATAGCACCTCTTAATTTGGATGTTAAATGTTCATAGAAAATGTAGGATCTGTATTTAAATTTCAAAAAGTTATGATTGAAACCATAGTTACATATTCAAACTTTTCCAAATATTCTTAAAAGTTTTCTAAAGAATGGAATGTCAATTTTAAAATCAAAATGAAAATAATCAGAATTAAATACAATTTAAAATTAATTTCCTCAGTCAGACAAGTCATATTTCAGTGTTCAGTAGGTATGTGTGACTAGGGGCTGCCACGTTGGATAATGAAAACCTTTGATAATTTAATTTCCTATTCTCCTCGATGATTATTCCATTTCTTATCCTTTTTTCCTAAACTTTTAACACTTCCACCCTTTTCTTCAATTTCAGCCGATTACATTTCCAATATGACCAAGAAAATAGCTATCCGAAGAGACCTTCCATAAACTGGCACAGCCCATATTTAGAGCCAGGTAATCTGTTTTCTTTCCAGTATCAGAGATAGTTTGTACTCCCCTCTAAAGCCAATCATTCCTCTTGAGTACTACATTCTATTTCCTCTTGTCTACTCAAGGACATAATTTTAGGAAATCTATCCTTTCTCCTCCACAATACCTATTTTTGTTTCCCTTAATCATATAGGCATTTTAAAAAAGGTCTATTGATCTCATTTCTCCTTCCAGCCTGTGCCCCATTTCTCTGCTTCCCTCCTTGAAAAAGTTATCTATACTTCCTGGCTTCAGTGTTTACATCCTCATTTCCTTTAAATGCATTCCAATCAAACCTTTGCCCCTACCACTTCATGGAAACAACTCTTTCAAAGACACTAATGACCTCTTGTTGTTAAATCAAATGGTCAGTTCTCAATCCCCATCTTCCTTGATAACTCCTTCCTCCTTGAAATACTTCTTCACATGGATCCTAGGGCTCCACTCATTCTTCACTTTTCTTCTACCTCAATGGTTATTCCCTGTTGAGTTTCCTCCTCATCCTCTTTTCAAACTCTCAGCTCAGAGAGCCCCAGGACTCATACTTTTTTAAAAAAATATATTTTATTGATATTTTACAGAGAGGAAGGGAATGGGATGGAGAGTTAGAAACATCGATGAGAGAGAAACATCGATCAGCTGACTCTTGCACATCCCCTACTGGGGATGTGCCCGCAACCAAGGTGCATGCCCTTGACCAGAATCAAACCTGGGACCCTTGAGTCTGCAGGCTGACGCTCTATCCACTGAGCCAAACTGGTTAGGGCAGGACTCATACTTTCTTGACAATCCCACCCATTCTCTTGTTTTAAATTCCATTTATATGCCAGTGACTCCCAAATCTTTATTTACAGCCTGGACTCCAGCTTTATAAACCTTTCTGCTCAACATCTTCACTTGGATATCTAGTTGGCATATCAAGCTTCACATATCCAAAATGAAGTGTTTTTCCCCCTCTCTAACTGCTTCTCCAGGCATTCTTTCCTTTTAGGTTCCTAGGAGGCCTTGGGATTTTCCTTTATTTATCTTTTTCTTATATCCAGTG
>NW_006299393.1:15004-27901 GCF_000327345.1 Myotis davidii | reverse complement strand
GAATATGCCCAGAATTGGATCACTTTTAACCACCTCCAATTTTTTTTTTGACTCTTGCATACATTTTAGAATTTAGAGAAGGCAGTCATTCTTTTTCCTTTTAAGTTGAAAGACTATAGGCTGACATCCATTATAACAATAGTCTGTTTTTGATATAGATTCAATTTATCTATGTAAGCATCCCTGAAAAGATCAATGAAAAGATCTGATGGAGTAAATTAGTTTTTGTCTTTATAAGGTATATGAATGCATGTTCAGAGATTACAAAGATTATATTTCAGATAAGGTTATCACCCTATGTATCAGAAAAGGAATTTCAAAGTTATACTGATAAAGGTAGGTTTTGGTCTTCTAGGGTCTCTAAAGAGTGATGCTATGTAGAGTCTTTGGATGCCACTTTCTATTGGGTCTTTGTTGCTCTTCCCATCCAACACCTGGGGGCTTTGTTTAACCATATAGCCAGAATTGAAGCAGGTCTCTGGTTGTTTTCTGCTGCGCTTACTGTAAGTTAAATGAATAGCAGTGTGCTGCTATTTGTTAGTTCATCTCCTGCAAAGCATCGGCTTTAGATGAGATTTTCATCTGATCGGGAGCAAGAATCCCCATATGGCCGTGTATCTTGATGTAGTAGAATCATCCAAGGTTCTAATTGCTCATGTAATCTCACCCTGAATTCTGATGCACTCCCACCTCCTGGCTGAGAATTCCTGATGAAGTGAGTAAAAAATGGGTTGTGCTATACCCTTCAAATTGACCAGGATAGGACGAAATGAAGAACCACTGGTTTATAGGTAGCAGCAGTGAATAACACAGTGCCTGCTTCAGGAAATGGTTTTCCTGTCTCCTTTTAATTGAGCCAGTCAGTTATTAGACTGAAATAACCACTTCCTAAAGTGCTTGCAATAAGCCGAAGCCATTGTACTGTACTTTTCAAGGACCTAATTCAAACTCGGTAATTAAATTTTCCTGATTCCTCTAAGTCACAAGGGCGACAGCATTAGCAGAAACCACAGAAGCTGGTCCTGACTAGAGAAAATTTGCTTTCATCCTTTTTAGGTTGAAAATGCAGAATATGGGTCTATCAATTAATAAAATGATTAGGTAAATTATTTTATTGCCTAAAAAATAAAATTGTTTAGTATAGCAAGAGGCACACACACATTCTTAAAAACTGCATGCTCAGTTCAGATAAAACTGAATTGCTAAAAAGTAGTACATTGCAACTGTTCTTGTCAGAGTGTGTTATGAAGCATTAGTAAATGAGCTTGTATGAATCAATGTAGCCTTATTAAAATCTGTAGGCCGGTAGTGGAATTGAGACAATATGTGCACTTGGTTGGAAAGGCAGTTCCAGGTACTTGGAAAAGAAACACAGCGTTGTTAATATGCTTCCATTGCCATTCACATAGACATTATTTCTTGGGCAATGAATCACTAACCTAATCATCTAGGTTTTTATTTTCTTGGTATAGTGTTGTGCTTAGCTTTTAGGTTTCTTTCTGCATAGACATCATTTTCAGCATAGCTAGCTCTTACAAAATGCTATTTTCCTTCAGAATATTTTAAAAAGACTTCTGGAAAAGCTTTTATACCCTACTACTGCATAAGTTATATCATCTAAAGCAAGGGTAAATGTATTCTTGTTAATAGTAGACAAAGTTATATTTAAAAATAAATACTGCAGGAAGCAAGAGGTGTTTTGGTAGAGCAGTCAGACACCGATGAGACTAATGTTAGTCATGATTACCTTGGCCAGTCTTTCGCTTCTCATTGCAGCCTGAAGTGCATCAAGTCCTGAACAAATAGATTCGGAAAAAGATGGACTTGACCAGTGGGTCCAGTCTGTACACACCTATGAAGCAAGGTTTACTCTGATCTGGGGGCCTTTTCTTGAGAAAGCTTATTTTGAGGTCCTCAAATTGTGGTAAACCTGTCCTTACATATGACCTAGAGCCCCAGTCAATAGCCTTAACCTGATGCTAACCTATCTTCCATGAGATTAGTTTGGGCTGTTGGCAAGACATACTATCACTTGTCTGATAATCACAGAGAAGCTTCATGTTCTAATAGCTGCTAATTTAGCTTATCTGACACCAGTGTAAAGTGGATGGGAATGTGAGCCATTCAAAACAATAGTTTTATCTCCACTCCTTCTCAGACCTATGTCTGAGATTTGCAGAAATATTCATGCCACTTCCCTTCCTAACACCAATTGTTTCTCTTTCTCTCTCTTCCTGTCTTTATGTTTCTCTTCTTCCCTTGTTTTTTTTTCACATGGAAATTATTGAAGGGATATTTCAGAAAAGGGTTTTTGCAGACCAAACACATGCAACTCTGACTTTAAAGAAAAGAAACAGAAATTAGTGTCGGGGAAGTGGTGAGAGGATAATTAATCTTCCAAGAGGTTTCTTCATTTAAAAAGAGAATTCTTTTTAAGAAGACAGGGCTCTGTTAATAGGCAGTTTCCCTGGAGACTTTATTTATGGTTAGATGTGCAGGCATTTGATTTACAGAGACTGCTCTGCACACTTCTACTCTGAGGTATGGGGAAATTTTACCTGGTGAAGTTTCCATTTCCTTCTCACTACCCAGATCATTTTCACCTTAGAATATGAATGCATCAAAGCTGAGGTTTCCATAGAAAAAATCCATTTCAGCAAAATCAGTTTTAAGGAAAAAATATAGTTTTTTTAGAATAAAAATGTTTCTTCTTTCACATGACCCTGAGAGTAGTTGCTTATGCAAAATAGTAACAATGAAATCAACTTTACCTGGATTTGAGGAGGACTCATTCTACAAGGTTAAAGGTATTTTCCCCCTTCCTCTCTCACTTCTTTTATGCCCCCCCCCTTAACCGCTCCTTCCCTCCTAATAAAGGCCGTCTCCTCCCTCCCTCCTACCCTCCCTCGCTCCCTCCCTCCCTCCCTCCTTCCCTCTCTTCTTTTCTCTTTTTTCTTTCCTTCTTTCTCTTCCCTTGCTTTCTCCTTTCTTTTAAAACTAAAGAGCAGTGGGCTAGGAATGCAATAGTATTTTTCCACGTTTCTCCATGCATTTGGCTATTTTGCCTACATGTGACCTTCACTATTTTCATTGATAATGCAATTCTTCTCTTCTATCTAAACTTCCTCTAACTCCCCCCACAATGTGTAAAAAGAATTAAAGTAAATAAATCCCTATTCTTGAAAGCCAATGAAACCACCTAATTTGCAGAAATAAGAGTAGTTTGGAAAAAGGACTTGTCAGAGTAAAATATTGTTCAGCGATGAGATGCAGGGAGAAAAGCATGGGATTATTATTACAAAGGCAAGAAATATGCAGCAGAAAGTAGCATTCTTTAGAGTTGGAAATCGGAGTATTATTTGGTAGACCTGTAAAAGCACTTTAGGTGATTTAATAGATAAGAACCAGAACTTGGAATTGAAAAAGACTTATTATATAATTTGGTCCCTTTGGCCAGGAAAGGAACAATACGATTTTGGATCTAAATTTAATTGGGATTTAACTAGATTCTTGGAAGCTTTTCCATTTTTCAGCTGGAAAGCACAAAGTGCTCATCCTTTCAGGAACAATGATGGACTGCATAGTCCAATAGAGACTACTGTATCCTTAATCAATTTCTCAGCAGCCACTGTGGGGCAGCCAAAGGTATTCCAACTGAAATAAAAACCTAACAGCTTTGTAATGTGCATAGGAAATGAGGTTAAACCTTTTGGATAGAAAATGGTCAAAATCATAGCTCCTATTCCTACTTAAAATTTTTTTTTCAATGTTGAAAATCTATGCTAGAATATCACCTTTTGCCCCAAGACTCCTGAAGCAGTTTCTTAAGAATTCTTGCTTACACAGGGCACATTAAAACAAAAAGCATTAAATGATTCTGGCTTGAGTCTATCCAAAGTCAAAGGCATTTTAAAGTGCTATCTTTCATGCAAACAATACCAAGATTACAGCAAGGAGACTCAATATTAAAGAATAATAAGGCAATGTGTGAATTAAGCATATTATATTTGACTTCCATCAAGGACTATGCCACTTGCATAATCCATTTATGTTCTCATAAACCTATACTTTTCCAACACAGTTCTCTTATGCAACTCTGCAATCAAGCAACAATAGACTGAAGCAGGCTTTAAAAAAATTTTTTTTAATTGATTTTTTACAGAGAGGAAGAGAGAGGGATAGAGGGTTAGAAACATCGGTCAGCTGCTTCCTGCACACTTCCTACTGGGCATGTGCCCGCAATCAAGGTACATGCCCTTGACTGGAATTGAACCTGAGACCTTTCAAGTCCACAGGTCGATGCTCTAGCCACTGAGCCAAACTGGTTAGGGCTGAAGCAGGCTTTTAAAGAATACATTACAGTAACTGGATCAGAATTTGTTTCACCTGCTTCTTCCTTATGACGTACATGGAAGCCCACGTGATATCCGCCATTGTTCCCTTTCTTCCCCTGCCGTACATTGTCCCTTCTGGAATGATGGAATTGAGAGAGGTAGGCAATGATTGAATAGAGTGGCTGTTTGTGAACTTGCTCTTAAACCCCATGTCTCCTTACTTAGCTGGCTTTCCGTTCCCAGAAAGCTGTTTGTGATACAGATGGGCCAGGTTTAGAATGAACCACATAAGTGGTATTACTTACACTCCTACAGATGGGAACACGAAGTGATATATATCTGGGAGATATGCTGAAAAATGTGTGGTCAGTGACTGCGTTGACACCACATACAGCCACCTAGCATCCTGAAAGAAACTAATACACACCCTCTGGAAGATCCTCTATGACAATTTAAACTTAGGTGTTAGAGGTCCTTTGCCATCCCGTAGCTCCTAGATCTAATGAGTGGAACCCTCATTCGTGGAAGGCCTATGAGTCCTGAGTAAATGAATAGCAGCACTCTAGTAAGTAAATTAGAGAAATCTTCACAATACCTGTTTTGAAGAAAGAAACAGAAGCGTGTGTGTGATGGAGGTGGTGGTGATTCACAAAGAACCTCTGTGCAGAGTGAATATACCAACCAGCATGGGGGTGGCTATGCCAAAGTGCTAAAAGTTCATGAAGATATTAGACATTGTTCAAATAAAAATGAGTCTCCCCCTGTTCAAAGGCATTATGAATCTTCATGATGAATTGTCCTCAAATTACTTGAAAGTGAATGGTCTAGGTCCTTTATGTTTCATGACCAGACAGTTGCAGATACACAAGGATCTGCCACTGGGTCAGAAAGGTCTTACAACTTGATATGTTTATAATCATATCACATGGCAATAATATCCCAGGGAGCCTGAGAAAACCCTACAGAAAGAAAGGTGATGGAAAAGGTGGTGAAGTAGTAAGACTTTTTTACCTGATTGTTAGAGATGGCCAAATATTCTATTTTCTACTGTATTTGTGTGGATGTATCTGAGAAGAAAGAATTGACTTTGTCCCTTTTTTTGGTCTAATTTCTTCCCAATTTTGGTAAAGGATACCACTCAATGGTATTTTTAAACCATTGTGAATTTTTTTTTTTTTTTTTTTTTACTGTTTAATGACCCAATAACTTAGCTGTATTTATGGCACTTTACGTGGATATTTTAGCAATATGTATTGTAAATTGTAAAGCTATTATGAAGTATTTTGTTTCTTAGTAAATGGGAAAAATCAGTCATTTCTGTCTTGTTTGGTTTGTGGATATTATAGCCACTCCTTATTACCCATAGAAGGGAGGGTCCTTTTGGGTAGGATATTTATTGCACAGAAAACTCCCCAACTACATTTCAATATGCCTGGACACTAGGACTTTCATCAAACTTGCTAACAATTTGCAACAGATGAGGGATTTGTTCCCCAGAGAAATAGCCATAAGGCATTAAAGAGAAAGCAGAAGAAACTGAGGGTTTGGATATCCATCAGCGAGTTAATTCACACCTGAATAATTGAGAGTGTGCTTTACATTAAATATTTATGAAGGTTCCACATTGTGCTGAGAAGTAGATGCACCAAGTAAAAATACCAAAGAAACCCAACCTGCACACAATTTATGTTTAATATAGATCTTACACTTGACTGGAACACACAAAATAGTGTGTTTTCAAATTTAAGTGTATATGAGAATCATGAGGAGGGATGTGTCTGTTAAAAATTGCAGATTTCTACATGAACCTTAGAGGTGCTGCTCAGGAATCTATTTTTAACAGTTTATCCCAGATGATTCTGAAGCAGGTGGTCTAGAGACTTCTCTTGAAGAAAATATCAGTGTGAGTAGTGACAGAAAAAGTTTATTTCCTAGGAGGCAGAAGAGAAGAAACAGAGATACATTGACCTATAAATTAAAGAAAGAGAAGAAGCCCAGAGGGAATGCTTATTAGCATAAAGAAGAGCATGGGCTTAAAGAAAAAGAAAAAGAGGAGGATAGATAATAGAATAATGGTATCATGAAAGACCTTAGTATCTGAGAGATTTGCTATAATGCTATGATGCCTGTAATTTACTATATATTATCTAAAGTTAAGGTATGTTACACTTTAGATGTGAGCAGCTACTGGGATCTCACAGCTCAGTTGCATTCTAAAAGAAGCCCAGACTCCAGAGGAGGGATGATATAACTGATTTAGCTATTCATTCCGAATCAAACCAGAAACTTCAATAATTAGCCTAATGAACGTCAGGGAAAGGAATTCCACTGGTTAAATTGGTGGGTTGTTAACTAGCACAATGGGTGTTAGAAGTGGGCCCTCATTGGTGAAATTAGTGGCATTAAAGATATGTGGACTGGCTAAAATATTGTAGGGGTAACTTCCTCCTCTTGCATAGTCAGGGTATAGAAATGCAGAAAAGCCTATAGCTATCCTTCATCTGAGGGATAAATTCCAATTTCTCAATAATCCTAAATGGTTTAGACCAGCGGTTCTCAACCTGTGGGTTAGGGTTAGGGTTAGGGTTAGGGTTCAACCCCTTTGGTGGTCGAACGACCCTTTCACAGGGGTCGCCTAAGACCATCCTGCATATCAGATATTTACATTAAAATTCATAACAGTAGCAACATTACAGTTATGAAGTAGCAACGAAAATAATTTTATGGTTGGGTCACAATATGAAGAACTGTATTTAAAGGGCCAGAAGGTTAAGAACCACTGGTTTAAACAGTGAATCTGAAGATGTCTGTTTGCCTGGCCTATAATGTTACAGAATCTTGGCTTTGGAATGTTACTTAAGCTTCCTGGCATGATATTTTGTCTGGCAATAAGAATGGAGATTGGGACTTTATTGATCTTACAGAACAAATTATATGAATGTCCGGTACCTGTTCATTAATAAATGTTTGTATAATTGATACATGAGGCAGAATCATTCTAACTTGCTCTAATTTTAACTTTAAGCAAGTTCCCGAGGGTGTTTGCTCATTTTCAGTTACCTTAAGTGTTTTGCTTAGGAAGCCATCTACTAAAAATACTTTATAAATTGTCATGACCCAATTGGCATAGACTCGTTCCCAACACAAATGTAAAAAAATAAAACTTCAACTGGGAGAGAAATTTGGTGAACCATTCTCATTGTGATCTTTCTGTTGTGAGAAAACTCACAGTTTTGTGCTCTCTCTGTAAGGCAGGTGTATTCACTGTCCTGATCTTTTAGAACCAAGAAGATATGAAAGGGTCAACAGAGGCTTGAGAAGAAGTGGCTTCCAAAGGCTTTCAGCTTCTGCAGGGTAACTCACTTCTATAGTTTGCTCCATGAAAAGAGCAAATGTGAGAAATGGGGATAGAATTCTGATATTTCAGACACTGGCCCACCGAGCTCTCTAATGGGCCATGATCTCCATGATATTTCAGATTTTGCTCAGGGTATTCTTTACAAAAGATACATTTTTTCTTATTTTGATTGTCTCAGTTCCTTCCTTTCCCCAAGGAATTACTGGTAAAAAAAAAAAAAATGAAAAACAAAAGTTAATCAGAAAGCTCTTGTTGTATATTCCTCAATTTTCCCTGCTTAAATATTCTGAAGTAATCAGATGCTTTCATCATATCTGCCTAAAAAAGAAAGCATATCAGTTAATACCTTTCACATTTATTTTTTTATAGGCACTCAGATATGAAAATGTTCAAATGTGTTATGTAATAATTTGTTTTTCTACAATATAAAGGAAACTTTAAGTGGGAAAATGGAAATGTATCTGTCTATAGCAACATCTTTTCTGAGGCAATCTATGTCTATGTCTATATATCTATATCTATATCTATATCAGTTGGCCCCCAACCATGCACCAGGCCTCTATCCTATATAGTAAAAGGGTAATATGCAAACTGACCCTAACAGCAGAAAGACTGGGAATGAATGGTAGCTATGACACACAATGACCACCAGAGGGTATGCTCCAACCAGTAGCTATGACACGTACTAACCACCTGGGGGCAGACGCTCAACACAGGAGCTGCTGAGTGACAGCAACTTTGCAGAGTGCCCTCTCACACTCTGGGACCCCTCGGGGGATGTTGGACTGCCAGTTTCAGCCCAATCCCTGCAGGCTAGGTCAAGGGACCCTACCTGCCGGAGGGACCCTGCTCATTCTGCAGATGCCCTTCAAGCCCTGGTGCTGCCCCAGGTGCAGCTGGCTGGGGAGGGACCATGGGAGGTTGGCCCCAGGGCATGTCAGGCCTGTCTCACCCAGTGTCGCCCCACCAGCCACCTTCTAATTAATTTCCTTTCAATGTGCACAAATCCATGCACCAGGCCTCTAGTATTATATAAAACAAATTTAGAACATGTTACCCAACATCCTTCCATGTTGAATGGTAAGAACACCTATGAGTCATTTTAAAATAGCAAAGATTCAAATTCTGGAGCAGCAGACTAATTAAACTATAGACATTGTGAACATTTAAGAATGTTACTCTAAAATGTACATTTTCAACAAAAGAGATTTAGATTGGATATTCTTTCACTTTAATAGAAATATGACTTATTAGACAATGTTAACATGCAGAGAAAAAGTGACAGATATCTATAAATACCTTTGTATCTGTCTACCACAACTTGCCAGCTAATTATCATCTTGAAATATGATGATTCTGATTAATAAATCAAAAATAAACTCAGTATGATCATATCCAATCAAACTTCATATGCAAACCAAAATAAATCCAGCATTGTAAGTTAGAAGAACCCATTAGGGAAATTAATATGGTCGTGTCCAAATGCTACATTGTGTGGAACAAAAGTGCTCTCTGGTTTAATGGAGGGAGGTAAGAGAACACTTAAAAGATAAACTAGTTGGAGTATTGTATATGACATCAGGACACACAGTGAAGAAAAGGGCTCAAGTTGAAAGAGAATGTTGAGTCTGAGAAATATTTATTGGGTAACAAACTAAATCCTCTTCTCCAGAGGGATTCTTTTAGTTCAAGGAAAGACAACTTCTCATTGCCTCTGATCTCAGTCACAGGAGACTGTAATGGGTTAAATTGTGTCTACCCAAAATTCCTAGGTTAAAGTTTTAACCTCCAGTATCTCAGAATAGGAACCTACTTGGAAATAGTGTCATTGCAGATCTAATTAGTTAAGATGAGATCATACTGGACTAGGGTGGGCCTCTAATCCAATATAGCTGGGGTCCATAAAAAAAGAGGAAATTTTGACATTGAGACATGTACAAAAGGAGAACACCATGTGAACATCAAGGCACAGATAGAGATAATGTTTCTGCAAGCCAAGGAAAGATTGCCAGAAAATCACATGAAGCTAAAATGGAGGCATGAAACATTGTCTCCCTCTTAGCTCTTAGAAGGAACCATCCTTGCCCTTGATCTTGGACTTCTAGTCTCCAGACCTGAGACAGTAAATTATGCTGTTTAAGACACGCAGTTTGTGATAAGTTGTTATGTCAGCCCTAGTGAACTGATATAGGAATAGAAATAATAATGAAGACACAATTTCTCTCCTCAAAGTGCCCACAAACAGTTGTTATATTATAAAAGTAGAGAATCCTATAGGCAGAGTTTTGTCACTTAAATCACAACATTCAAGAAACAGAAATAGATAAAAGGGAAAATGTATGTGATCCAGAACTGACAAGGTTGAAGATGAATGGGACAGATGATTCAAAGCATTAATGTACATTCTTGAAATGGATGACCATGGTATTAAAGCTGAGAATACTAGTGAGGGAAAAATAATGTGGAAAGGTGTGTGTGTACTGATGAGCTACATAAAGAATAGAAAAACTACACTGGCTGGTGTGGCTCAGTTGGTTGGAGCATTGTCCCATACACATAAAGGTTGTGGGTTTGATTCCCAGTCAGGGTACATATTCAGGATTCAGGTTTGATCCCTGTTGGGGCCCCTATGGGAGGCAATCAATTGATGTTTCTCTTTCTCTACCTTCCTTCTCTCCAAAATCAATAAAAACATTAAAAAAGATTTCAAAATGGTGGCAAAGTAAGTGGAAGCTACACTGATATGCTCCTAGGACCAGACTGAAATTACAACTGAATAGTTAACTGAAGACTAGCTGGAGAGAATCCTGATAACCAAGGACTGAAAGGGAAGACTACAAAGAGATGATAGAAAGTACAGAGACATGAAAGAGCTGGCCAGGCCCCCACAGACAGCAGCTGAAGCTCTGGAGGGGTATCTTAGCTGTGTAGGGTTCCCACTAAGAACTCTGGAGTCTAAAGCCCAAGCTGGGCTCCCTAGCTCAGAGCACCAGAACTGAGAAAGGTGCCCACAGAGCATCTGGCTGTGAAAAGCAACAGGATTGCTGCCTGCCAGGGAGAGATGGCTGGAAATGCAGGCACCCTCTTAAAGGGCCAATGCACAAAATTTTACGTGAAGCCACTCATCTTGGGCTCTGTCAGAAGGAGAACAGAGTGGACTGGAGCTGTGTGAGCAGAAGCCAGGTTGGGAGCTCTGGGGTTAGAGCTTGGAAGGCAGACACCCTGATTTCCTGTGCTGAGTAATTCCCTCATATAGCAAAGATATCTTTCTTTGGCAGACCTTTACCATCCATGTAGCTTTTGCCTGGGGGTGGGAGGGGGGGGGCAGGCCACGGGAGAGCAATTGCCCCACCCTATTGGAAAATGCCTTGCCCCAGGTGAGGAGTTTCTGAGGCCCATCAGAGACTGAGAATAATAATCAGCCTGCAGGCAGAAGCAATTGCCCCATCCTGTTGGAAAATCTCTTGCCCCACCGTGTGGTCAATAGCCTGAGGCTAATCAAGATTGAATAACAATAAGACTGCAGGTAGAGGCGGGTCTCTGGAGGATTTTAGTCTTTGCCTGAACTAATTTGGGGCCCAGGGCTAGGAAAAGCAGACCTTGGTGCACATTTTGGTCCTTTCCAAAGGCATTCAGTCCCCCAGCAGAGGGAGCCACAAGCTGTGGGTTGCTAGCAGCTCCAAAGAGGGTACTCAGGGCCAGTCACAAACAGTGCTGACATTGTCCTGCACTAGAGATTGAGGGTCATAGCAGATCTACCTAATATATAGACACAAGCCCACATAGGCAGCCAAAATGGCAAGAGAAATAAAAACAAAAACAAAAAAACACAAAAATAAGCCACAAGTGAAATAACAAGAGAATTCCCCAGAAAAAGAGCTAAATGAAATGGAGATTAGAAATTTATCAGACAAAGAGTTCAGGATAATGACAGTAAAGATACTCAAAAGCATGAGAAAAGATACAGTAACTATGAAGAGTGACATAGCACTAATAAATAACACAGTGGAAGGAATACACAGCAGATTATGGGAAGCTGAGGATCAGATCAGTGTATTAGAAGACAGGGTAGAAAAAAAAAATCACTCAATCAGAGAACCAAAAAGAGAAAAACAATAAAAAAACAAAACAAAACAGGAGAATAGTTTAAGGGACCTATGGGAAAATATGAAATGCAACAATATTCACATCATAGGAGTACAAGAATGGGAAGAAAGTGAGCAAGAGCTGGAGAAAGTACTTGAAGAAATAATGGCAGAAAACTTTTCTAAGTTGGTGAAGGAAAAATTGATACAAGTTCAGGAGGCACAGATAGTCCCAAGGAAGAAGAATACAAACAGGCCCATGCCCAGTCACATTATAATTAAAATGTCAAAAATTAAAGACAAAGAGAAAACCTTAAAGGCAGCAAGAGAAAAGCAATTTGTTTCCTACAAAGAAGCTCCTATAAGGTTGTCAGCTGATTTCTCATCAGAAACTCTACAGGCCAGAAGGAAATGGCATGAAGTATTCAAGGAGGGAAAGGCAAGGATCTGAAACCAAGATTACTATATCTAGCAAGGATATCATTAAAAATCGATGGTGAAATAAAAAACTTCTCAGACAAAAACAAAAAAAAAAGGCTAAAGGAGTTTATCACCATCAGACCAGCACTGCAAGCAATCGTAAAGGGACTGCTGTAATAAGAAATACATATATATATATGAACATAGGCATAGAGAATTAAAATGGCAATAAGTAAGAACCTACCAATAATAACCTTAAATGTAAATAGCTTAAATGTTCCAATCAAAAGACATAGGGTAGCTGAATAGATATGAAAACATGACCCAAACATATGCTCTCTACAAGAGACCCACCTCAGAACAAAAGACTCACCCAGGAGAAGAGTGAAGGAATAGAAAAAGATTTTCAAAGAAAATAGAAATGGAAAAAAAAAGGATGGGGTAGTAATACTCATATATGACAAAATAGACTTCAAAATGAAGGCCATCATAAGAGACAATAACAATCACTACAAAATATTAAAGCAGTGGTTCTCAAACTCTTGGCCCTTTAAATACAGTTCCTCATGTTGTGACCCAACCATAAAATTATTTTCGTTGCTACTTCATAACTGTAATATTGCTACTGTTATGAATCATAATGTAAATATCTGATATGCAGGATGTTAGGCGACCCCTGTGAAATGGTCGTTTGACTGCC
>NW_006299393.1:10412-14883 GCF_000327345.1 Myotis davidii | reverse complement strand
AAATATATTAAAAAAAACTTCTGGAGAATTTTAACAGAGAGTCAACAACAATACAGTCATAGTAGGGAACTTTAATACCCTGACTTGACTTCACTGGATAGATCTTCCAGACAAAAACTTAGCAAGGAAACAGTGACTCTAAATGACACACTGGATACAATGGATTGAATTGACATTTATAGAGCATTTCACCTCAAAATGCAGAATATACATTCTTCTCAAGTGCACATGGATCACTCTCAAAGACAGACCACATGTTAGGACACAAAACAAATCTCTACAAGTTCAAGAAGATTGAAATATCAAGAATCTCCTTAGAGATCTATGCACCCCTATGCTGATAGCAGCACTATTTACCATAGCTATGATTTGGAATCAGCCTAAGTGCCCATCAGCAGATGAATGGATTAAAAACCTGTGGTACATCTACACAATGGAATACTACGCTGCTGTAAAAAGGAAGGAATTCTTATTATTTGCAGCAGCATGATGGAGCTGAAGACCATTATGCTAAGCGAAATAAGCCAGTTGGAGAAAGATAAACATCACATGATCTCACTCATTTGTGGAATATAATGAACAACATAAACCGATGAACAAAAACAGATCCAGAGACAGAGAAGCATTGATCAGACCATCAAACTTCAGAGGGAAGGCAGGGGAGGGTGGGGGTAAGGAGGAGAGATCAACCAAAGGACTTGTATGCATGCATATAAGCCTAACCAATGGACACAGACACCAGGGGATGAGGGCATGAGTGGGGGGTGGGAGGGGATAAGGACACATATGTAATACCTTCCTATCTAATAAAAGAGTAATATGCAAATTAACCATCACTCTGTGACAAAGATGGCAGCTCCCAGTCCCTCTCAGCCCCTCTGGAGTCCCCCAGTTCCTGGGAGGGGGCAGCCGATGAGAGCCAGCAGTGTGAGCGGCCTGATGGAATGCTGCCCAGAGGCCCTCCTGACCCATTATAAAAAAACAAAAACAAATTCACTCCCCACGGAGTGATCCCCCCACACACCTGCAGCCTCAGTCTCAGCCTCAGAAGCGCCCATGTTCCCACAGAGCGATCCCCTCCAGGCAGCAGCCTCAGGGTCTCAGCCTGGGAACCTTGCAAGTCCCCACGGAGTGATCCCCACCACGCACACCTGCAGCCTCAGGGTCTTAGTCTCTGAAGCATCTGCGCCATCCCTGGTGAGTGATCCTGCCCCGCAGGCAGCCTCAGGGAATCAGCCTCTGAACTTCCCTCATCCCCAGTGATTGGAGCACGGGGGGGTGTGGGGGGGGGCGGGTATCTGGGCGACGCTGCCCAGCAAACCTCTCCCATTGGGCAGAAACTTGTGACCGATTTAGGGAGGTAAATGGGTTTTGTTTAAAATCTTTACAAACCACAAAGGAAATGTCTGAGGTAGGGTTTCACATCGGAAGTAACTTACAACCAATTTCTGAAGGCAAACTGCTACATTGCGGTTACATTACTAGAGAGTACCCCGTGGTCTGGAGGTCTCCCAGCGGCGGTGTGGGCGCCCCCGCCCTGGTTCCTCAGCACCTCGGGCCGGGCTTGAGCCTACCCAGGAAGGCCTTTCCCCTACAGTTTTCACCGAGGCAGGGAGGTTCTGTAGACATGAATACGAAGTGCCCACGCACAAGTCCTGAAGATGCCGGGGCGGCAGAAATGACAAACAAACGGGGAAAGAGCAAAACCAGAAACACCACCGATCCCAACATAGATCATCTTTTTCTTCAGATGACGGTGTGTTTCCCTCTTCTTCCTCTTCTGGAAGAGAGACAGATTCAAGTACTGACGATTCTACCAACGGAAAAGTTAAGAGAAAGAGAGGACAGAAAAGATGAATGGATAAAAAAGCAGTGGTAATTTACACCATGGAATACTATGCAGCTGTCAAAAAGAAAGAACTCTATCTTTTAAGGATGGGCCTAGAGAGTCTTATACTAAGTGAAATGAGCCAGTTAGAGAAAGATAAGTATCACATGATCTCACTCATATGTGGAATCTTATCAACAAAATAAACTGATGAAAAAAATAGATCCAGAGACATAGAAGCATGGAACAGACTGGTGAATTCCAGAGGGAAGGTGGGGGTGGGTGAGTAGGTGGGGAGTGAGAATTGTGAGAGGGATCCCAGATTGGAGAGGGTGCAGGTTGGGCTGAAGGAACCCCACCCCCCACCCCCAAGTAATCAATAAAGAAAAAAAAATCTGAAAAAAGAGAATCTCCTTAGATCACAATAGAATGAAATTAAAAATCAACTACAGTAAAAACATTCAAAAACATTGAAACACAGAGAGGCTAAATAGCATGTTATTAAACAATGAATGGGTTACCTATGTGGTCAAGAAAGAAACAAAACACTTCCTGGAAAAAAATAAAAATGAATACACAACAACCCCAAAATTTTGGGGATACAGCGAAATCAGTTCTGAGAGGAAAGTTCATAGTGCTACTGGGCTAGCTCAGAAAAACAAGAAAAACTTTTAATAAGTTATTCAACCCTACAACTTAAAGAATTAAAAAGAGAATAACAAGAAAAGCCCAGAGTAAGTAGAAGGAAGGAAATAGTAAAAGATTAGAGCAGAAATAAATGACATAGAAACTTAAGAGTACAAAAGATCAATGAAACCAAGAGCTGGTTCTTCAGGAAGATAAACTAGATTGATGAACCTTTAGACAGACTCATCAAGAGACAGAGAGAGAGGACCCAAATAAATAAAATCAGAAATGAAAGAGGTAAAGTAACAATGGACACCACAGAAATACAAAGAGCTGTAAGCAAATACCATGAACAACTATATGCCAAAAAGCTGGACAATGTAGATGAAATGGGAAAATTCCTAGAAAATTATAATTTCCCAAAACTGAATCAGGAAGAATCACAAAACCTGAATAGGCTGATACCTACTGATGAAATAAAAGCAGTAACCAAAAAACTCCCAGCACACAAAAGCCTTGGTTTGGATGCTTCACAGGGGAGTTTTACCAAATATTCAAATAAGAACTAATACCTATCCTCTTCAAACTATTCCAGAAAATCCAAGAGGAAGGAACACTTCCAACCTCTTTTTATGAGACCAGAATTATTCTAAAACTAGACAAAGAAGGAGAATTACAGGGCAATATCCCTGATGAACATAGATGCAAAAATCCTCAACAAAATATTAGCAAATAGGATCCAGCAATATATTAAAAAGATCATACACCATGACCAAGTGGGATTTATACCAGGGATACAAGACTGGTACAATATCCACAAATCAATAAACATGATACATCACAAAAACAAATTGAAAGACAAAAATCACATGATCATATCAATAGAGCAGAAAAACCATTTGACAAAATCTAATACCCACTTTGGATAAAAACATCTCAGCAAAGAGGGAATAGAGGGATGATACCTCGTCATAATAAAGGCCATATATGACAAACCTATAGCCAACATAATACTCAATTGGCAAAAACTAAAGCCATTTCCCCTAATTGTAGGAACAAGACAGGGGTGTCTGCTTTCACCACTCTTATTCAACACTAGAGGCCCGGTGCACAAAATTCATGCAAGTTGTGTGTGTGTGTGTGGGGGGGTCCCCTCAGCCCAGCTTGCACCCTCTCCAATCTGGGACCTTTTGGGGGATGTCCGACTGCCAGTTTAGGCCTGATCTTGGGGATTGGCCCTAAACTGGCAGTCGGACATCCCTCTCACAATCCTGGACCGCTGGCTCCTAATCGCTCACCTGCCTGCCTACCTGGTTACCCCTAACTGCCCTCTTCCACCAGAATAATCATCCCTCACTGCCTCTGTGTGCTGGCCTAATTGCCCCTAATTCCTCCCCCTTCCCCCGTGGCCTGGTCGCCTCTAACTGCCCCTGCTGCCAGGCAGGTTTCCCCCAACTGCCCCTTCCCTGGCAGCCTGGTCACTCCTAACGTGGCTTGGTCACCCCCAACTGCCCCCCTGCCAGCCTGGCTGCCCCATGCAGCCTGCTGTTCAGTTGTTTGGTTGTCTCTCACTAATACCCCTGCTGGCCTGGTCATAGGCAGCAATCTTGTGAAGGCATGAGGATTAATTTGCATATTACCTCTTTATTATTTATCTATTTATCTATATACTAAAGAAATATGATAATTAACCAGACGCCATAACGGGTCAACTGGACAGGAGGAGGTTGCGTGCGCAGTGTCGGGGGTGGGGTGGCAGGGGCCTCCACATGCCTGCATTGGGGGAGGGCATGAGCAGTGGCTGCAGCTGCTTCAAGGGCCAGAGAGGGAGGCAGGGCTGGGCCGGCAACTTGAGGGTGGGCGGTGCCGCGTGATTTCAAATCGTGTGCTGGGCTCCTAGTATAGGATAGTACTGGAAGTGCTAGCCACAGTGATCAGACAAGAAGGAAACAGAAAAGGCATCTAAACTGGAAAGGAGGATGTAGAGACCCAGGCCCGGGCAGCCCACATTGGGTT
>NW_006299393.1:0-10374 GCF_000327345.1 Myotis davidii | reverse complement strand
GCCCGGAGGGCCCCGGGCCAGCCACACATGGCGGGGGGCACGGCCTCAAGTTCCCTGGCCTGGCACCAGGGTGGGGGGCATGGCCTCAGGTCCTCTGGCCTGGTGCCGGGCCAGAGGGTGTGGCCTCCAGTCCTCTGGTCTGGTGCCGGGGTGGGGGCTGTGGCCTGAGGTCCCTCAGCCTGGAGCTGGGGCGGGGGTTACAGCCTGAAGTCTCCCATCAAGCCCTGTTGGGTGGGGGGCGCAGCCTGAGGTCCTCTGTCAAACTCCACCAGGTGGGGGCTGCAGCGTCAGGTCCCTGCTGATTGCTCGTTAAGGCTCATTACAGGAACTCGGCCTCTGCTGTGGGCGCAGCCATCTTGTGTTAAGGAATCCCTGCTTCCGTGGTGGGCACAGCCATCTTGACCATTATGGTGGGATGGTCAATTTGCATATTCCCTCTTTATTAGCTAAGATAACATATAAACATGTAAATTGTAACAGGAATAACCTAAAATGTGAGGAGGAGAAGAAGTAAAAGTGTAATGTTTACAAATTCTATTGAAGTTAAGTTTTTATCAGTTTAAAATATGGCGCTTTAAGTTTAAGATATTTTATGTAAGTCTCATGGTACCACACGGCAAAATCCTGCAGTAATTACAAAAAAAAAACTGATGAAGTGGTCAAAGCATATTGATACCAAAAGACATCGAAAACACAAAAATGTATAGCAGGATAAGAAACAGTGATCAATGACTCTATAAACAACCAGAAAACAATTAAAAAATGGCTATAGTAAATCCTTACCTATCAATAATTACTTTACATGTGAACACAATAAATTCTCAGGTTAAAAGACATTATTTGGCTAAATGAATAAAAAAAACCAAGATCCAACAATATTTCTGCCTGCAAGAGACTCACTTTTGTCTTAAAGACACACTTAGACTGAAAATGAAGGAATGGAAAAAACACACATTTCAAACAAATGGTAACAGCAACAACAAAAAAGCAGAGATAGCTAGATAGTTCACTCTCCTTCTCTTCCATGAACAACTATACACCAATAAATTAGACAACCTCAATGAAATAAAAATTCTTACAAACAGTCTTGATTCCAAGACTGAATCAAGAAGAAATAGAATATCTGAATAAACCAATTAACTATTAAGGAGTTTGAATCAGTAATTAAAAATCTCTCAACAACAACAAAAAACCACCACCAAAGATTAGAAAGTAAGTAAAATTGTTTTTATTTGTAAATGACATGATTTTATACATAGAAAATTCTAAATACTCAACCAGAAAATACTTGGATCAAATCAATGAATTCAGTGAAATTTCAGAATACAAAATTAATATACACTAACAATGAATTTTCTGGAAAAGAAATAAATCAATCTCACTAATAGCATCAAAAACAATAAAATGTTTTGAATAAATTTAACCGAGGTGAAAACTCTCTACTCTGAAAATTGCAAGACATTGATGAAAGAAATAGAAAACACAAATAATTAGAAAAGTAGCCCAAAGAATCCATTAATTCTTCATGGATTGGATGAATATGGTTAAAATGTCAATACTACCAAAAGCCATCTATAGATTCAATATAATCCTTATCAAGATTCTAACGGATTTTTTTTTTACAGAACCAGAAAAAAAATACTCTTAAAATTCATATGGAACCACAAAAGACCCCAAATAACTAAAATAAAGAAACCCACCCCAAACCAAAAACCAAAAAACCAACCAAACAAACAACAAAACAAAACAAAAAACCTGATGAACAAAGCAGGAAGTACTACACTTCTTGATTTCAAGATACAGGCATCAAAATAGTATGGTACTTGCATAAAAACAAAGAAATAGACTAATGCAACAGAACCAAGAGAAATAAACCCAAGCATAAATGTTCAACTAATATTTGACAAGGAAGCCAAGCATACTCAATGGAGAAAAGAGAGTTTCTTCAATAAATGGTACTGGGATAATTGGATCGTCCCATGTAAAAGAATAAAACTAGACCTCTGCCTTATATCAGTTAGTGGGATGGAACTCAAAATAGATTAAAGACTAAATGTAAGACTTGAAACTATGAAAATCCTAGAAGAAAAAATAGGAAGAAAGCTCCTTGAATGGGTCTTGGTAATTATTTTTTTGATATGACATCTAAAGCACAAGTGACAAAAAATAAATATGGGACTATCTATATATATAAAAGCCAAGCAACTGGAAAGGCAGAATGGCTGGGATGACCGGAACGAATGGTCGCTATGATGCACACTGTGGCGGCCCACCGACTTGACGGGGCCCCGATCGGGCCCCTCAACCTCCCGCAGTCCCCTACCCCCCACGGACAGCACTGCTCCTGATAGGCCCCTCTCATCAGAGGGTGGGAGGGGGCTGACCTCCTGTAGCCCCCTCCTGGACAAACCAGCCCCAGTGATCCTCCCCCATTAGGGGTGGGGCCAGCCAGCCAACCTCCCATGTTCCCTCTCCCCCATGGACCTGGCCCCAGATCAGCAGTGACTGCAGCTGCTTCAAGGGCCAGAGAGGGGCAGGCCGGCTGGACCTAACACTGCTATCTTATCTAATAAAAGACAAAAAGAGTAATTGACTGTACCTTTGCTATGCTTCCCATTGGTTAATCAGGGTTATATGCAAATTAACCGCCAACCAAGATGGCGGCCGGCAGCCATGCAGCTGAAGCAAGCAGGAGGCTTGCTTGCTCCAGTGATGGAGGAAGCCAAGGTTCCCCACCTGCTGCGGCCCAGCTCTGAGCTCCGAAAGCAACAAAGTTTCAAATATAGAAACTAAACAAACCCCAGATACCTGCTTTCAGCAGGCTGTGGCCTCAGAGCTGGAGCTAGCTCCAGTGACGGCAACAAAGTTTCAATTATAGAAGGTAAATAAATCCCAAAATAAAAAAAATAAATAAAAAAAGGAGAGGCTGGGAGCTTCATGTGACTGGCCAGCCTGAAAACGGCCCTCAGCCCCTCACCCAGACTGGCCAGGCACCCCAGTGGGAACCTCCAAAAATAAAAAATATATCCTCAGGTAAGGAAAATACATACATACATACATGTCATTACAGAGTAAGTGCAATGAATTTATTGCAATTCTGGGGCATCAATAAATATTTTAGAGAACACTCTTTTAAATGTATTGTCTTAAAATAATTCCCAAACTTCCTTCCCATTAATGCTTGCTTATCCCGATGGTCTCTTTTTGTGGGAAGAGCTCAGGAGATTTATCTCAGCGCAGTGGCAGATGCAATGGCGTGAGTGCACTCCGCCTATACAAGCTTCCTCGGCACACCGTGAAGTGGCAGCGCCCGCCTGAGTAAGCCCCCTAGAGCCCCTACATAGTACCCTAACTTTCCTACCATTGGTTGCCCTAAGGATGTTGTAAACTTCTGATTGGTCTGGAATGTTATATATGTCGCTGTACTTAAATAAAGTTCAGATCTGCGTCTTTGAACCTGATCTCCGGAGTCGGGCGTGCTTCGTTAGGACTCTGTCGGCCTCACCCCCGCGGGACCCCCTGCCTCACTGAGGGACTCCCCTCCTGAGTGCACAAATTTTTGTGCACCGGGCCTCTAGTATAATATATAGGAAAGTTAAGAGAGTAAACCCTAAGAGTTATCACAAGGAAAATTTTTTTTCCATTTTTCTTTCCTTTTATTTTATGGTATTGATATGAGAATATGGATGTTAGCTGAACTTACTGTGGTAAACCTTTCACAATATATGTAAATAAAACCATTATGCTGTATGCCTTAAACTTATACAATGATGTATGTCAATTATTTTTCAATAAAATTGGAAAAAAAGAATAAGAAACGTGGGGTCAGTGGGAAGATTTGGTGGTTACATAATTTTGTTTTAAGAACATCTACTCTTTTAGCTCTGGATTTAGGTAGTTGTGACCTCTTTGAGGACAAATATGAGCATGCTAGATCTTCCCATCATTTTTAATATGCCAATGTCTTAATTCTAATCAAAATATGTAGTCATTACCTTGTCAATCATTCTAGGAATTCTTCAAAATATTATAAAATATTTCAGACACTAAAGTCGCATGAAGACTAATATGATGATATTCTTATACCCACCATTTGTGACAACATGGATAGACCTTGAGGTATTCTGCTAAGTGAAATAAGTCAGACAGAAAAGGGCAAATACTGTATAATTTTTCTTATATGTGGAATCTTGTATACAGTTGAAGCCCTAGGTTTCTTCTTTCAGATCTCATTCCTCTCCCTGACTTTTTGTATCTCCCGGCAGAGTCATTCAGATCAGAGACAAGAGGGTTGGAATCTTTATACTTCTGCCCCTGCCAGTTATTGGTTCAAGGCTGCCTAGGGGGATGCAAATTAGAAGTTGCTTTCCAGCTCTCTGCCTGCAGGCAAGGTGGTGCCAGCAGTCTTTAGGGAAGCCTTCTGATAAAACTGCAGGTACTGACTGCTGGAGAAAGCATATTGTGTACTTAAAAATGGTAAAGGGAGATGAGAAATATGGGAAGTACACTATCAATTCCAGCAACATGTCCCATCACGTGGAAACACCACACTTTACCTATTTTCTTGTTGGAGGACATTTATTTTTTTTTAAAATATATTTTATTGATTTTTTACAGAGAGAAAGGGAGAGAGATAGAGAGTTAGAAACATCGATGAGAGAGAAACATCAATCAGCTGCCTCCTGCACACCCCCCACTGGGGATGTGCCCGCAACCCAGGTACATGCCCTTGACCAGAATCGAACCCGGGACCTTTCAGTCTGCAGGCCAACGCTCTATCCACTGAGCCAAACCGGTTTCGGCTTGTTGGAGGACATTTAATTCAAGTATCTATCTATCTATCTATCTATCTATCTATCTATCTATCTATCTATCTATCTAGCTATCTAGCTATCTAGCTATCTATCATCTATCTCTTCATTCATCCATCTATCCTAGTTTTTAACATTAGATACTAATAGTATGCCATACAAATAGTTTTTAACAGTAGATGCTAAAAGTATACATAAAAATAGGCATTTTTAAGCATTCCTTAAATATTTATTTTATGTTGCACTTTAAGAAATAATGTCCCCCAGAAAGTTCTCTGAGAAATCAGCTGAAGGGTGGAAGACTGTATATTCAGGATTGTTAAAGATGAAGTGAGCTGGGAGATGAGTTAGAACTCCTTGTCACAGAGGGCAGCTTATTTTGATGCCTTAGTTTGGATGCTGCAGGTGAGGGCTCCTTGCTGCAGTCGGGCACAAGGCCCATGTCCTGGCCTCCTAAGAGACCCTCATCAAAGAAGAAACCTCCATTCCCTAAAGTCCTTCCATCCTATACCTTGTTTTATACTTGGTTATTTTGTTTTATGTTTTAAAACATATTTCATCTTTATTGTTTTTTTCCCTGACTTGTTTAATTAATACTTATTTTTTAAGTATTTTGTTTTTAAGTGGACATCAGGAGATATTTGCATAAAGTAACAGGTTTATTAATTGTCTGAGGCCACAGCAAAAGATGCCTGATATCTTTCTTTCTCCTCATCTCCCTTTTTTCCACTCTCTCAGCTCTTAGATTTTGAGATGTTAAAAAGATCTGTCTCCTATTTGAGTTCCAGATGGTCTCCAGGACCTAAAGAAGCTCTGTGGGATAAGTTTGCAGCCTAAATCATAGATAAACAATGCTTTTTAATTTCCACATACACTAGGGGAGAAGTAGTTTTCCACAGAAAGAGCAAGCAGTGCTCGCAGATTAGCTGAGGAGCAGTCTCAGAGCAGTGCTGATTTTGTATGGCAGCTCATGCCCTGTGTATATGAAGACTATGAAGACATCCTTGAGTGGAAATCCAACTGTGTAAACCTCCAACTTGTGCAAATTTCTGTAAGCCCAGGAGAGAAATTTTGAAGAATATGATTGGGTAGTAATGCTTAAAGAGGACTCCTAAAATGAAAGCAAATCTCAAACAACTTTAATTTTAAGATTCTTTTACTCAAATGTTAGAATTTCCCTTTTAATGGCCTGGCTTAAGAGTAACTAATTAAATGATAACAACCACCACAGAAAACACAATCTAATCTTCTTTCGAGGGGACATTTTATACTTCTCCCAGTGGTCAGCTATTAGTAAGTTGGTTAATCTTTTGGATTAAATATCTGTACTCTCCCAAAACTCATCCTATATAATAAAGAGGTAATATGCAAATTGACCATCACACCCTCGCACAAGATGGCCACCTGCATGTGGTCACAAGATGGCTGGCAGGGGAGGGCAGTTGCGGGGGGAACAGGCCTGCAGGGAAGGGCTGTTAGGGGCCACTAGGCTGGCAGGGGAGGGCAGTTAGGGACAAACAGGCCAGCAGTGTATGTCAGTTAGGGCAACCAGGCCAGGAGGGGAGGGCAGTGAGGGTGACCAGACTGGCAGGGGAGGGCAGTTGGGGGCAATTGGGCTGGTAGGGGAGCAGTTAAGCATCAATCTGGCTGGCAGGGAGTGGTTTATATAAAAGGCTAATATGCAAAGTGTCCCTACTACCATCCGACCAGTCGCTATGGTGTGCACTGATACCATGGGGCAGATGCTTAATGCAGGAGTTGCTGAGCTGCAGTGACTTGGCAGTGGCAGTTCTCGGGTGATGCACCCCGAAACCAGAGAGGAGGGAGTCCAATTCCTTGTGGAGCCACGTGATTCCCCTTCGGCCGGGGGTTATGTTGTTGCTGGGCCACTGCCGGCCCTGAATCTGGTTTACTGCACACTTGTGTTTGTGTTTCACACCCTGTACAACAGCAACTTTACAGAATGTCCTCTTGTACTCTGGGACCCCTTGGGGTATGACGGAGAGCCAGTTTCGGCCCAATCCCCACAGGCCAGGCCAAGGGACCCCACCTGCCAGAGGGACCCACTCATTCTTCAGACTCTGTGGAGGGACTGTGGGAGGTTGGCTCCAGGGTGTGTCCGGTCCGTCTTGCCTAGTCCCACCCACTGTCCACCTTATAATTAATTTCCTTTCAATGTGCACAAATCTGTGCACTTGGTCACTAGTATATTTTAAAGTCTTAACCCTCAATGTGATGGTATTTAGAAGTGGAGCCTTAGGGCAGTGATTAGGTATAGATGAAATTGTGAGGGTGGGGATCCCATGATGAAATTAATATTCTTATAGGAAAAAAAGAAGAGAGACTAGAGCTCTGCTTCAACCACATAAAGAGAGTGAGAGGGTGGTTGTCTGTAAGCCAGAAAGAGAATCTGCAAACCTTCGTATACAACTTAAATATTACAGAAGTTGCAGCTTGAAAACCAAGGTTTTATGAACTATAAAGTTATCAGTAACAGTGCCCCATCCATCATAAACTCCAACGTTCTCAATTTCTTGGGAATTTGAAGCCAGTGGAGGCACAAATTGACCTATGCTAACTCTATTTCTTAAGATGAACGTGGGTGCTAGAGATACCGCCAAGTAAGCTGACCAACATTAGGGAGTTCTTTTTCTCTGAACTTCTTTTGATAATGTTATAACAAAAAATATCTTCATCAACATTTTCCACTTATATGAAAAAGTGCAATATATAGTATGAGGACTTAGAAACAGACTGGCAATGACCTGGCACTACCCACAGAGACTTCATTCTGGATTTCTAAAAACAGTAGGGAATCTATATTTTCTACTTTACTATAGGAAGCAACTCACTTTAGAAATACAGTGAAAAAGATGGCGGCTAAAGTGAACTTTGAGCAAATGTACTGATGGAAATGACAAGATGTAGAAAAGAGTCATCAAAAATGGGAAGTCATCAGATTAGACCAAAATAGATGTTTTGGATACCTTTTTACTGAGAAAAAATTGGGACTTAATATTAGGATGCCATTTTCTTATATGCTGAGTAGACCCATGGTTAAGTTAATACATGGTAAAATGTATTTTGTTTTATTTTCATAACATATGTCTAGGCTATTTTAAGTAATCCCTTTGTCACCCCAACCCCAGAATTAAAAAATACGCTCCAAATATTGCCATCTACAGATCCCTTTTCCAGACCCTCTCTGACTATGACAGCTAAGATTCTGGGCCAGTGAGGCAAAATCAGGCAGGGAGTATGCCTTCCAGAATGCTGTGTTAATGGGAATGTTTCTGTCACACTGGGCCACATTCATATTTCATTTTTATTTATATTCTTATTTGTTTATCTCTTATAAATTGTACCCTACTTTACTTCTCTTCTCTTCTATCCTGCATTGTTCTAGGCAGGCTAAATTCAATCTATGTACAGTGAGGGACAAGGGACTTTACAATCTGGTTCCAACACCTTTTAAATGACAAAGTTTAGGTCCAGCTGTACTGCATTTCCTCCTGCCAGAGTGAATGGGGGTGGGGGGTGAACACTGCTACAATTTAGAGATTAGAGAGACAGGCGGAGGCTTTTTTTTTAAATTAGAAACTGAATTGGTGGAAATGTAACATTTTTAAAAATCCAGAAAACAGTGCAAAATACCAAAAAGAGTATAATGAATGATATTATATTTTAAAATTATTAGTATGATCCTCTTTCTGTCAATGTTTTATAACTTCTCAAGAGTAGGAATTAAAAAAAAGAGGAATAGTTAGCAGAAACAAATTTCAAAAAGTCCTGCTTTGTTCTCGAGACTTCCTTACATTTCCTCACTTCAAAATAAGAAAAATTACCATTTATAAACAGTTCCTCATATGATCTTATTAGGTACTAAAATGGCTTATACTTTTATGGGTTATTTCCAATATTTGAATAAATTGTAGTAGTGTTGGTAGGATGGGGAATTATTTATTTATTTATTTACTTATTCTCTTTTAATCTTTATTGTTGAAAGTATTACATAGGTCCTCCTTTCCCCACCCATTAAACTCTTCCAGCCCGCTCCTGTCTTCCTGCCCCCCTTCCACAAGCCAGGCCCTTACCACCCCATTGTCTGCGTCCAAGGGTTATGCATATATGCATAAAAGTTCATTGGTTGATCTCTTCTCACCGATACTCCTCTGCCTTCCCTCTGAGGTTCAACAGTCTGTTCATGCTTCTATGACTCTGGGTCTATTTTTGATAATCAGTTTATTTGGTTCATTAGATTCCACATACGAGTGAGATCATGTGATACTTGTCTTTTTCTGACTGGCTTATTTCACTCAGCATGATACTCTCCAGGTCCATTCATGCTGTTGCAAATGTTAAGAGTTCTTTCTTTTTTATTGTCACATAGTATTCCATGGTGTAAACGTACCTCAGTTTTTTTATCCACTCATCTGCTGATGGGCACTTAGGCTGTTTCCAAATCTTAGGATGGGGAAATTCTTAACTTGAACAAATGTGGTCTAAATTGTTTGATTACATAATCTAATTATGATCTTTGGCAATGCAGGAAAATAATTTAGAATTGTTTTATTCAACATTAATTCATGCATTACTATCCTAATATCCAAAATAAATTTAGGAAGACACATAAAATAAGTACCATTTCTTTTTTTCAAAGTAGTGCCTACTTTAACTATTATTATTTCTGGTGATTTTCCCAATATGATAGAAAATCCACTGGAGTAGTATATTTTAATATTCTTTTCAGGTTTAACCCTTGTCTGCTTCCGTCTTCATTAATTAGGGATTAATCGGTTTGTTGGGTTTTCATCTTTCCTTTCTCCCCATATGTATATTTATTAGCTATAAGCCCAAATATGTAGAATCTCTCAATGCCTTAAAACTGCTAAAATCATGGTTTCCCTCTTGCCCCTCGAGACATCTTCATGCTCTCTTAAATATGCAAGAGCACTTATCATTGGCACTTAAAAATGTCAGTAAATGTCTATGTGTTTTATCTTCTTTTCCATTAAGTTTCTCTCTACTGCCTTTCACCTGATTTGTTTTAAACCCACAATGCATTCATTTACTTTAACAATTCTTTTTCTGATTTTACATTTGATATTTTCACCAAGATTATGTTTCTACTTATACCTTAAATTTTAGAGGTGAAAACAATGACTAAATCCTTTTAAAGTCTAGTTTTGTAATCCCAATTTAAATCTCATAAACTTCTCAGTTAAATATTAGAAAGCAGTTAATTTTTTTCTGATCCTCCCTCCCTTCTTATGGGAAAACAGTTCAGAGCTATTATGCTTATTAAAACAACACATAAGTAAAATCATTGTAGATAAGAGCTCATTAAAATGTACCTCTTCTATTTCAGTAAACTAAGAAAAACAAAGCTGCTTTTCCTTGGTTTCCAGAAACCCTTCAAATGTCCCGTCCCATTCTTTCACTAGAGGGGTGTATCTGTACAAGTGCATCATGACCCTTGGTAGCATCATTTAATGATGATTTCATGAAGGTTTTGTTTTGTTTTATCATGTTTTTATCTCTTTCAACCCCCCCGCCCTCCCCA
>NW_006299392.1:268835-272715 GCF_000327345.1 Myotis davidii | reverse complement strand
CCTATGCTCCCACACTGTACCTACAAATTTGTTCCCCTGTTTTCATTTTTATCTATTCTATGCTTTTCATTCCACATATGAGTGAAGTCATATGACGTTTATCCTTCTAGTATGACTTATTTCATTTTTAATACCCTATCCCCACAGGCCAGGCCGAGGGATCCCACCTGCCAGGGATCCCACTCATGCTACAGACACTGGGGGAGGGACTGAGGAAGGTTGGCTCCAGGGTATATCGGGCCCATCTTGCCCAGTCCTGCCCCGCCGGACTAATTAATTTCTAATTAGTTTCCTTTCAATGTGCACGAATCCATGCACTGGGTCACTAGTATTCAATAATATATATGTACCATTCTTCTTCATCAAGTTGTCTATCAATGGAAACTTAGGTTACTTTTATATATTGGTTATTGAAAATAGTGCTGAAATAAACATGGAGGTGAATATATCTTTTTGAATTAGTGTTTTAGATTTATTTAAATTAATACCCTGACGTGGAAATGCTGTGTCATATGGTAGTTCTATTCTTAATTTTTTAAAAAGAAATCTCTGGACTGTTTTCCACAGTGACTACCCAATTTATAATTCCACCGACGGTGCACGAGGGTTTCTTTTTTTCCACAACCTTGACAACACTTTCTATTAATTGACTTTTTGATATTAGTCATTCAAACAGCTGCAAAGTGATATTTCATTATGATTTTGATTTGCATTTATTTGATGATTATTGATGTTGAGCATCTTTTTATATATCTATTGACAATCTGTGTGTCCTCTTCAGAGAAATGTTTTTTGAGGTGTCTTTTTAATCCTTATTATTGAAAGTATTACATATGTCCCCTTCCCCCCTACATTGACCCCATCTAGCCCACCCCAGGTGTTCACCCCTCACTATCGTCTGTGTCCATGGTTTATGTTTTAATAATTTTTATGTTGCATTATATGTCAATATTACCCTTTATCAGATATATTAATGCATATATTTTCTTGCATTCAGCAGATTGCCAGTTTTTGTTGTTGTTGTTGTTTCCTTCACTGTAAAAATTTTTTTCTTTTTATGTTGTTCAACAATTTTTTTTTTACTTTTGTTGCCCTTGCCCAGGAAGACATATCCAAAGAAATATTGCTAAGATCAATGTCAAAGAGATTATTCCATGTTTTCTTCTAGGAATTTTATAGTTTCAGGTTTTACATTTAAGACTTTAATCTATTTTGAGTTAATTTTTTTATGGTATAAGACAGTAGTCTAGTTTTATTTTTTTGCATGTGCCTGTGCAGTTTCCGAATACCATGTTTTAAGAGACAGTTTTTTACCCATTGTATGTTGTTGGTTTCTTTCTCATAACATATTTGTCCATATATGTGTGGGTTTATTTATTTATTTTTTTGAGTCTCTATTCTGTTCCATTAGTCTGTGTGTTTGTTTTCATGCCAATACCATACTGCTTTGATGATTATACCTTTGTAATATAATTTGAAATCAAGGAGAATGGTATACCAACTTTGTTCTGTCTATGATTACTTTGGATAGTTGTGATGTTTTGTAAATGCATATAAATTTTAGTTATTTTTATTAACTTTGGGGGGAAATTTCATTGGAGTGTTTTCATTGTGGTAAGAGTGGACATCCTTGTCTTGTTCCTGATCTTACAGGGAAAACTTTCAGCTTTTCACTGTTGAGTATAATGTTAGCTGCAGACTTCTCATATATGGCCTCTATTATGTTGAGGTGTGTTATCTCTATACTAACTTTGTTGAGAGATTTTATCATAAATGTATATTGAATTTTATCAAATGCTTTTTTCATTTATTGAGATGATTATGTGATTTTGAATATTTTATTCTTTTAATGTGGTGTATCCCACTTATTAATTTATAGATGTTGGACCATCTTTGAATCTCTGGAATAAATCCCACCTCATCAAGGTACAGGATCCTTCCAATGTATTGTTCAATTTTTAAGCTAATATTTAGTTGATAATTTTTGCATTTGTTTATCAAGGATATTGGCCTGTAATTTTTTTTTTTGCATGTGATATCCTTGTCTTATTTTAGTAAAAGGGTGATGCTGGACTTGTAGAATGAGTTTGGAAGTATTCCATCTTTTTTGAATTTTAAGACATTTTATGATTGTTCATTTTGTATATACCTTTACAGATTGTTACAGTTATAGATTTTTATGACTTTTGATTTTAATATTTTTATTAGCTTATAATTGATTAGTTTGTTGACTTCACTATGTATTTACCTTTGCCAGTGATAATTTTACTTTTTTATGAGTTCTTGTTATTAACTAGTACACTTTCTTTTCAACTTAAAGAATTCACGTTAACATTTCTTGTAGGGCTGGTTCAGAAGTGATGAACTCTTTTAGTTGTTGCTTGTCTGAAAAAAAAATTATCTCTTTCAACTCTAAATAACATTGTCAGGGAGAGTATTCTTGCCTGGAAGGTATTTTATTCCCCCTCAGCACTTTGAATATATTATGTCACTTCCATTAGGTCTAAAAATTTTGCTGAAAATCTGCTGATAGTCTTTTTTGTATAGAACAATTTGTTTTACTCTTGCTGCTTTTAATATTTTTCTTTTTTTACTTATGATATTTTAATTCATAATGTGTCTTGGGGTGGATCACTTTGACTTCATCTTATATAGACCTTTTGGGCCTTCATGGCTCCGAATGTCTGTTTCCTTTCTAATGTTAGGAAAGTTTTTAGTCATTATTTCTTCAGATAATTTGTTGTCCCTTTATCTCTTTCTTCTCCTTCTGGGACCATTATAGTGGGAATGATTTTCTGCTTGATGTTGTCTCATAGGTTGCTTAAACTATGTTTATATTTTTTTCTTGACACTATTACAGATGTCTCCCATTTCCCCTCCTTTGCCTCCCTCCACCCTGTCTCCACTCACCACCATCCTCCCCCCGCCCCGACACACACACAGCCTTCCCCACACTATTATCTGTGTCCATGGGCTATGTATATATGCATATACCAGAGACTCAGTGCACAAAATAGTGCGTGAGTAGGGTCCCTAGGCCTAGCCTGTGATCAGGGCCCTGTCTGAAGCCCTAAGATGCTCGCTGCCCCGCCCCTTGATGCTCGCCTCCATCGCCCTATGAAGCTCTGTGGCGTTTGCCTCCACTGCCCCGCAATGCTCCCTGCCCCGTTCCAAGATGCTCACCACCGCCCTGCTACGCTCCTCCATACTCCCTGCCCCGCAATTGCTCTGCAATGCTCTGTGACACTTACTGCTCTACAAAGCTCCTCACCCCATGATGCTCTCCACTGGACACCCACTGCTCAACAGTCCCCAGTTTTTATCAAAAAAGAGTCATGGATTTTGTTGAATGTTTTTTCTGCATCAACTGATATAATCATGTGATTTTTGACTTATGATCTATTTATGTGCTATCACATTTATTGATTTGTGTATATTGTACCAGCCTTGCATCCCCGGAATAAATCACTTGGTCATGATGTCTGAACTTTTTAATGTATTGCCGGATCCAGTTTGCTAAAATTTTATTGAGGATTTTGGCCTGTAGTTCTCTTTCTTTGTCATGTCTTATCTGATTTTGGAATTAGGGTGATGCTGGCCTCATAGAAGTTTGGAAGTGTTCCTTACTCTTGAATTTTTTGGAATAGTTTGAGGAATAGAGATATTAATTCTTTGAATATTTGGTGAAACTCACCTGTGAATCTGGACCAGGGCTTTTGTTTGCTGGTAAGTTTTTTGTGACTGTTTCAATTTCATCAGTAGTTAGCCTATTCAGGCTTTTTGATTCTTCCTGGTTGAGTTTTGGAAGGTTGTATTTTTCTAGAAATGTGTCCATTTCGTCGAGGTTGTCCAGTTTGTTGGAGTAGAGGTGTTCATAGAA
>NW_006299392.1:268055-268644 GCF_000327345.1 Myotis davidii | reverse complement strand
TCCCATAGGTTTTGAATTGTTGACCTTCATTTTCATTTATCTTCAGGATGATTTTTATTTCTTCTTTGATCTCTTTGGTAACCCATTCACTATTGCATAACATTCTATTTAGTCTTCATGTACTTGATTATTTCTTAGCTTTTTTATTGTAGCTGGTTTCTAATTGCATGCCATTTTGGTCTGCGAAGATACTTGATATGCTTTCAATCTTCCTTAATTTATATAGACTTAGTTTGTCTCCTAACATGTGATCTATCTTTGAAAATGTCCCATGTGCACTTGAGAAGAATGTATATTCCATAGCTTTGGGGTGGAATGTTCTGGAGATGTCAATTAGTTCCATCTGTTCTAGAATGTCAATTTAGGATTGCTATTTCCTTGCTGTGTGTGTTGTTCTTTTTGTCTAGAAGATTTATCCAGTGATGTCAGTTGGGTATTAAAGTCCCCTACTATGATTGTATTGCTGCTGATCTCTCCTTTTATATCTCCCAGGAGTCTTTTATAATATATTTTGATGCTCTTATATTGGGTGCATATACGTTTGCCAGAGTTATATCCTCTTGTTGTATTAATCCCTTTAGTATTATAA
>NW_006299392.1:266880-267987 GCF_000327345.1 Myotis davidii | reverse complement strand
GGCATGTTCTATTTTTTCAGATATAGTTATTGCTACCCCAGCTTGTGTGTTTTGTTTTTTTCATTTCCATTTACCTGGAAAAAAATTTCCCATCCCTTCGCTTTCAGTCTGTGTGAGTCCTTTGTTCTAAGGTGGGTATCTTGTAGATTAGAGCATTTATTCCATTTATGTTTAAATAGGTACTTGTTTGTTGCCATTTTTATTCTTTATACCTGTTTCTTTCTCCCTTTCTATTTCTTCCTTTTATAACAGTCCCTTTAACATTTCTTTCATTGCTGGCTTGGTGGTTATAAACTCCTTTAGCTTTTTTTTTGTCTGTGAAGATCCTGATTTCACCTTCAATTTTGAATGATAGCCTTGCTGGATAGTGTATTCTTGGATTCAATCCCTTGCTTTGCATCACTTTGTATACTTCATTCCATTCCCTTCTGTGTTTCTGTTGAGAAATCAGTTGATAGTCTAATATGAGATCCCTTGTAGGTAACTTTCTGTCTCTCTCTGGCAGCCTTTAAGATTCTTACTTTGTTGTTGACAGTTGTCAATTTAATTATGATGTGTCTTGCTGTTGGTCTTTTTGGGTTCCTTTTCTTTTTTACACAAAATTCACATTTTGTTTATGTTGAAATAAACCATGTGTAATTGACCTTCTTTACCAAAATACCAGCATTTTTTTCTGTATTATTCCTAGGTAAACTGCAAAACACATTTTTGTAGGTTTTCCAGCTTTTGCTTATAAATCAAGATGATGTAGTAGATATAGTCATGGGAAAAAAAGTACAGAATAAAACATAAATCAGTTGTCCATACTCATGACCTTGATCCTGTCTTGACCATGAAACCGAAGCATTCAATATATACCTGCAAGATATAGGCTGGAAAAAAAGGAATGTAAACAGCAGCAAGCAGATTTGGAACAATAATGACAGGTTCTTCCACTCACAGTTTTACTGTGACTTGCTGCTTTTTTATCACTGAACAAAAATAAAATCTACAGTGAAATCCTTGTTTGACAAGCTCACATGTTTCTTTTACTGTCTGGTAATTCCCTTTACAGTTTTTAACAGATTTTTAACAGCATAATTAAAACTGCTTTTCAGAGTTTTGTGA
>NW_006299392.1:256492-266455 GCF_000327345.1 Myotis davidii | reverse complement strand
CAATGAAGCTCAGCTGTGCTCATGTCAGGATTAAGTCATATCTTTACATGTCAGCATGATGTTCCATGATGTATTAAATTTGAGCTGTCACATTACAGAGGGTACCAGAAATAAGCATTTAAGATCTTATCTGAGAACATATTCTGAGAACATGTCTTTCAGTTCCTGAATATTGTGTTCCACTGTTGGAACACTTAGAGCTTCTTTATAGTAACTCTCAGAGATCAGCTAAGATGCCAGGTTCCCTTGCTGAGCTCTGTGGAAATTCCCAGGGAGCTTCAATTTTGGTCATCACATTGGTTGCTTCCTCAAATAAAAATTGGTGATAAACTTCAGTATTTTCCATCACTTCATTTAGTGAATGAACCACTGCAGTCAAGCTATTGGCTGCAAAGAAGACATCAGAAATTTGCCTCTGGGGATTTTTCCCAAAGAGTGTTGTAAAAGAGAACATTTTCAAGAACTTCAATGGTAATGATAAAATAAAAATCTGTTACTGCACTACAAAGTACATAAGCTCAGCCAGCTATATAGTTATTCTACCTAATATTTGTATCACTATACCATATAAATATAAAACAATTGCTTAAAGGAGTTCCACTAAAATTTCAAAAGTATCATGCTTGTCCGCTGAGATTGACAAATTCCCTTTAGTTCTCTGCCCCTTTCTTCATTTTTCTGAAAGAAGACAGAAATTACTTTGTCAAGCTCTAAAAGCAGTTGTGATTATTAATGGAAAAAAGAAACAACTTCCACAATTGTTCCTAATACAGCAGACACTCCAATAACATGCATTAATTTTGCCAACCACATATTTAAGGCACAGGAAAAGAAGAGTGTGTAGATAGCTTGGCGATATTTCTCTAAAAGTCTAGAAGCAACAACTTTCATTTTGGAAGAAAATTATCTGTAGAAAATGTAAGCCTGGTTATGACATGTTTCATCCTCACATCTGTTATTGTAGTGAGGATGAATATGGAAATTTCATAGCGAAAATTTCAGCATCAACTTCATAAGACAGGAGGCCCACAGTTTTCTCTCTCGGGTTATGAGATTCTTCAACAAACTTCACCAACACTGGTAGGTGCTATTTCCCTGCTATGTCCTGTACATCGTCACTGATAATGGAAAAGAAGTGGTAGTCTCGCACTTCCCTAAGGCTTTCTTCCTGAATGCAGCTCTCACAGATCTCTAGCATCTGTTTCTGGTACATTTTTAACAGAACAATGTGTTGCCTTCTGTTGTCTCAAAGTGCTTTCTCAGAACCTCTTCACCAGAATTTATCTAGCACTCCAGCAGTGCTTGAAAGTTTTCAGGAGTAAAGAGGTTTTCTGAGATTTCATCAGCTTCATGTCCATCAAGAGGTATGCTTTGTTTTCCCATAAGAATCAAAATTTCAAATACAGACTAAGTATTCTTTTGTTTCCTTCACTTCAAATGTTAAAGGTAAATATCTTCATTCTGTTTTTCATCCCCTTCTGCACTGGTGTTAAGGGCATTGCTATTTTTTCTTTATGTTTTTATTCCTGTTCAGAAGATTCATCAAAATTCTTTTCCATTTCAGTTTTCTGGCTTCATCTTCACTCAATTATTTTGTTCATTTTTCTGTGTCTATTATGTGGATTATTCCAATGACTAGTAAGATAAAATATTGTTGACATTGCATTATCTTGAAGAATTGTCCTATACCACTAGTTCTGCAGATTATAGAGGTCTCAAAGTGTTTGGAACAGAATCTATAATGTTTATTTCATTGATAAGGTGTTTTATCTTCTAAGTCTGCTTTCCTACAATTTTCCACTCACTTCGGCCATCTGGCAGATCCCATTGGAACCTAAAGAAGGCAGGTGCAACAGCATGCTCTTCCATTGGAGGCAGCACAGAAGTTTGGCATCTTTGCCCACCTTCCACAGGCCAAGCGTTCCCCTCTCTCCTTGCCTTCTCAGGACAGTCCACCGTCCCAGGAGGGGAGAGAAGATGGGGCTCACTCACAGGTTCCACAGGGGCAGCTCCTTGGCTGTTTTTTATTTTTCTTTTCTAATTTCTCTGGTTAGGACTTTAGTAAGTATGGGGTATGTTGAATAACAGTAGGAAGAGTGGGCATCCTTGTCTTGGTTCTGATATTTGAAGAAAAAGTGTTTTCTTTTCACTATTGAGTGTTACCTTAGCTGTCTGCTTGTGATATAGTACCTTTATAATGTTAAGGTATGTTTCCTCTATACCTACGTTGTTGAGAATTTTTATAATAAATGGATGCTAAATTTTCTCAAATGATTTTCTGTATCAATTGATATGATTATCTTTCATTGTGATAGTGTAATGTAGAAATATTCTTTTCATTATTGATTCAGAATCCATACTTATAATTGGTCTGTTTATATTTTCTATTTCTTTATTATTTCATCTGGGTGGGTTTTGTGTTTCTAAGAATCAACCCATTTTTTTAGTTTGTACAATTTTGGAGAGTATAGGTGTTCATACTATTCTCTTGTGATCCTTTGTATTTCTGTGGCATGTGGTATAAGCTGTTTCAGTTATGATTTTGTTTATTTGGATCTTCCTTCTTTGTGCTTAGTTAGTTGAGGCATATTCTTGTCAATTTTGTTTATCTTTTCAAAAACTCAATTATTAATTTTGTTAATATTTTCTATTGTGTTCCTATTCTCCATTTTATTTACTTTTGACGTAATCTTTGTTATTAGCTTGTTTCTACTCCTCTTGGGTTTTGTTTCATTTTTTTCTATTTCTTTGATGTGTAAAGTTATGCTGTGTTCTTTTTTTTCTTAATGTAGACATTTACCACTATATGTATTTTTTCTTAGCATTGATTTTACTACCTTCTATAATTTTAGAATTTTGTTTTCTATTTTTTTAGTGTCACTGTATTTTGTATTTCTCCTTTGATTTCTACTTTGATTCATTTGTTTCTCACATATTTATTATTTAATTTCTATGTATTTATAATTTTAAAAATATTACCCCTTTATTTCTAGATTCATATCATTGTGGTCAGAAAAGATGCTTGCTATAATTTCTACCTTTCTGAATTTGTTGAGACATTTTTTGGCCTAATATATAGTCTATCCTATTAATATCCTATGTGTCCTTCAGAAGAATGTGTACTGTACTATTATTGGATGGAAAATTTATATATTTATTTTAGTTACATTTATTATAGTGTTCAATTTTTTTCTCTCACTGATTATTTTTCAGGATGATCTTTCCATTATTGAGAAAAAAGCATTAAAATCCTCAATTGCTGTTTATTTTATTATTACTTTTGTTAATACATGCTTTGCATATACAGGTTCTCTGATATTTGGTGCATATTTATGAAATTTATATCCTCTTGATATGTTGACCCTTTAATAATCATATAATGACCTTTTCTTTTCTTTTGACCACTTTTATCTTGTCTTTTTTCTCTAAAAGTAATATAATTACCTCTGCTTTTTAAAAATATATATCTTTATTGATTTCGGAGAGGAAGGAAGAGGGAGAGAGAGATAGAAACATCAATGATGAGAATCATTGATCGGCTGCCTCCTTCACACCCCCACTGGGGACCAAGCCCGCAACCCGGTCATGTGCCCCTAACCGGAATCGAACCTGAGAGCCCTCAGTCCGCAGGCCGATGCTCTATCCACTGAGCCAAACCAGCCAGGGCATTGCCTCTGCTTTAGATGGTTACTATTGATTGCTTGATATATATTTTTCCATACTATTGCCCTATATTTACCCTTAAAGCTAAAGCCAATCTTGCTTATACTGCATGCATTAGGTCTTGATTTTTATACATTCATTATATGCCTTAGTTTGAATTTAATAAATTTGTTTATAGTAATTATTGTTAGCTAAGGATGTACTTTGCTATATTTTAAATATTATTATTAATTTATTGGGTTTTTTTCTGGTTATTTTGCAGATCATTTGTTTATTGCTTCCTTTCCTGCTGCCTTTCTTTGTGATTTGATTACTTGATTTGTTTAGTGGTATGCTTTGGTTTTATTATTATGATTTTTTATGAATCAACTATAAGTTTTTCCTCAGTTACTATGAGGCTTATATAAAATATCTTATACCTATAACAACCTGTTTTAAGTTGATAGCAACTTAACTTTGATAAAATAGAGAAAAGCTGGACTTTTACTTCTCCTCATCTCACATTTTAGATTATTTATAGTAAAATTATATACTTTTATAATGTATATTCAATATCAAACTATTATAGTTATTTTTTAATAATTTTAAAAATTTTCAAATTATACATATAAGTGAATTATGCATTACCATTTTAATATTAGTCATTCTGACTTTGGCTACATATTTACCATGGCTAGGGATTTTTTTTCAAATTCATATGTTTATACAATATTGATTAGCATTCTTTTACTTCAGCTTAAAGAATGTTCCTTAGTGTTTCTTATAATGCAGGTCTAGGCATGATAAACTCCTGCAGGTTTTATTTGTTAAGAAAATTTTTATCTCTTACTTATTTCAGAAGAAATGGTTTGTTAGGTTTAGTATTCTTAACTGACAGTATTTTGTTTTCAATATTTTGAATATATTATCCCACCTCCAATTAGCCCTCAAAGCTTCTGTTCATAAATCTGCTTACATTATTATGAAGATTTCTTTGTATGTAACTCATTTCTTTTCTCTTGCTTTCAAAAATTTCTCTTTGACTTTGATACTTTAATTATAATGCGTTTCAGTGTTGCCTTTTCTGGCTTCGACATATTTGGTATCTTTAGGGTATCATACATCTGGATGTCCATTTCTTTCTCCACATTTGGAAAGTTTTCAGCCTTTATGTATATAAATATCATTTTTATTCTGTTCTGATTATGTATATATATTTCTGATAATGGCTGGAGGGGAAAAGCCTAGCCTCGAGGCTTGGCTTCTCTGCTGTGGCCAGACCAAAGACTTGGGTCTTGGATGCCGGAGGAAAACCAGTGCCAGCAGCCTGGGGAAGGAAGGCTTACTGTGTGAATCTTAATGCAACGGGCTTCTAGTATATATATATATTATACATATAAGTGAATTATCCATATATATACATTATTATGTATATATATACATTCATATAAGTGAATTATGCATATATATATACACACATATATATACACACACACACATATATATACTCATATATTTCTTTTGATTGTGTCCTATAGATTCCATAGGTTTTCACTGTTTTTTATTCTTTTTATCTTTTGCTCCTCTGACTGCATAATTTCAAATGACCTTTATCATAGTGTACTTATTCTATCTTCTGCTTGATTGAGTCCAATATTGAAGCTTTCCATTTAATTTCTCAGTTAATTCATTGTATTTAACTATATATTTTTAAAATAATTTCTATTTGTTTGTTGAACTATTCATTCTATTCATGCATTGTTTTTCTAATTTCATTTAGTTTTCTGCTTGTGTGTTCTTGTACTTCACTAAATTTTATGTAGGTTATTTTTAATTCTTTGTCAGACAGTTCATAGGTCTCTATTTCTTTAAGGTCAGTTATTGGAATTATTATTTTCCTTTGGTGATCTCATGTTTAGTTGATTCTTCTTGATCTTTTATTCCTTGCATTGATTTCTGTGTATTTGAGTAAGCAGTCTCTTGTACCAGAGTTAAAGCATTGCTTTGGCAAAGAAAAGCCTTCACCAGTTACCTAAGCTTGATGTTCTAGATGGGGAGGTTTGTAGCATTCATGGAAGGAGGGACTTGTTTTAAGAATCTTCAGTTGGGCAAAAACCCTTCCAATGTTCTTAAGTCAAAGGAATGCTGCTCTCTGGATGGTATAGTTGGTTGGGACTGCTGGCTGGGCTCCTTGTTCAAGTCCAGCTTTTCTCTATTTTATAAATAAAGGGGTGTACTTCCTTATTGGATGGGCTTAATGGCTGTGCTCCACAATAAAGTTGGGCCACAAACTGGGGTTGGTATATGCCTAGTATCTCTGTTCTGTTGAGGTAACAGGCTGTGTTCTCTGGTAAGGTTGTAGATTATGGGGCTTGGCTTTGCATTTTTTCTGATTGGGTGGGATCTCAAACTATGCTATCCTATTATTTTGGGCCACAAGTTGAGTTGTGCCCCAGAGTTGGACAAGATTACAGACTGTGTTCTGCTGTGGAGCAATGTTGCTGGCTGAGCTTTGTTGCAAGAGATGTCTCCAGGTGTACCCTACCATTGGGTTGGTTTTTGCGTTTGGTGGGCCACTGCCCAGCCTCCCTCATTGGATGGAACCACAGGATATACTCCATAACTGCGTGGGATTGCTGGTTGGGGTCCTTACCTGCATACACTGGGTTATAGGGTAGGTTATGCAGATGCCTGGGTTCTCTGGCCAGGTTTCTTATTTAGGTGTGACTGGAGCTTAAACTAAGCATTTGGGTCAAGCTGATAATTTGCTTCTGTTCATAGGCAAGGCCATAGAGCCAGCTCCAAGTCTGGTACAACTCACTGGCTGGGGACAGAAATCAAGCATAATTGCCAACCAAGCACCCTGGCCAGAAAAATCCACTAGCTCAGCATGCAGAAGGACAGAACTACTGGCTTGGATCTCTTCTCCTATACCACTGAAAGCAAGAATGAGGTGCAGCAAGATTTGGAACTGGTTGCTATATGTCCGACCTGCTTTTTCTGTCTCTATAATATACCCAATAATCAAGCCCCACAAACTTCGCCAATTGTTTTTTTTGATGTGATTTATGTGTGGGCTTCCTGAGAAGTATTTGGAAACACTGGAGGAGCTGAATGTTGACCTTGGGCTTTTTGTTCACACTAGAGAAACTGTAGTACCAGCGGGGTGGGGCTGTCTTTGTGTGGTGCTCTTGCAGAGAAGAGTGTGGCCACTCTTCTTATGCTTCCAATTATGTTTTCTTTGTCTTTTCATTCCAGGGTAGTGCTTCAGTCTAATCCCTGGTTTTAGGGACTTTTGCCAATGTGTCTTGCCTATAGATAGTTGTTAGTTGGTTTTCTTGTGAGGTGGAGAAGAGTTTAGAATGACCAATGTTACAATTTTGTTGATGTTACTGCCTAGAAGAAAACAAAAGAGAAACATCTTCTTTTTAAAATCTTCACAATGCTTTTTTGGATATTGCACCAAAAACATAGGAAACAAATGCTAAGATGAACAGGTGAAGCTACAAAAAATTTTAAAATCTTCTGCACAACAAAAGAAACTATCAGTAAAATGATAAAAAAAATCCTTAAGAATGTGAAAAAAATATTTTCAAATCATATATATGATAGATGGTGAATATCCAAAATATATAAGAAACTTATCTAAGCAAATTATAAAAAAGAAACAAACAAAAAAACCCACACAATTAAAAAATAGTCAAAGGAACTGAATAAACATTATTTCCAAAAACAGTGAGTATCTTAAAGAGATATCTACTCACCCATGTTCATCATGGCATTACTCACAATAGCCAATATATAGAAACAACCTAGGTGTCCATTGACAGATAAATGGATAAAGAAAATGTGATATCTATACTAATAAAAGGGTAATACACTAATTAGACTGGGAGACCTTCTGATGTCCTTCCAGACAAAGCCATGGTGGCAGGGCTGAGGCAGATGCGGTTAGGGGCAATCAGGACAGGAGGGGAGGGCAATTGAGGGTCATCAGGCCAGCAGGGGTGGCCAGTTGGGGGCAAGCAGGCCAGCAGGAGGGGCAGTTGGGGGAGAGCAAGCTGGCAGTGGGGAGCAGTTGGGAGCAATCAGGCGAGCAGGACAGGCCTGCAGGAGAGGGCAGTTGGGGGCAACTAAGTCAGCAGGGGAGGGAAGTTGGGGGCAACCAGGTTGGCAGGGGAGGGAAGTTGGTAAGGACCAGGCCTGCAGGGAAGGGCAGTTAGGGTGACCAAGCCGGAAGGGGAGGGCAGTTGAGGGTGACCGGGAAATCAGGGGAAGGCCATTGGGGGTGATAGGGCTGGCAGGCAAGGGCAGTTGGGGGTGATCAGGCTGGCAGGGGAGAAGTTAGGTATCGATAAGGCTGGTAGGCAGGAGCAGTAAGGAGCATTCAGGTAGGCAAACAGACAAGTGGTTGGGAGCCAGCAGTCCCAAATTGTGAGAGGGATGTACTACTGCACATCAGTTGGGGATGATCAGGCTGGCAGGGGAGAAGTTAGGCATCGATAAGGCTGGTAAGCAGGAGCGGTAAGGGGCATTCAGGTAGGCAAACAGACAAGTGGTTGGGAGCCAGCAGTCTCGAATTGTGAGAGGGATGTACTACTGCACAGATTCGTGCACTTGTTGGGTCCCTCGGCCTGGCCTGCACCCTTTGGCAATCTGAGATTCCATGAGGGATGTTGGACTGCTGGTTTCAGCCCTATCCCTGCAGGCCAGGTCAAGGGACGCCACTGGTGCACAGGTACACAAATCTGTGCACTGGATCTGCAGTATGCATATAAAATCTTTGGTTAATCTCTTCTTACCCTTCCCCCTCCCCCCTTCCCACTGAGATTCATCAGTCTGTTCCATGTTTCCTTGCCTGTGTGCTGAGCTTCTGCCTCCTGGTGCTCAGTGCACATCATAGCTACTAGTCGAATGGTCAAATGATTGGACAGTTGCTTAGGCTTTTATTTATATAAACTAGAGGCCTGGTGCACAAATTCGTGCACCAGTAGGGTCCCTGGTCCTAATCTGCAGGATTGGGCCAAAACTGGCTCTCCGACATCCCCCGTGGAGTCCTGGGTTGTGAGAGGGTGCAAGCCAAGCTGAGGGACCCAACTGGTGCATGATCAGGGCTGGGGAGGGACACCGAAGGTTGGCCAGTCAGGGAGGGACCATGGGAGGGCTCCAGGGTGTGTCCGGCCCATCTCACTCAGTCCCAATTGGTTGGAACCCAGCAGCAACCTAACCTACTGGTCAGAGTGTCTTCTCCCTGCTGATCAGTGCACATCCTAGCAACTGATCGACCTGTCAACTGTCTGCCCCTGGTGATCAGTGCACGTCATAGCAACTGGTTGACCGGTAAACAGTTTGCCCTCTGGGGGTCAGTGAATAATTTTACATACTTTGCCACCCTCTGTATATAAATGTATGTAAATAGCTTATAACAAATCAACTATATAAAAATCATACAATCATATCAATCAATGCAGAAAAAGCATTTAGCAAAATCCAACACCCTTTTTTGATAAAAACTCTCAGCAAAGTGGAAATAGAGGGATCATACCTCAACATAATAAAGGCCATAAATGAGAAATCTACAGCCAACATCATACTCAATGGGCAAAAACTAAAACAATTCTCCATAAGAACAGGAACAAGGCAGGCATGCCCTCTTTCACCACACTTGTTCAGCATGGTTCTGGAAGTCCTGGCCATAGTAATAGGACAAGAAGAAGAAATAAAAGGCATCCAAATTGGAAAGGAAGAAGTAAAAATCTTATTGTTTGCAGATGAGATGATGCTGTAGATAGAAAACCCTAAAGACTCCATCAAAAAACTACTAGATTTAATAAATGAACTCAGAAATGTAGCAGGATACACATTTCACACCACAAAATCCATAGCATTTTTATATACCAATGATGAACTCTCAGAGAGAGAAACTAAAAAAAAATCCCATTTACTACTGCAATAACAAAAAAAAATTAAGATACTTAGGAATAAACTTAATCAAGGAAGTAAAAGACCTGTACTCTGAAAATGGCAGTATGTTGAAAAAAGAGATATAAGATGATATAAAAATGTGGAAGAATATACCATTTTGATGTATTAATAGAATCAATATCATTAAAATGTCCATACTGCCCAAAGCAATGTATAAATTCAATGCAATCCCTATTAAAATACCAGCAGCATATTTCACATACCTAGAACAAACACTCCAAAAATGTATATGGAACCAAAATACACCCTGGAGAGCTGTAGCAATCTTCAGAAAGAAGAACAAAGTTGGAGGAATCAAAATACCAGATATCAAGTTATACTACAAAGCCAATGTAC
>NW_006299392.1:252748-256429 GCF_000327345.1 Myotis davidii | reverse complement strand
GCCTCCTTCACCTGGAAACTGTGGAGGTGCGGGAAGAGAGAGGAGATCTCGGCTTGCAGGAACGAGACATCCTTTTACTTCTGAGCTGAGCTGATCAATTTAGAGGAACATACGTGCTCTAATCAACTGTCTTGTATGAAGAGCAAGATGTTTATGAAACTCGAATGGATTTTCACCATACTGTTCTTCCTCTAGCAGACATCTTCGAGTGTGAACTCAGCCGGAAGGCCAATTAGATTATTTTGATGATTAAACTATTTAAGATATGTAAAGCTCCTAGAACATAAAAACTATAATTCCTACTAATGTATTTTATTCCAAATTTAAACAAATGGAACTATGTAAAACTAAAAAGTTTCTGCACTGAAAAGGAAACCAGCACCAAAATGTAGAGGAAACTCACAATATGGGAGAACATATTTGCCAACAATACATCTGATAATGGATTAATCTCTACAATATATGTGGAGCTCATACACCTGAACAACAACAACAAAAAGACAAACAATCCAATTTAAAAATGGGCAAAAGACCTAAATAGATACTTCTCCAAAGTGGACATACAGAAAGCCAAGAGACACATAAAAAATGCTCAAAGTCACTAATTATCTGAGGTATTCAAATCAAAAGGATAATGAAATATCACTTCACACCTGTCAGAATGGCTATCAACAACAAACCAGCCAAGGACAAGTATTGGCAAAGTTGTGGAGAAAAGGGAACCCTAGTACACTGCTGGTGGGAATGCAGACTGGTGCAGCCACTATGGAAAACAGTATGGAGTTTCCTCTAAAAATTAAAAATGGATGTCCCATTTGACCCAGTCATGCCACTTCTAGGAATATATCCTAAGAAACCTGAAACACTCATCAGAAAGAATATATGCATCCCAATGTTCACAGCAGCACCATTTAAAATAGCTAAGACTTGGAAACAGCCTAAGTGCCCATCAGCAGATCCTATATACTAAAGATGTAATATGCAAATTAACCCTTGCGCCCTCACAAGATGGCTGCCTATGGCCAGGCCAGCAGAGGGGTTAGTGAGGGATGACCAAACAACTGAACAAGCAGGCTGCGTTGGGTGACAAGGCTGGCAGGGGGGTTAGTGAAGGATGACCAAACGATTGAACAGCAGGCTGCATGGGGCGACCAGGCCGGCAGGGGGGTTAGTGAGGGGCAGCCAAGCTGGTAGAGGGGGGCAGTTGGGAGTGACTAGGCCAGCAGTGAGGGAAGTAAGAGGCAACCAGGCCAGCGGGGGACCAGTTAGCAGCAACCAGGCCAGTGTGGGGGTGGTGCAGGTGGGGGCAATTAGGCTGGCAAGGGGGGCAGTGAGGGGCAACTAGGCCAGCGGAGGGGGCAGTTGGTGGTGACCAGGCTGGCAGGGGGGGCAGTTAGGGGCTATCAGGCCAGCACGCAGAGGCAGTGAGGGGCCATCAGGCCAGCAGGGGGCAGGTCAGTTAGGGGTGACCAGGCAGGCAGGCAGGTTAGCGATTAGGAACCAGCAGTCCAGGATTGTGAAAGGGACATCCCCTGAGGTGTCCCGGATTGGAGAGGGTGCAGGCTAGGCTGAGGGGACCCCTCCCCCTTGCATGAATTTCCTGTACCAGGACTCTAGAGAATGGATAAAAACCTCTGGTACATTTACACAATGGAATACTACAATGCAATAAAAAAGAAAGAACTCTTTCTATTTGCAACAGCATGGATGGACCTGGAGAGTATTATGCTGAGTGAAATAAGCCAGTCAGAGAAAGATAAGTATCACATGATCTCACACATATGTGGAATCTAATGGATCAAATAAACTGATGATCAAAAATAGACCCAGAGACATAGAAGCACGAACAGACTCTTGAACCTCAGAGAGAAGGCAGGGGAGGGTGGATGGGAAGAGATCAACCAATGAATTTGTGGGCATATATGTGTAACCGGGTGAGGATAGAGTGGGCATATATGCATAACCGGGTGAGGATGGAGTGGGCTGGAAGAGGTTTATGGGGGAAGAAGGAGGACTTATGTAATACTTTCAACAATACAGATTTTTAAAAATAATAATAATAAAAAAGTTGTTTAACATGCACCTGGCCGATGTGGCCCCCGAGCCAAGCCTGTCTTAGCAAGTAAAACTATGTTTAATACTTGAACAAATACTTCACAAAGTAGGACTTATGACTAATCAAGGAGCCCATTAAAAGGTGTTCAATTAATCATTAATCATTAGAGCAATGAAAATTAAAATGACAATGGGATAACATGATACATTTTTTAAAATTTATCTTTCTTGTTGAAAGTATTACAGACGTCCCTCTTTTTTCCTTCATTGACCCCCCCTTCTACCCCACATCCATTTCTCACCCATACCCCCCAGGCCTATGGCACTATTGTCTGTGTCCATGGTTTATGCATATATGCATATACGTTCTTTGGTTCTCTTCCTGCCTCCCTCCCTCCCTTCCCTTGAGATTCCTCAGTCTGTTCCATGCTTCCATGTCTCTGGATCTATTTTGTTTGTCAGTTTATTTTTCTCATTATATTCCACATATAAGTGAGGTCTTGTGATACTTGTCTTTCTCTGACTGGCTTATTTCGTTTATCATAATACTCTCCAAGTCCTTCTATGCTGTCTCAAAGGGTAAGAGTTCTTTCTTCTTTACCGCTGCATAGTATTCCATTGCGTAAATGTATTGCATCTTTTTTATATATTCATCCAGTGATGGGCACTTGGGGCTGTTTCCTAATCTTAGCTATTGTAAATCATACTACTATGTACATAGCGATAGATATATTCTTTCTGATTGATGTTTCAGGATTCTTAGGATATATTTCTAGAAGTGGGATCACTGGGTCAAATTCCTAGAAATATTAAAAATGAAACTATTGTTATATATTTGCTGGAATGATATAAACTAAGAATTCTGACTTAAATTAATTTTGGTGATGATTTGAAACTTAGAGATCTCTCATACTTTGTTGGTGGGAGTTTGAAATTACACAAGCACTTTTAAAAAATAATTATTGAATTTATTAGGATGACATTGGTTAATAAAAGTATATAGGTTTCAAGTGTACAATTCTATAATACATCATTTGTATATGGTACTGTGTGTTTACCACTCAAAGTGTTCTTCCATCACCATTCATTCTCCCTTTACCCTCTTCTATAGTCCCCCACCCCTTTCCTTTTGATAATTACTGTACTGTTGTCTATGCACTTTTTTTTTGTCTATGCCCTTTTGTAAAGAGTTTATAGTGTCTTAAGAAACATACGCTTACTTTATAACTTAGCATTTGTACTTTTAGGTACATGATATAAAATAAAATATATGTCCACAAAAAGACTCATTTAAAATAACCCAAAACTTTAAAACACCCAACTATCTTTGAATAGAGAATAGACAAACCTGTTTTATATTAATACAATGGAATTCTACTCAGAAATGTATTCCTGCAACCTTATAATGGCAAACAAGCACTGCAAATGATTCCAATGTGCCCTGAAATTTGAGAACAGTTGGTAGGGCTTGGTGACAGTTACCAAAGTGACTTTAACATGAGACAATTCTTTTTTAAAAATATATTTTATTGATTTTTTACAGAGAGGAAGGGTTTTAGGTACATGATATAAAATAAAATATATGTCAACAAAAAGACTCATTTAAAATTTTCATTAAAATAACCG
>NW_006299392.1:247010-252726 GCF_000327345.1 Myotis davidii | reverse complement strand
GAAACATCAATGAGAGAGAAACATCGATCAGCTGCCTTTTACATGCCCCCTACTGGGTATGTGCCCACAACCAAGGTACATGTCCTTGACCAGAATCGAACCTGGGACCCTTCAGTCCGCAGGCTGACGCTCTATCCACTAAGCCAAACAGGTTAGGGCAACATGAGACAATTCTTAATGGAAAATTAAGCTCTTTATTCGGATTGCATGATATTTAAACTTCTCAGAACATGAAGTAGGTTTTCTCAAAATGTGGTACAAAGATAAAAATCATCAGAATCATCTGGAGGTGCCTCTTAAAAATAAATACCTAAATCCTACTCAAGATTTAGTAACAGCCAGAATTTCTAGCATTGAAGCCTAGTAACCTAAACTTTTTAGAAATAACAGCGGTAATTTGTTTAAAATCAACTGTTTGAGAACCACTGTTGTGCACTTTTTTACTACAACACTCTGGTCTAAAATAATTCAAATCACTCCAGACTAATTTTTTGTGCTTTGCTTCATGGCTGAAATTCTGATCATTCAAGAACTTCTAGAGAAACCTCTTTTATAACTATAGAGCATAAAACCTCCAATAAAAGTAACAGTTGTATGCTCTTTTTGTAATACTCTATACTTTATAATATACTATGCTTTGTATATATATGAGCTCTGTGATTATTTAAATAAATCATTAAAGAAATACTGACTTTTCAATATTTTTCTTATATTTTGACATATCTATAGATAGATATAGATATAGGTATAGATATAGATGATATAGACATAGATATACATATACATATATATACATATACATATACATAGATATAACTAGACACTGTGCTAGATTACAATAGGGGTAAAGAAATAAGAAGCCAAGTCTAGCAAGCCAAGTTTTGCTTTGGAGACTATTGTGAAAAACATGGCAAGAAAACCATGAGATAGCTCTGATCGCACCGACCACCTGCAAGATGGCACTGAAAGTCAAGAAGACTAAGAGGACAACCTGGAAGTTTAGTTTGGACCTTACTTATCTAGTAGAAGATGGAATTTTTGATTCTGCAAATTTTGAACAGTTTCTACAGGAGAAGATTAAAGTCAATGGGAAAACGAAATCTTGGGAATGTTGTTCACATTGAATGCTTCAAGAATAAAATCACAGTTGTTTCTTAGAAACAATTCTTTAAAAGATATTTGAAATACCTTACTAAGAAATACCTTAAGAAGAATAGTCTTTGTGATTGGTTTCGTGTGGTTGCATCTGACAAGGAGACATATGAACTTCGTTACTTCCAGATTAGTCAAGTTGAAGATGGATCTGAATCTGAGGACTAGGTGAAGGCACCTTATATAGGGCTTTGCTTATAAATAAAACATATGAAGTGTACCAAGAGAAACATCTAGAAATGGACTTTTAGTTTATCATTGAATAAAAAATGTAATACTCTGTTTAAAAAAAATGAGAGAATAGTTGGCTCACCTCTAAATAACTTACAGTATAGCTTTGTAATGGTTCTGCCACTATATACATACAAGTTCAAGTAAAGCCCTATAATTTTGTTTAATTTAATATATGTATGCAGGAAGTGTTTTATCAAAAACTCACGATATCTAGTAAGATTTCATTAAAGAAAAGTTGATTTATAACTGTCAGATTAGATGTTAGAAAGGATTTCATGGAATCTGATGTATTTTCTTATTGGCTTCACAGACAAACCCATTTCTATCTGCTAAACTGCATCAACTATCTTCTAGTTGATTTTCACTAAAATGCCAATTATATTTCCATGTGGCAAATCTGATTCCAGTGATCATTGTTGGTTTATGAGAAACAAATTGTGCTGAACATGAACTAAATGTAACTGATTATCTGGTGATCAGATGTGCTAAAGGACATTATAAAACTGACATAACCCATTTTTTCTACATAAGGTAATATTGATTTTAAAAAGTAAAGCTATAGAACATATACCTACCTCACCAATACAATTTCTTTCTACTTCAGATAATTAACACCAGTCTGAAACAAAAACAAAAACTCTTGTCAAAATAAATCTTTGAGCTTAAACTAAAACTCAACAGAAAATAGTGGACTAGTATAGACATAGAGGCCTGTACTTGAAAGTTGATTTTCTCAAAATAGTTCTCAAAAAAATAAATCAACCTAGAGACAAAGTGTCAATTATAAATAACCTCCTTATGGAACTAATTATAAAGACATGCTCAGGCCCTGCTAATGTTGCTCAGTGGTTGAGCACTGACTCATGAAACAAGAGGTCGCTGGTTTGATTCCCAGTCAGGGCACATGCCCGTTTGCAGGTTGGATCCCCAGTAGAGGGTGTGCAGGGGCAGCCAATTGATGTTCTGCTCTCACATCACATGGATTTTTCTGTCTTTCTCTTGCTTCTCCCTCTTCCTTTTTCTCTAAAAACAAACAAAACACACACACACACACACACACACACACACACACACAAACACAAAACAAATAATAAAAGCATATTTTTAAAAAGAAATACTCAGGTCCTAACCGGCTTTGCTCAGAGCATCAGCCCGTAGATTGAAGGGTTCCGTGTTCAACTCCAGTCAAAGACATGTACCTCGGTTGTAGGCTCAATCCCCGGGCCCAGTCAGGGTGTGTGTGAAAGGCAACAAATTGATGCGTTGATCTCACATCAATATTTCTCTCTGTGTGTCTCTCCCCATCCCTTCCACTCTCTCAAAAAATATCGTCCAGTGACAACAACAACAAAAATAAATACTCAGGAATTAAAAGGGATTTGGGTTCTTTAGACACATTAGAAGTGGAGTGAAAGGAACCCACGAAAGTGGCTTGTATCTGTTGACCACCGCTCAGGAAAAAGGGACTGATTCCATGGATGTTTTGCTTTCTTTCCATAATGCTAAAGACTTTTCTGGCAACATTAGTAGTTGAGATCCATTAGTATGATGGGAAAACTTTGGGAAGAAAGGAAAACTAATCTAATAAAAACTAAGGTAGCCTTGGCCAATTTGGCTCAGTAGATAGAGCGTGGGGTTGTGGACTGAAGGACTCCAGGGTTCTATTCCAAGGGCACATGCCTGGGTTGTGGGCTCGATGCCCAGTTGGGGGCGTGCAGGAGGTAGCTGATCAATGATTTTCATCATCGACGTTTCTGTCTCTCTTTTCCTCTCCCTTCCTCTCTGAAATCAATAAAAATATATTTTAAAAAAGCTAAGGTAAGAGCAGCAGAGAAATTTTTGTTTATTATTCTAGCTTCCTTGAATACTTATAAACTGAGCATAAGAAATTTTCTGCGAAAGACATAACAGTGACTGTGCTCTGAACAAATTGCTTCTTTCACAATGTTTTGTTCATCTGTTAGCAACAGATACGGACATATTGAGGGTCATTGATAAAGGCAAAGGGGTCCACTTAGGATGATCAATACATTCCCAAGGACAGCAGCCAAGCAGATAAACAAGCAATAGGGAACACCATATGCTTAGTGTGAGAGCAGGTCAGGAGTCAACAACAGATAGGCAGAAGGCATCAGGCCTGTGAAAACTAGAGTAGTTCAACAGTCAAATCAGGTGGGAGAGTTAGAATCCAAGGAGTCATAAAATGTCAAAACTCTCAAGGAGAGAACTAAGGAAGCCTCAGTTGATGTTACCTGCCACCTTCACCACAAAGTGAAAAGTGTAAAACTGAAGTCCACAGATGAGAAGTAATTTGTCTAGAGTCACATCCCAAACTGAAAATATGAAGGTGATGACAATCCACATATTTTGTTTCTCAGTCTAGTTATTTCAACATATGGCACTGCCTGTTTATAGTTGATTAAAACATAATTTTGATCCATGTTTACTATGTTCAAAGACACCGTGCTAGTTTACAATGGGAGTACAGGAAAATAAAAAGTCAAGTCCAGCAAGTAAATACAGTTAATAATAAGTGCTCATTAATTGAGCACTTATTTCCTAGGCACTGGGCTAAATGCTTTACCACATACTGCCATTTAATTTCACAACAACCTTATTGGATATAACAGCCACATTCTAAAGGTGGGGAAAATTGAGGTTTAGAAAAGACAATTTTCTCTAGACTACATTACTAATAATTGCTGAAGATGGGGCTTAAAGGTGAAGATTCTCTGATTTAGTGCCCTAATGCCTAACTTCATTGTTATACTGAAGTTAACAACTACTCCTGTATGTAGGCTGCATGTGGCTCCTTTCCCAGAAGATTAAGTTCAAAACCTACAGTTAAGATAAATACAGTTGACCTGAATAACATGGAAGTTAGGACACTGCCCTGACCTGCAGTCAAAATTTTATGTATAAGTTTTAAGTCCCCCAAAACATATCTACTAATAGCCTACTGAGTGCAATCCTTATTGATAACATAAACAGTTGATCAACACATATTTTGTATGTTATTTGTATTATATACTATATTCTTACAATAAAATAAGCTAGAAAAATAAAAATACTAAGAAAATCATGACAAATATATTTACAGTATTGTATGCATTTATTGAAAAAAATTCATATAAGTGGACTTACACAGTGCAAACGCATGTTGTTCAAGGGTCAACTGTAATTGGTAGTAGTTGAATACAGAAGGAAAGAACAATAGAAGCTTCTAGTGAGCACAGCTTGGTACTAAATAAAGTGAATTTTGTATCCCATATATTTATTTTGAAGTTATTCCTTTTTGGATTATTGTAAAAATATATATTTAGAATAGAGAATTTCAAATATGGAGAAAGGTACATAGATAAAGCATCCCTGAAATTCTTAGTAATCCCAGCAAATATACAAAGATATAAGCTGTTAACATTGTAGGATTTCTTTCCAGTATGGTATATGTGAGTGTGTTTAATTAAAAATGTACTTTGGGGGGATATAATCCATAAACATTAAAATAATACTTAATTTCATTCCAGGACCATGCTAATTTCTCAAATTATTATTTAAGGTCACAGCTCAAATTAAACCACTGGGTACTGATTAGTGATTCTGTAATTGGATCGATGTGAGTGTGTCTGAACTTCTAAGACTAGCATATTTTCTTTTTTATTGAGGTCACATTGGTTAATAATTATATAAATTTCAGGTGTACAACACTATAATCCAATAGCTTAATAAGCTTTTACTTACTCACTAGCCAAAGACTACTTTCCATCAATTAACATACTTGACCCCACCCAAAGAATATATAGTATATATATTTTCTCATAAAAAAATATGTTACTGATGATGTTTTGGATGATGATGATGATGATAATGGACATAAATACTACTACTATCCATTATGTATGTAGAAAAGTGAGATGAGGTTAATTAACTTGTTTACAGCCAGACAGCTAATTTTTGACAGAGCTGGAAATAACACTCTCATCAATTTGACTTCAGAATCTGTGAGTTGAAGCACTAAGATACTAACTCTCTCTTCACTGAGGTGCATATCAAAAAGTCTACAATGTCTTTCAAACTTTCTCCATTATGTTAAATAAACAAAAAATGAAATAAAAACACAGGTTTATGCTTCTAAAGCAGCCATTTTCAACCTTTTTCATCTCATGGCTCATATAAACTACTAAAATTCTGCAGCACACCAAAAAAGTATATAATTTTGCTGATCTGACAAAAAATAGGTATAATTTTGATTCATTCACACTGAATGTCTATTGTGTTGGCTGTTGTCATTTGTTTATTTGACAATATAAGGGAAAAGAGGTGCCCCTGA
>NW_006299392.1:241982-246922 GCF_000327345.1 Myotis davidii | reverse complement strand
AAAATCGCTGCTATAGAGTGATTCAGTTTGTAAAGTAGAGAAAACTAGTCTTTTCCCCTCAATCTTCAAATCATACATACCATTTGGGAATTCTGTACTCACTAGTGCTACAAAATATGTCAACTAAGGACTTAATTTTGGTAAAACTGGGGACTTTTGATGTGGAGAGTAGACAATTTTAGAACCTAAAAATTTTTGAGTCAGATACTTAGGTTTAGCTGACTACAGTGGGCAGCATGGGCAGTTAGAGTCCTCTGGAGACCCCTGACAATGTAAGTGGCTAAGGAGAGAGAGAGATAAGAGGTAGAAAAGAGACAAGCACAAATAGGATGGACCATAACTACGGCCTGACAGTTTTGCTGATGTTTAGTTAGTCATCTTCACATATTGAGCTTACAAACACACTTCCCATTTTGATAGCAAGGTTCATTATCTATATTATTTTATTACTATGACATCACCTGCCTCTTTTTCCTAAGCTCTGAAGTTAGTAGGATAAATAGATATTACCTTCACTCACAAATCACTGAGCATCACTTGAACCATTCTAGAACATCAGCTACACCAGTAAAACACATATAGAGGATGCATATTTTAATATTTGCAAAAAACTTACAATATCAATTGTAAACCACAATCACTTTTAAGGAGATAATTAAATCATAACTTTAGCAAGTATTTTTCATTATGGTCCTAAGAAAACTGGATATTTTTCATGTAATTATGTGATCTTATATAGAGAATGAAAAATAAATAGAAAATAAAGGGCTAAGAAAGATATTGGTTTCTGGTAAATGATTCAATCACTGGCAAATAAGTTAGTGTGCTAAAATATATCTAAAATTATCATGCATGTAATAATCCAAAATTTGCATTTGTTATGTCTTTGAAATTAATACATTGCAATATTTTAGTGTGAATATTATAAATTGTGTCTTTACATATTAGTTATCTGGTATACTAAGTCTACTAAGGTGGTAGTAATTTATAGCAATCTGAAACACAAACACTTTGGGATGGGTGAATATTATTGGTTTTAGATAAATATCCCCTTAAATGATGGCTGAATTGTCCAAATCCCATAGTAAGAGTACCATTTACTATGTAGAAAATAAAGATTGTTATTTTTTTATTCAACTTACTGCCAACTTCTAATTTCAACATGAGTGATTCTTTATGCATTATTCACAAGGTCTGAATTAATATAAACAATATTCCAGTGTTAATAGTCTGAGAGTATTTCCTTTAGACTAGGTGCTATTCCTTAATGACATCATTCTAAAAATATAATTTGTCCTTGTAGATTTGTGAATCAGGGCCAAAAAAAGGCATTTCAATAAAAACAAGATTCTTGAAATTTAATGAAAATGGCCCAAGTCCAGATTTGATTCTTGTATTATGGCGGGTGAGTTCTCAGACTTTCTGTTGATTATGCCTCTGTTATACTACAAAGGATTTTGTAATTTTGCATAATGGACATAAATCTCTCTACATGAGCCACCTGAGAGGCAAGAAAAATGGTTTCTGTCAAGGAACTATACACAGAAATGCATTAAAAACAGCTCTTAGTGGAGGAGACAACACTATTCTTAATATAAGTATAGAGAAATAAAAATATAATTTTACACCATTCTGGGTCATCTTACTTTGTATTAAAATATGGAAGATTTAATTTTTAAATTTGGAGGGTTTAGAAGCAAATAATAATACACTTTTCATAATTTTAACTGACTTTCTATAGGACTATTTAGAGGACTTTTCCTCCTCAGGCATTCAGTACCAAAGTAGTTGTTCATCTGGTAATTCACAGAAACACTGTAACTTCCAATTAACAAAACATACATGAAAAGCTGCTATACCTAAACCACTCTCGGGGGCCTGCTGATGGCTGTGCATCGACAGCTATTGCACATAGGTATTAACAGAACTATTTGTAAATTGTCCACACAAACTCATGCAACCTCAGGTTATCAACCAGGATGGTCTGTATTGGAGTTGATTAATTACAGCCCCACTTCTATTGCACCAGGATGTGTATAATATTTCTCATTTACTGAAAACTTCCAAAGACTAGTGAAACTAATTTGAAAACAAAATCTTGCAATGCACATATACCTGTTTCTTTGTTTGTTAATTCTCACAAAGAGAGACTTGGATCTTATTTACGTGTATAAAGCTCCTTCCTTTCCCATTTCTGTGATCCTCCCTTTGTTATACATATCCTCCTAAATTATTTTGTTGTTATAGCAATAGTTTTCTATATTGTAGAATCAAATCCAGCAAGAATGGTATTTGTAGAACTCACACGTATCCAAAGCTATGTTCTTACTAACTATAGTCTCAAAGGTGTCTATCACACAATTGTGGATCCAAAAGTAAATTCTTTTTATGTCATTTTCCCCCTTAAGTTTGGCTACAATTTGCAATCTTTGACTCATGAACAGACTATTTCAGGCCTAAACAAAAACAACAGTCCTTTTAATGATACCATGCATTTTATTTGCCAGTGAATTCATACCCATTCTTTCATGTGACCTCATGGATACATCTTAGTAGGCAGGACAGGCATTGTAAGTTTACAACAAATGGTAATAGCACAATTTATAATATAGCAAGGCACTTAATGCTCTGATTATAATGGTCACTTACTGTTAAAACTGTTTGCTGGGTATTTATTCATATTTCAAGAAATTAAAATGTGCTGTTAAAATCAGAATTGTCCAGTTGAGCTTAAAATCATTTCCAGAGAAAAGTGTCAAAATAGTAATTTGTGCTGATCCACCAATTTCCATGAAATCTATAGTTTAGAGATATGAAAGAGAGAGGCTGAAAAAAGTCTTAAGATTTGAGAGTCAATAAGCTTCCTTAATAATTTGTTTAAATTCATATTTGCAGATTTTTCATTTTTTATTGTTGACACTGTTACAGATGTTCCCCTTTTCCCACTCTTTGCCCACCTCCACCTAACCCTCACCTACCCTTCCCCTGGCTTTCATCACACTGTTGTCTGTGTCCACGGGCTATATATATATGTTCTTTGGCTAATCAGTTTACCTTCTTTTATTTATACCCTCCCATCCCTTCCCCTCTTAAGATGCTCAAATTGCTTATTGTAAAAGGCTCAGCATAATTTAACTTTTAAATGTTAAAAGTAATCATTTAAGTTTGAATTAAGTATTTTTACTTTCATCTAAACATCTGTAAAGGGACAGATCTCATCAAATACTTGTAAAGTACTAAAGGATACATAAATAAATTTAAATAAGTTAGAATAAGCAGAATATATGGAAACTTTTTTATGGGTGTTATTATTCTTTATTGTTTTTTATTGTTTAAAGTATTACAAATAGTAGAACATATGTCTCCTTTTTCCTCCATTGACCTCCCCCCAGCCTCTCCCACCCCCCTGGCACATGCCCTCACCGCCCCCTTCACATCACAAATTAACAACAATGGAAAGAATTAACATCAATGGAAAGTTCTGTTGATAGGGTAGTTGAGACAAATGCCACTTAGGCAACAACATTTAAAATGTGGTACAAATAGCAAAATTAATTCCAATTGCAAACTTATATCACAATGAAAAGACAGTAAGTGTGACAGATGAAAATGGCATTATACACTAGCCAAGAAGTGGTCCTGTACAGATAATTGTTGGGAGAAAGGCCAAGACAACTATAAAGTAAAAAATAAAAAATAAAAATCTTAGTTTCTTCCCCAACCACTGACAAAATCTATTACTAGACACCAAATGTTTTCCTGTTACATCAGACAGCCATGAGTCCACTCAGCATTCAAGACCTTATGAGTTCATCAAGTGTTCTGTGCTTTAAACTCATTCCCTTATGCCTTCCCCACATAAAAAATTAGCTGTAACAGATCACTACTTCTGGAGCTTATCAGGCCCTGTGGTTAAATAAGCTGTTAATGCATTTCTCCTGAGTCAAATATTTGCATTTTCACACAACTATTTTGGATAAAGTTTCCCAAAGAGATAATTCTAACAATAGGGAGAAATTCAGATTTTTTTCTAATTGTTAGAAATGCTTTGGGGCAATTTTAGCACCTTGGGAGGCATTTTTAGCCCCATGAATTCCACCACATGGCTATTGGCCTGCTATGCCTAAGCTCTGTGTTGACCCTAATAATTCCATATTGGCTGAGATGGAAGCTTTCCCACTTTGTTAATAATGCTAGTCAAATAACGCACACTCTGATTTTGGCATCCATTTAGAAATCTGATGCTGAAAAATAAATGGAATATCTGAAACACAGAAGGGTTGCATTTTAAAAGAAAGGGATATAAGAGTGATGGAAGGAGACTGACTTTGGGTGCTGAATACACAATACAGTATAGAGATGATGTATTATAGAATTGTATACCTGAAAGCTATATCATTTTATAACCAATGTCACCCCAATAAATTCAAAAAAAGGATTAAAAATAAAAGTTCCAGCTCCTTCTTACCCAGTAAGTTTCTTGCAGAGTCTAAGAAGTGGTTATCTGAACCCGGACCAATAATTTCAAATAACCACAGATTGCTTTTACAAATCACTATAGTTAAATACTCAGCCTGTATAATACTTAAGGCAATTATAATTTATTTTCATTCTAAAGTATTCTGATGCTTCATGTAATTTTGGCCAGCTAAGAAAAGGTTTCCCAGCTGCTTTTCTCAGTCCCTCCAAAACAAGGCCCAACCTCAAGGAGTCTCTGAGATCTAACCTGATTCCACTCTAGCAAATGTGTGGATGACTGAGCTCTTAATAAGTCAAGCAAAGGTCTTCCTTATAATTGACACACAAAAAGTATTTGTTAATGGATTCCTAGCTCCTGCCAAGTTCTCTTGCTAAGATATTTATATGTATAATAAAAGTAAGTTTCACATAAAAGTAGCCAGAGTGCTGGAAATGAAACAAGAAAACAAAACCAACACCAA
>NW_006299392.1:239523-241181 GCF_000327345.1 Myotis davidii | reverse complement strand
CCAAGGCCCCACATCAGCTTCCATTGCTTCACAGCTGGGCCTCATCTAGGCACCTCCAAACCCCAAACAAAGAAGAGGAATCTGCAGATCTCTCCGTAGCTCCTGCTGGGTAGCCTCAGGAAAAGGCTACATTAGCACCTCCTTAGAGATCCAAGAGCCAGTGTACCCAGTAGTCAGAGTGGGACCATCCAGATTACAACTCCACATATCCATAAGGGACACACTCAGGGGGCAGACTGAGTGAGCACCAATGCCCCATTGAAGGAAGTCTTGCCCCATAAGGGCATCTCCAACACAGAAGTTATCCCATCATAGACACAGCTGATTCTCACAGCCAATTGGCCTGGAGGTCAATTCCTCCCAGTGATACCAACTAAAGGGTGTCCCAAAATTCACAAAATAAGTAATTTTAATAGAAAATAAGGTTTATTATTAAAAATGGTAAATTTTTTATTTATTTATAAAGTATACAGTATAAGGTTATGTATGGAATAGGATATCAAGTAAATGGATTATCATGTCGTGATAGTGAGCACCATTAACTGTTATTGCCTGAGCAGTCACACTTTATTTATTTATAAAGTATACAGTATAAGGTTATGTATGGAATAGGATATCAAGTAAATGGATTATCATGTCGTGATAGCGAGCACCATTAACTGTTATTGCCTGAGCAGCCGCATTTTCAAAGAATGGCCCAATGATGCCTCCAGCCCAAGATCCGCACCAAACAGTGACATGTTGTGAATGCATTTGTTTCTCAACAATCACTCGTGGATTTTCTGAACCCCAAATGTGACAATTTTGTTGATTAACCAAGCCATCAAGATGAAAATGAGCCTCATCGCTGAAGATGATTTTGTTCAAAAAATCAGCATCCACTTTTTGTTGTTCCATAATCCATTCAACGAACTCTATTCGCTGTGCATGGTCAGTAGGCTTCAGTTCTTGAGTCAATTGAACTTTGTAGCATGAAGATGTAAATATTTCATGAGAATACACTGTAGAGAGCTTCTTGAAATGTCCAATTTTTGACCACGATGTAGAATTGATGTCCCTGGATGCTCACGAACTGCTTCGATGTTTTGTGTTGAATGACTTGTTGAAGGATGGCCAGAGTGTTTAAGATCACTAATTGATCCAGTCTCCCTAAATTTTTTAATTAATCTCTTCACAGTTGATGAAGTTAAATCAGTATTCCGACCATATTTTGCACAAAAATTGTGAACTGTAGCTGCCAAACCTTCATTATTTTTAAAATATTGCTCAACAATGAAAACACATTGTTCTTTTGTGTAGCGCTCTATTTTTAATAACCTTGAACTATCAGCTGTCATGCTATCTTTTTTATTTTCACTGGCAACACTTTACAGCACAAATGGTGTAAAATTCAAATCTTGTGTGAATTTTGGGACACCCTTTACAATCAAGGCTTAATTACAACAAGACTGTGCACACAGCCCACAAACGGGTGCACCGGGAGTGTCCACCTCAGGTAATTGTGGAGGCTGAGCTACTGGGCCCTATAAGACAACTAGCACAGAAAGCCACCCTATCAACATAGGGAAGCAGCCAAAATGCAGAGACAAAAAAAACAGGTCACAAATGACAGAATTGGAGGAAAGCAAACTACTGGATATAGAGTTCAAAACCACACT
>NW_006299392.1:235224-238864 GCF_000327345.1 Myotis davidii | reverse complement strand
AGTTCTGAAGTGCATGTTCAGGACAGACAAAGGGAGCATAGTCAGATCTTATCAAAACCCATGGCCAGCTGGCTGGGTTTTTCCTAGGCTGTTTGCACATTTAATTAAAAAATAAAATAAAATAAAATAAAAACATATGTACATTAAAATAGTCATGTGATTTTCTATGAACCCAATGGAGAAAAGTTTGTGAGAGAGAATATTATAAAGTGTGAAAATGTACTTGAAAAATGTGTTTTTCATAGGTTATTTTTTTTCTATGCACAGTATAAGAATAAACTGCTTCATATACTCACAACTATAAACATACTTTTGCCTCACCCTTTATATATATGTATATGAAGATAAAATGCTGCAATGCAGGGGAGAACTCTACATAGAAACTGTAAATGTGTAATAAAAATGTTTGAAACATACACACATATACACACAAAATAGTCTTTTTTTTTTTTTTACTGTTCTCTTCATAGTTGTTTTAATAGGCTACACTCATATGCTGTGATCCTTTTCAAAATTTTCCTTTGGAAATTACAGTCATAGTCAGAAATTCATGAACATTAATTTTGGAAAACACTTTAATTTTTACCCATGAGTGTATTACTCAGCTTGGGCTCCCATATAATTTAGCCCATTAAACTGTAGATCCCATTTAGCAGTTCCCTAAGAGTTAATCTGTGTTTTTTATAGGAGATAGATTTATCTACACCAAGGATATTCAAAAGGATTCATCACCTACTCAGAAAACTTTTATTTTTACCTATTTAAATTAATTTATTTTTTAATTTTTCAATTACAGCTTTTAAATTAAATTAAATTTAGTTTATTTTATTATTGACAGTATTACAGATGTTCTTCCAATCCCCCACACACACTTTTACTTCTCCTCCCAACCCCTGTCACACCCCAGGCCTGCATGACACTATTGTCTGTATCCATTGCTTATGCATATATGTATATGTTATTTGGTTAATCTCTTCCTGTCTGTCTCTCCCCACACACCTCCCCTCTGAGATATGTCAGTCTGTTCTATGCTTTCATGTCTCTGGACCTATTTTGTTCATCAGTTTATTATGTACATTAGATTTCACTTATAAGTGATATCATGTAATATTTGTCTTTCTCTGATGGGCTTATATATTTTAAATATTTTTTGTACTACTTTTAGGAGTATGGCATAGTGATTAGGCAATCATATACTTTACAGAGTATTCCTCCTGATATTTCCATTACAAACCTGGCCCAAAACATAGTTATTATAATATTAATGATTATATTCCCTATGCCATAATTTATATCTCTGTGACTATTCTGCAAGTACCAATTTGTACTTCTTAATCCCTCCACCTTTTTCACCCAGCATCCCTCCCAGCCCCAATCTCCATGCGCTCTGGCAACTAACAGCCTGTTCTCTGTATATATGAGTCTGTTTCTAATTTGTTTGTTGTTGTTTTTCTGTTTATTTTGTTCTTTAGATTCCACATATAAATGAAATAATATATTTGTCTTTTTCTATCAGACTAATTTCACTGAACATAATACAGATTAGGTCCATCTATGCTGCCACAAATGGTAAGATTTCGTTATTATTTATGGCCAATTAATATTCCATTGTATATATCTAATACTGCTTTTTCATACACTCGTCCATTAATGGGGCACTTGGGCTGTTTCCATATATTGGCTATTGTAAATAACATTGCTAGTAACATATGGGGTGCACATATGCTTTTGAATTAATGTTTAGGGTTTTTTTTTCGGATAAATTATCGGAAGTGGAATGGCTAGATCATGAGGCAGTTCAATGTTTAATTTTTTTTAGGAAATTTTATACTGTTTACAATAATGGCTGCACCAGTCTGCATTCCAACCAACAGTGCACAAATGTTCCCTTTTCTCCACATGCTCTCCAACACTTATTGCTTGTTAATTTATTAATGATAGCCATTTTGACAGGAGTGAGGCTATATCTCATTGTGGTTTTAATTTGCATTTCTCTGATGATTAGTGACATTGGGCATCTTTTTATATGTCTATTGGTCATTTGTATGTACTCACTGACGAAACCTCTATTTGCCGGGAGCCAGTCCATCCTTGCTGCTTGACACAGTTGCTGCAGGGAAGAAACATCTGCACAGCATATGTTTCAAGGGACCTGGCGTATATGGCATGCTGTTCTTAATATGTTTGCTCACCTTCTTGGCGCTATGTGTTTTAAACAAGGTCACCTCTCCAAGAAAGGTTGTTTTCCCAGGTAGGGATTTTCCCCTGAAGTTAGGGAGTTAATCACTTTAACTGCAAACAATCGTACTTAAGCCACATAATTACTCCCTGGAATGGAGATAAGAAACGCCCTAACCTTTGGAATAGAGATTGATAGGATTGGAATCAACTGGTATAAATACAGATGTAACAAGACAACAGGACACAGAACCTAGATACAAACCCTAGCGAGAGAACCTGGCTGAAGAACCTAGAGACAGAACCTGGCTACAGCACCTGGATAGAACATGGACAGAGAACCTGACTAGAACCTGGTGACTGAACCTGGCTGGAGCACCTGGACAGAACCTGGCTGGAGATCCTAACCAGAACTTCGCTGGAGATCCTGACCAGACCTTGGCTAGAGATCCTGGGTAGGCTGCTGATCAACTGAATGCTGCCTCCGAGTCTTTCCCTCTTCGCCGACTCCGTCCACACCTTTGGGGACCCCTGGACCTGCTGGGGTTGGACCCCAACATCTATTCAATTTTTTTGCCCATTTTTTATTCAACTGTTTTTTCAGTGTTGAGTTGTATGAGTTCTTTATAAATTTTAGATATCACCCCTTACAGATTTATTATTGGCAAATATGTCCTCCTATTCAGTGGGTTGTCTTTTCATTTTATTGATGATTTCTTTTGAAGTGCAGAAACATTTTAGCTTAATGTAGTCCCTTTTTTATTTTTTAAAAATTATGATTTTAGTCCCATTTTTAAAAATTTCTTATTGTAGTACATATGTCTCCTTTTCCCCCATTATCCTCTCCTAGCCTGCTCCTGCTCCCAGCACAGGCCTTCACCCTCCTACTGTCTGTGTCCATTGGTTATGCTTATATGCATCCATACAACTACTTTGGTTGATCTCTTACCACCACCCCCTTCCCCTGTATTTCCTCTGAGGTTTGACGGTCTGTTTGATGCTTCTATGTTTCTGGATATATTTTTGTTCATAAGTTTATGTTGTTCATTATATTCCACAAATGAGTGAGATCATGTGATATTTATATTTCTCTGACTGGTTTATTTCACTTAGCAGAATGCTCTCCAGGTCCATCCATGCTGTGGCAGATAGTAAGAGTTCCTTCTTTTATACAAAAGAAGGATTCCATTGTGTAGATGTACCACCATCTGTTTTAATCCATTCATCTGCTGTTGGGCATTTAGGCTGTTTCCAAATCTTAGCTATAGTAAATTGTGCTGCTATGAACATAGGGGTGCATATATTCTTTCTGATTGGTGTTTCTGATTTCTTGGGATATATTCCTAGAAGTGGGATTACTGGGTCAAATGGGAGTTCCATTTTTAAGTTCTTGTGGAAACTCCATACTGTTCTCCACAGTGGCTGCACCAGTCTGTACTCTTACCAGCAGTACACAAAGGTT
>NW_006299392.1:228441-232898 GCF_000327345.1 Myotis davidii | reverse complement strand
TACTGACTCCTTCCTGAATCCCTTGCTGACCCCCTGCAGCTGAAACTTCCTCAGCTGAATACTCAGTTCATGTCCCCGCCCCTCACCCAACCGCAGTATAAAAAAAGCGCCCCCCTCCCTGTTGGCGTGAATCCACGTGCCCTGTCCTTGGGGTACGTGGGTCTCCCGGGGACGCAGAATAAACCTTTTCCTTTCCTTTCTTTTCTGATTCACTGGAGTCTCTATTTCTTGCGCCGCCTCCTGAGCCACCTAACCTAACAGGTTCTTTTTTCTCCACATCCTCACCAGCATTTGTGTTTTGTTGATTTGTTGATGATAGCCATTCTCCGACTGGCTTATTTCACTTAGCTGAATGCTCTCCAGGTCCATCCATGCTGTTGCAGATAGTAAGAGTTCCTTCTTTTATACAGCAGCATAGTATTCCATTGTGTACATGTACCACCATTTTTTGATGATGACAGGTGTGAGATGGTACCTCATTGTCATGTTGATTTGCATCTCTCAGATGATTAGTGACTTTGAGCATTTTTTTCATATACCTCTCGGCCTTCTGTATGTCCACTTTCAAAAAATGTCTATTTAGGAGACATTGGAAAGATTATGACTGGAAGGATGGAGGTGAGGGAGAGGATGTGAGTGAGTGAGAACATGAAGGGGTGAAAGGAGAGTGTGTGGGTGTGTGTGGTGTGTGTGTGAGTGATTGAGGGACAGTTAAATCCATAAAGAGTAGCAGAGGCTGGCAGACCAGACTCTTCTGGACAGGGAGCACCTACCAATGCTGCAGACACTCCCTGGGCTGTGGGGATTGGCACAGAGCCCATACCATCTTGAAGGGGAGAGCAGCCTCTTCTAGGAACTCATACGCACCACCACCCAGACAGACCTTGGACAATGACCGTGACCCTGCAGCCACTCCAGCCAAAATCCTGCTGCCGCACCTGCAGACCTGCAGACCCTAGGACATCCAGCTCCAAGGGTGCATGGCTCCCACAGCAGTAAGCACGACTTCCCCCCTCCCCAGCTGCAGACCTCCAGATGCCAGTCTCACTTTTTCAGCACACAGGCCTCCTGAGCCCACCGTTCAACAGGCCACTCAGGTGCCGTTGTGAGCCCCCACTGGGCACGCTCTTATACAAACAAGGTGCACTGCCCCGGCAGCCGAAACTCTGAATTCCCCCTTCCTGCATACCTGCCCACAGACACCTCAGTCAAGTGGCTTCAGCGCCAGGGCCCCTCTGAGTGGGTGAGTGTGCCGCCCTGGCAAACGGACCCCTGGTGCCTCTGTGAGCTGCCACTGTGTGCACGCAAACCCAACCAAGGGCACAAGACCCCCGGCAGTAGAAATTTGGACTTCCCCCACCCCAGGCTGCCTGTCCACACACACCTCAGTCATGCAGCTTCAGCACAAGGGCCTCTCTGAGTGCACCGCCCTGGAAAACGGCCCCAGGGTACCTCTGTGAGTGGCCACTGAGATGCAGAAATCCAACCAAGGACTCAAGACCCTGGCAGCAAAAACTGAGTCTTCCCACTCCACAGCTGCCGACCTCTAGACACCACAGTCACACTTTTCCAGAGTGCAGGCCTCCTGAGCCCAAGGCCGCAAAGGCAGCTCAAGGGTGCCTCTGTGAGCCCCTGCAAGGTGTGCTCATATCCAAACAGCGAGGGGCACACAGCCCCGGCAGCAGAAAGTGAAACTTCCACCTCCTCAGCTGCAAATCTCTGGTCACTGCAGCTGCACTGATCTAGCGCACAAACCCCTGAGCCTGCTGCCCAGGCAGGTGGCCCCTGGGTGCTTCTCTGAGCCACCAAAGAAACAACCCCAGCTGCTGGCATCCAATCCCGCCATAGCGCCGCTCCAGTACAAGGGCCCCCCTGAGCCCACTGCCCCAGCAGACGGCTCCTGGGCACCTCTGTAAGAAGCCATTGGGTGTCCATATCCAACCAAGGGTATACATCCTCCAAAGCAGAAACTGGGACTTATCGCTCCATGGGGCCAGTGACACACCACATTAGCTCGGATCCAGCATGTGGGCCCCATGAGCACACACCCCTTGCAGACACCTCCTGGGTCCCTCACTGTGCAGCCACTAGGTGTGTGCCTCTCCAACCAAAGGCACACAGCTCCCTCAGTAGGATCCACGACATCCTCCTCACAGCTGCCTACCTCTGGACAGCCTGGAGAGTTACTGAGGATTTGCCTCCCTGGACAAGGTCACACTGTTTCAGCCACAGACCTCGAGATTCCCACACACTCAGCAGCTGGATCCTGAGCCCCCTTGGGACTCAGAGAGGGAAGTCACTTTGGCCAGAGTCCCATTGCCTAAACTACAGACTACAAGACACCTGCCCCCCACTGTCACAGGCTCTAGGCCTCTCCTAGAGAGTTGAAAAGAGATGCTAATCCAGCAAGAATCACACCACACTGGCCAAAGTCACAGCACCTGAGCCTCAGGCTCTGAGACGTCTTCCTCCCAGCAATCCTAAATGCCTCACTAGATCAGATGGACTTAACTGACATCTTCAGAACATTTCACCCCAAAGCTAGGGAATATACATTCTTCTCAGGTGCACATGGGACATTTTCAAAGATAGAACACAGGACACAGGCAAAGGCTCTTTCAAATTCAGAAAGATAGAAATCATGAAAAGCATCTTCTCAGATCACAATGGCATAAAACTAGAAATCAACTACAATAAATACAATGAAAAAAATCAAACAATTGGCGGCTAAATAACATACTATTAAATAATGATTGGGTTACCAAAAATATCAAAGGAAAAATAAAAAGCATCCTGGAGACAAATGACAATGAAAACACAACAATCCAAAATCTATAGGACACAATGGAAGCAGTCCTGAGAGGGAAGTTCATAGCTCTATTGGACTACTTCAAAAAACAAGAAAAAATTGTAATAAATTATTTAACCTTGCAACTTAAAGAATTAGAAAGAGAGCAACAAGAAAAGGCCACAGTTACCAGAAGGAAGGAGATAATAAAAACCAGAGCAGAAATAAATGACATAGAGACCCCTCCCCCCCCAAAAAATACAAAAGATCAATGAAACCAAGAGCTGGTTCTTTGAAAGGATAAACAAGATTGACGAATTTCTAGCCAGGTGCACCAAGAAACAAAGAGAGAGGACCCAAATAAACAAAATCAGAAATGAAAGAGGTGAAGTAACAACTGACCCCACAGATATACAAAGGATTATAAAAAAAATACTATGAACAACTTTACTCCAACAAACGGGACAACCTCAATGAAATGGACACATTCCTAGAAAAATACTAGCTTCCAAAACTCAATCAGGAAGAATAAAGAAGCCCGAATAGGCCAATAACTACTGGTGAAATTGAAGCTGTAATCAAAAAGCTTCCAGCAAACAAAAGCTCTGGACCAGATGGCTTCACAGGGGAGTTTTACCGAACATTCAAAGAAGAACAAAGCCAATACTTTTCAGACTATTCCAAAATATGCAAGAAGAAGGCAAAATTTCAAGCTTCTTATATGAAGCCAGCATTACCCTAATCCCAAAACCAGATAGAAACAACACAAAGAAAGAGAATTACAAGCCAATATCACTGATGACCATAGATGCCAAAATCCTCAACAAAATTCTAGCAAACTGGATCCAGCATTACATTAGAAAGATTATACACCATGACCAAGGGGGAATTTATTCCGGGGATTCAAGACTGGTAAATTATCCACAAATCAATAAACTTGATGCATAACATAAACAAAGTGAGACAAAAATCACATAATCATATCAATTGATGCAGAAAAAGCATTTGACAAAATCCAACACACTTTCTTGATAAAAACTCTCAGCAAAGTGGGAATAGAAGGATCATACCTCAACATAATAAAAGCCATATATGACAAACCTACAGCCAACATCATACTCAATGGGTAAAAACTAAAACCTTTTCCCTTAAGAACAGGAACAAGACAGGGATGCCCACTTTCACCATTCCTGTTCAACATAGTACTGGAAGTGCTAGTCATAGTGATCAGACAAGAAGAAGAAATAAATGGCATCCAAATTGGAAAAGAAGAAATAAAATTGTCATTATTCACAGGTGACATGATGCTGTACATAGAAAACCCTAAAGACTCCATCAAAAAATTATTAGACTTAATGAATTTAGCAACGTGGCAGGATACAAAATTAACACCAAGAAATATTTGGCATTGTTATACACCAATAGTAAACTTACAGAAAGAGACATTAAAAAAAAAACATTTTCATTTATTACTGCACAAAAAAATTAAGATACCTAGGAATAAACTAAAGAGGTAAAGGACCTCTACTCAGAAAACTACAGGACGTTGAAAAAAGAGATAGAGGAAGACATAAACAGATGGAAGATCATACCATGTTCATGGATTGGTAGAATCAACATCATTAAAATGTTCACACTACCTAAAGCAATCTATAGATTCAGTGCAGTA
>NW_006299392.1:226321-227555 GCF_000327345.1 Myotis davidii | reverse complement strand
TAAAAGAAAGCATATAGGTCTAACCAATGGACACAGACAACAGGGGGGTGAGGGCATGAGTGGGGAGGATGGGGGTAATGCGGGGATAAGGACAAATATGTAATAACTTAATAAAAAAAAATTAAAAAAATGTCTTCACTGATACAGTTCCTAGGGCAATGGAAACTAAAGAGAAAATAAACAAATGGGACTACATCAAAATAAACAGCTTCTGTACATCAAAAGAAACCATCAGCAAAACAACAAGAAGTGAAAGAAAAACTCCACATGATCTCACTCATTTATGAATAATAAAGAACATTATAACCTGTTAAACAAAAAGGTAGATTCAGAGGCAGAGAATCATTGAACAGACTGTCAAATTATAGTGGGAAAGCTAGGGAGTGTTGCGAGGGGCGAGTAAGAGATCAACCAAAGGACTTGTGTGCATGAATATAAGTATAACCAATGGACACAAGACACTGGGGACAGGGGGGTTAGGGCATATGCTGGCAGGTACGAGAGGCCGGGGGAAGGTCAATGGGGAAAAAAAGGAGATGTATGTCTTACTATCTGTAATACTTTAAACAATAAAATTAAATTAAAAACAAACAAACAAACAAAAAAACCCCTTTTCTTTCTTTTAAATAGAGCAACAAACTTGGTTGCTTTTCAGATGCTGGCCAATACTATAATGTATACATATCAAGTAAAAGTAACTGTCCTTTTACTTATGGTGTCTTATTTATGTTGAAATTTAATGCTTGAATAATAACTTTAGTTCACTTTGTAAATTGTTGCCAATGTGTTATCCACATCTTGAAGGGTTCAGGAATCTGGAGATGGGGCTGGGAGTAAATTAAAAAAGAGACTAGACATGAAATATAAATTTGGAAGGCATTTTTTTAGGGAGCCAGGGAAGGCTTAGCTTTAGCAACTAAGTTCTCTGAATCTCTGGACCCCTAGCTTTTTATTAACACACTAGAGGCCTGGTGCACAAAAATTTGTGCACTTGGGGGGGTTCCCTCAGCCCGGCCTGTGCCCTCTGAAAGTCTGGGACCCCTTGGGGATGACCACCTGTTGGTGTAGGCCTGCTCCCAGGGGGATTGGGCCTAAGATGGCAGTCAGACATCCCTCTGGCAGCCCGGCAGCCCTTGGGGGATGTTGACTTGCCAGCAGGGAGCAGGCCTAAGTTGCAGTCGGACATCCTTAGCATTGCTGAGGAGGCAGGAGAGGCTCCTACCATCACCGCTGT
>NW_006299392.1:224706-225310 GCF_000327345.1 Myotis davidii | reverse complement strand
AAGGTTTGGTATGCAGTAGGCATTGTCAAGTTGGGGGAAACTGCCTCTGGCAGCAGGTAATAATATATGCAGATCTTCATGTTTGTGGAAATGCTTTCAGCTATTCCAGCAGCAGGTAATAACATGCAGATTTTCAGCCCTGCTGAAGCCCTAAGTTTATCAAGAAGTTTTGATAAACTTCTTGCATTTATGACCTGCTGGAATTAGCCTCCAGAAAATAGTAGTGGAGGAGATTTTATTATGGCAGCTCGAAGTTGAGGATGTAAATTAGTTGGACACACAAAAAAATTGCAAGGCTGTTTCTTAGGCAGGAATCTCCAATTTGGGGATTGCCTTGTGAGCAAAGATAGCGCCTAATAAGTAGGCCGGAGTAAAACAGTACATAAATGTTGATAGAATCACATTTTTAGGCACATCCTTTTTTAAAAAAATTCTTTATTGTTTAAAGTATTACATATGTCTCCCTTTCCCTCCCCCCCTCCTTGACCCCTTCTAGCCCACCCTCACCACCCCCGCCCCAGGACTTCACCACCCTATTGTCTGTGTCCATGGGTTATGCATATGTGCATACAAGTTCTTTGGTTGATCTCTTCTCACCCACCTG
>NW_006299392.1:208266-214019 GCF_000327345.1 Myotis davidii | reverse complement strand
GCTCAATATTTACTTAAATGTCGTTATTCCTTCCATTTTACCACCGTGCGCCGGGGCTTCTGGCTTGGGTTTGAGACTCTGGGCTGGAGGGACGTTGCCATACGTGGGATATTTTTCCAGATATTCCGTGGTGGGGCAAAAGGCGCCAGAATTTCCATAAATCCCTGTGCTTCCATGTGGACAACGATGTCGCCTGTGTAGACATAATCCAAACCGAAAGGTTATTTTCATCTACAGTCACATTTCGTGTGATAATTACATGATAGTCGGAGACCTTCAATAAAATTTAAGAGCATCCCTAACTCCACAATTTACAATAGCTGAGACCAGGAAACAGCCCAAGTGCCCGTCAGCAGACGAGTGGATTAAAAAACTGTGGCACATCTACACAATGGAATACTATGCAGCTGTAAAAAGGAAGGAACTCCTACCATTTGCAACAGCATGGATGGAGCTGGAGAGCATTATGCTAAGTGAAGTAAGTCAGTCAGAGAAAGATAAATATCACATGCTCTCACTCATTTGTGGATTATAATGAGCAACATAAACCGATGAACAAAAACACGTAGAGACAGAGAAGCATTGACCAGATGCTCAAAACTCAGAAGGAAAGCAGGGGAGGGGAAAAGATCAACCAAAGGACTTGTATGCATGCATATAAGCATAAACGATGGATGTGGACAACAAGGGGTGAATGTGAGGGCAGGATTGGGGGGATGAGGGGACATTGGGGGGATAAGGACACATTTGTAATATCTTATTCAATAAAGGGGAAAAAAACTACCACATTTTTCCTCAGAGATAACAGCTAAGGTTACTGCTGTGTGAAATGTGGCCAGCCCCCTCCTTCAACAGAGAGTGAATCCAGTCTCCCATGGGCGACTGGACCCCCACCATCAATATACCTATAATTATCACTGAAAAGTTCCACCACAAACCCTTCATTTTAGTTACATCTATTTATCCATGTTTCAACAATTTTGAGATTTTTAAAGCCAATTATTATTATCTAAGGCATTTTCTTTGGCAAATTCTGTAACAAAGATAACTTACTGACTTTCAGTGACTTTTAATGTTAACCTTGGAATGCAGTCCATTATTCTTCAAGAACTGCCCTTTATTATGGAAATACTAATCTTATTGCCTAAATCCAGCATGTATATTTTCCTAGTGTCATTTTCACCATCTTTTAAAGAAAAACAGTCTTGGATTTATTCTATAGTATCCATAAAGAGATGGAGCTCAGTCAAGAGGCCACCCAAAATCAGGCGGGCCATGCCTTCTCTTAAGCTAGCCTTTTTTTCTTCATGGGTACAGAAATCCCAGAGGCATCCCTAAATTTTGAGAAATGCCTCATCTATCTAAATTTCAAATGACGTACTGGGAAATAAAAACATGGCGAAAATGAGACTTTTAATAGCACTCTTGAGAGTGGGCGTCCATTTTACAGGATCGCCAAAAGCCCTAGTAATTAATGGGATGGGGTCTTTCTAGTTATCTCTACCTCCCTTTGTCTCCTAGGACATGTACCATTGGCCACACGTCTTCCCAACCCCACATCCTGTTTGCTCTTGGGAAATTCAATAAATGGCCTGGCCACCTACGTTTCTTTTCTTATTAAATTGAATCAAAGGCATGCTTAATAAACTAACAATAAACAACAAAGACAGATAAAACAACAATCAACAGACAAGCACCATAACAAATAGACAAGACTTAATAAATCAGAGTTCTTTTCATGAATTTTTTCAGATGTTTTACATTTGCCTGGGATGCACAGCCAGAATGCAGCCTAGATCTCAGCTTATTCACAGATCTTATCTTATCCTGCTCTTCACAACATTGACTGGCATCTAAAGTTGTTTTGGCTAAAATCTGCCTGTCCCAAGGCATCATATGGTAATTTTCAGACAAAGCATTAAAAAATCCTTTTGTAAAATGATAGATAGCCCATTTTCTCTAGCTGTTGAGCCTTTCCACACTAGAGGTGTTGTAATGTACCCCGCGAATCACAGAAGGACGCCTAAAGAAGTCGAATTAAAGAGTCGCATTTATTGCAATCCGGGATTATGAGGGGCCATTCCCAAATCTCATAGCAATAAGATGGTGGCAAAACCAGACTTATATAGGCAAAAATTAAAAAGGTATTGATTTCATCCCAGGGTATGGAATGAGACACCTGCCTCACAAAAAAGCAGATTACAGAAGCAGAATTAAGCATGTTAATTACAGTTTCGGTTCTCGGGGTCACTGAATTGACAGAAATACATTATCTAGAGCCCTTGGGTAACCTGGGTTAAACTTAGGCATGTTATCTAAATTACAGTTTTGGGTCTCTGGATCACTGAGACCCAAACACATTATCTAGAGCCCTCGGGTCTCCCCACCTCTGAGTTGTCAGGACAATTTAGAGTAATTGTGCTGTCCTGGTCTCAGGACCACTAAGTCAGCTGGAACACACCACCTGTGGCCACTAAAACAATTTAGGGTAATTGTTCTGTCCTGTTTCCCAGGTACAGAAGAATGTGCTCTCTAAGACCAGTATGATAACAATCAATGGAATAGTCATTCAATCGGTAAGGCATTCAATCGAATGGGATGACTTATACAATTTAGAAGATCAAAGTAACCTGTCCATTGTTAAACAAAGCAAATAGGTACCATACTTCAGAAGCAGAGGATCCAGGGCCTTAGGTATAACAGACTTTTGATCCCCAATATGAATTAGGCATAATGCAGTTTGAACAAGAGCCCACCTAGTTAAAGATGACAAGAGCGCTTGTTTTCCTTGGGCCTGATTTAAGAGAGTACCTTCTGACATTTTAATTTCTTTATCCTTGAGCATACAAGCTAAAAATTTACAATGATATTTTTGCCTTCTATTTGAATTCTTCCCCATTATAGCCTGGCTTGAAATAAAAAGGCGTTCTCACCCGCTTACAGATCGCGACTTCCAAAGCTGGTGCGAGCTTTGCGCACAGTGAATCCCCCCACCATTTCAGTGATCCCCACCTTTCCCGTGAACTTCCTTCTTTTTTTGCTCCAGTGAATCTTCTTCTCCAGATCCCTGTTAGAGGCACCAGATGTGAAGCCGCGACCTGCATGGCTAGGGTTCAAGGTCTGGAGAAGGGGCTGATGCACAAATGGATATACTAGACAAGAAATAGAAATTTAGAAGGCATGGGAGGAGCCAGGCAGAGAGACCTTTCTCTCTAGCAGAGAGGTTCCCCAAAAGCCCGTACCCATTAGCTTTTTATTTACTAGAATACACATTTGCCCTTTAGCAAAGCAAACAGACATATCAATTGTAAGGTTTGGTAAACAATAAAGGATTATCAGGTTAGCCGTGGTCGGCAAACTGCGGCTCTCGAGCCACATACAGCTCTTTGGCCCCTTGAGTGTGGCTCTTCCTAAGCCTTAGGAGTACCCTAATTAAGTTAATAACAATGTACCTACCTATATAGTTTTTTAAAAAATTTGGCTCTCAAAAGAAATTTCAATCACTGTACTGTTGATATTTGGCTCTGTTGACTGAGTTTGCCGACCACTGGTAGGGGATTGCCTTCAGCCATTCAGCCAGCAGCAGGGTAACACAATGCTGATTTTCAGCCTTTGCTGAATATCAAAGTCCATTAGTCTTCTAATGGACTTCTTGCATAATTATGCTAACTACTTTTTGGTTTTAGCCTCCAGCACAGAGAGGGACTGAGAGAGATAGATTTGGAAACATCAGTGAGAAACACCAATCAGCTGCCTCCTGCATTCCCCCTATTGGGGTTCGAGCCTGCAACCAAGTTTCATGCCCTTGACCAGAATCAAACCCGGGACCCTTCAGTCTGTGGGCCAATGCTCTATCCACTGAGCCAAACCAGTCAGGGCTTCTGCAATCATGTTGATGTCTACTAATTCTTCTGTATCACAGGGCCAGGAAAAGTATTGACATTTTCTTATTGTCTCAAGGCTACTGATAAATTATGAATCTACTGGTTTTATACTACTTTAAAAGGCTCATCCTATTTTGAGATATAGTTACTTGCTATTGAAGAAGTTCCCCAAGATGTGCTACCTTGGCATGTGAATTATTTTGGAGTGAGGGCAATTGATACCGTGAAACAAATAATTTAAATTGCAGGCTTTGTCCATAATAAGAGATTTTACCAAAAATAATTTTATATGACTTGTCTACATGGCAGAGCAAATGTCTAATTACTAAACATGTGATCTTATTGCTCTGCAAAATGACTATCCTACCCTTTGAAGCCCCAAGGTGCTTTACCATATCCTTAGTTCAAAATAGCATATTGGTATACTCATTGTACCTGTCTGCCTTTGAACCTTTTATGTATGTGAGATCTCTGAGTCTTTCATATATATTCGGTTCCCAAATGTAAGTATACAACTAAATTTACTTATTTTCTCTTTAGTTTAATTATTAGACCAGACAAAAGAACCTAGAAGGGTAGAGGCAACTTTCTTATTCATATTACACAATTTTTTTCTCCTTATATTTTCTTTATTTCTGGCTACTTGATGGATGCACTGAAATCTGAAGAACCTGGTTAATACCATTTTATACAGTCAATTACTGCCATATTCCTAGACAACGACATCAATGAAGAAAACCTGTCCAATATTAAAATCTCAGAATTCATTGAGTTTGCTAATTCTAATAAACCTCAGTTTCTATCTACTTTAACCTATACACATTACATTCTTGATAGTCACATTCTTGCTATATCCCATAAATTATAAATTCTAATATTTTATAGGGAAGGTTGTGATGTACTACCCAGATTCTTCCTTATAACATGATATTAACTCAGCTGACAGGTCTGCTGCTCACTGACTGCTTTCAGCTGTATCGCTCCCCCAAAATTCCTCTCAGGCCAAAGAGAGCTGCCTATCTAAGTGCATAGTTATCTATTAGTGGTAAAAACCAATACACGTTTATTTTATATGTGATTCAGAAATTGGACACTGCTTATTGAATACTTAATTGGGAAATCTCACAAGGCATTAAGCAAGGGTTTTAAAAAATCTTATTTATTAGGATGTGTGCTTGAATGCATAGTAGTAATTTATAATCCATGATAACCTATGACAGCATTTGGGTATTCAGGAACTACTGCAATAAATCAATGATTTCAATTTGCTATAAACTTTTTTAAAATATGTATTTTTATTGATTTCAGAGAGGAATGGAGAGGGAGAGAGTGATAGAAACATCAATGATGGTAATCATTGATCGGCTGCCTCCTGCACGACCCCTACTAGGAATCCAGCCTGCAAACCAGGCATGTGCCCTTGCCTAGAATCAAACCCTGGATCCTTCAGTCCTCAGGTTAAAGCTCTATCCACTGAGTCAAACCGTCTAGGGCAGCAATTTGCTATAAACTTTTAACAAATTATTAAGTATAATCATTCACTTTAGAAATCCAAGCAAGAGTCTAATCAAAAACCCAAATTACTGGATGATGGCAGTACATATAATCTTATAAGGAAATATATATTAGTTTAGTTTTGTTTTTTTAAATTTTGTTTTATTGCTTAAAGTATTACAAAGAGTATGACATATGTCTCCTTTTTTTCCCCCTTGACCTTCCCCCGGCCTCCCCTAGCCCCCAATGTCTTGTGTCCATTGGTTATGCTTATATGAATGCATACAAGTCCTTTGGTTGATCTCTTACCCCCTCCCTACCCCCCCACCCTCCCCGGCCTTCCTCCTGTAGTTTGACAGTCTGTTCAAGGCAGGG
>NW_006299392.1:206321-207679 GCF_000327345.1 Myotis davidii | reverse complement strand
GGGAGTCAAGACAGTTTCTTCAATAAATGCTGTTAGGAAAATTAGATATGCAAAAAAATGAAACTAGATCACCAACTTACATCACATACAAGAATAAACTCAAAATTGATAAAAGACTTAAATGTAAGTTGGGGAACCATAAACATCCTAGAAGAATCCATAGGCAGCAAAATAGCAGACATCTCTCATAGCAATATGTTTGCAGATACATCCCCTAGGGCAAAGGAAACTAAGGAAAAAATAAACAAATGGGACTACATCAAAATAAAAAGCTTCTGCACAGCAAAAGAAACCGCCAACAAAACAACAAGAAAGCCCACTGCATGGGTGATCATATTTGCCAATGTTATCACTGATAAGGGTTTAATCTCCAACATTTATAGGGAACTCATACAACTTAATAAAAGGAAGATAAACAATCCAATGCAAAAATGGGCAAAGGACCTAAATAGTTTTGTTTTTAAAAAAGATTTATAAGTGGAATACTTCAGAGTCTGTCTCATCTGTATTACTAGTTCAATTAACAAAATAGGGTGCATAATAATGCTCCTGGATAAACTATAATGCAGCTTTTTATAAGAGAAATTCTATCAATAAATCTGCTTATCTATTTCTTTGAGAGTTTGAAAAGATGTTATATGTGTAAGTACAGAATGGAATTTACTATCATCTAGCTTTTGCTGTATTTCATTTCATCTAGATAGGGCTGAACTACATAATCTCCTAAAGGCCTTTCCAATATTAATGTAACTTGAGTCTATTCATATGTGTGACCCTGGGTAAAGTAACACTTAACCATATTCCCAAGTATTCTCAACAAGGAGTATGCTGAATTAAAATGGTGTTTTATATGTGTGTCCATCCCAGACATTTCCAACTATGCTCTATGCAGTTTAAAGGATATCAAACGCAAGGTCAAAATTATTTTTCACTGATATTCTCAGTCTTAAAACTCTATTTGTGTTTCAGGAATTGAAGGATATTTTTGGGGGTGAAATTACAGGAATATTTTCTGAATGTTTTATGCCCTTTTTATTTTATTGTCACATGTAACTATTAATTTTCTACTTTAGAGAGTTTTCATTGCATATATTTTCCATAGTTTTTCTGGTTAAATAATTTTATACTTGTTACCTGGAGCTCATACCTCAACTTCTTTGAGCTCCATTTTTCAACTTGCTGGTTTCAGGTTAAGAAAAATGTCATATCCTATCTAATAAAAGAGAAACATGGTAATTGGCTTACAACCACTACCCTTCCCATTGGCTAATCAGCCAGATATGCAAATTAACTGCCAGCCAAGATGGCGGCCAGCAGCCAGGCAGCTTGAAACTAACATGAGGCTTGCTTGCTTCAGT
>NW_006299392.1:188610-205304 GCF_000327345.1 Myotis davidii | reverse complement strand
GCTCTGAGCCCGACCAGGGGCTGCACCTAGGGATTGGGCCTGCCCTCTGCCACCCAGGAGCAGGCCTAAGCCAGCAGGTCGTTATCTCCCAAGGGGTCCCAGACTGCGAGAGGGCACAAGCCGGGCTGATGGACCCTCCTCCCCCCTGAGTGCACAAATTTTAGTGCACCGGGCCTCTAGTAAATATTATATTTGACATTCCATTCATTGACACCACTAAGGTAAGAGCAAAGTTAACATGTTCCAGATTATACCTTAACACCAGACTATGTCTTCATTGGGTGAGGAATAATAAGTAACACAAGATAGAAGCTCTTCCTCTTTGCTATTGCTAAGGCAACAGTTGGCTCCAAGTAAATATATAGCACTCTGAACAACAGTGCCAACAACACAAATCAGAGCTTAGATCTTTTAAGTTTCCTGATACACAAGGTTACTCTCAATTCAGGACTTTTTATATAACAAAAAAACTGGCATTCTAAGTAATATTTTTACTTCAACTTTACAGATTTTTTCTATCCTGTTATTTGAATATTTTGAGTCAGTTTCTAAATTTTCACTGGCATTAACATATTTTGTGTCTGGGGCAGGGGTGGGCAAACTTTTTGACTCGAGGGCCACAACGGGTTCTTAAACTGGACCGGAGGGCCGGAACAAAAGCATGGATGGAGTGTTTGTGTGAACTAATATAAATTCAAAGTAAACATCATTACATAAAAGGGTACGGTCTTTTTTTTTTTTTTTTAGTTTTATTCATTTCAAACGGGCCGGATCTGGCCTATGGGCCGTAGTTTGCCCACGGCTGGTTTGGGGGGTGTTTACTCAAGGAATTGGTCATAGCTAGATTCTCATCTGAAGACTCCTCTGGGAAGGATTTGTTTTGCTAGATTACTTACTTGAGATCTTCTCAATTAATAGTCTAAAACTATCTGAGGTCCTCCTCTTGGCATATGTCCTTTTACCTCTCAGCATAGGACCTTAACCTACTATTTCACTAAAAAAAAAAAATCCCTCAGATGTAACCTTTCTCAATCTGCTCATCTGCAGTTGCTAAAGATTCATGCATATATGCACAATGTTACCTTTTAATTCTAGTCTTAGAAAATAAACCTTCCTCCCTCCTGTGTAAAGCTAATCATTTAATCTATATATCTAACTGTATATTCATTCTAATTTCTAGATGTTGCTCTGTCAGATAACTCCCCTTTCATATATTCAACCTCTCCTCTTCTTCTTTATGTACCTATAAATTTATCTCACTGTCTGACATCTTATAACCCTCCTCAATTTACATTGTCTCTTTCTGGGAAGAACTTCTAAAGACCACGTTTAACTATTCCAAAATAACAAGCAAAGGGAAACTGAGGAATATTCTATAAAGCACTTTTTAAAATTGTCAAGGTTATAATAAAGGAAACACAGAACCTATCATATGTTAAAGGAGTCTAAGTAGATATGAATAATAAAAGCAATGTGGGAAATACATTGTACCCTTTATTGTACCCTGAAACAGAAAAAAGACAATAGTAAAAAAAAAAAAGTGGAATTCAAATCAAGTCTGTAGTTTTGTTTCTAGAATTGAACCAATATTGATTTCTTAGTTTTGATAAGTGTATCATAATTACATGAGTTGGAGAAAACAAAATGAACAGAGGAATTAATCTTCAATGTTACATCTCCTAACTATAGCTGTTATCACTATGTTCTCCTTGGGCAATGTCCTTCAATATAATGATTTCAAATACCATTTAAATGATGATGGATCCAAAATCTCTATTTTCACTCCAAAACTTTTGTCTGGATTTCAAATTTAATAAATGTCTTTAGTAAATAAACAAATGAATAAATAAATGAATATAAATTCAAAGGCTTAAGATGTTTTTTAAAGAAAACTAAGAAAAGTAATATTTTATAGTAAAAGTTCAGGATTTGGAGCAAGACACAAAGCTTTTGCATTTCATATTAATTTCTATTTGTGTTCGTTGAGAAAATTATATCAAATATAATCTTCTGTTTCCTCATTTGCATATTTGCACAACCCATAGGCACAGTCAATAGTGCAGTAAAGGCTCTCAAAGGGAGGAGTGGTGAGGAGAGGGGCAATGGGGTAAAAAAAGGGAACATCTGTAACACTTTCAACAATAAAGATAAATTTTTAAAAATGGTGGTGATAAATTAACCTAGCTCACAAATTTTATGAAAATTAAATAAATTCAATGTGTTTAAAAGCACTCTGTAAAGTGATAAGTTCTATATAAATGCTACCTATTATTTTTGTAATTTACAGTTTGCTCCAATTTAGTCATAAAAGAAGTCCATTTTGCTTTAAAATTTTGACCAGAGAAAATTTTTTTAAAGCATGTCATGTCTATGGCTGTACTTATTGGTGTGTAAGATTATTAATTGCCCTCAGAAGTGGTTAACAGCATCAGCTAGGGGTTTTGACGGTAAAATTGTCCTCTTGTATCTTATTTCAAAGGTGTGATTAATTGCCGACAAAACTAATTGGGGGCATAAAATGGGAGAAAAACTGGGCTCAGTTAAGCCCTCAGTGCCTTTAATCTTCTTTGCATTGGAAAATGATGCCTTCAAATTTCAATGTACAGGAGCTCCAGTCACAAAATGTAAGAACTGTTTTATGTCAAAAGTGCTGGCCTCAGAAAGCCTTTCTTGATTCCCTAAAAATCACATCATAATCACTCAACATAAAATATAAACAAAATAAATTAAAGTAAAAAATCAATTTTAATCAGAGTTTCACTGCCTCACAGCTGGGTAATCTTTGGCATGTTTCTTTTACTACATGAACATGAATTTCCTCCTGCATAAAATGTAATCATAAAACTAAGTCACCCCAATAAAATCAATAAAATTGAAAAAAAACCTAACCTTTATGAATTGTTGTAAAAATGAAATAATATATATGAAAATATTTTTGTAAACAAATATTACTGGGTAATCATGTTACTGTTATTAATCTGTTCCTACACAGGGTCTTTTCCATTCATTATTTTTAGCCTGTTCTCCAAAGAGGCAATTTATTTTTCTTTATACTCATAAATCAGCTCTGGGAGTGACTCATTCCAGTACCAAAATGCCAATTATGAAACATTATCACTGAACCTAAAATAAATGAGAATATGGTATCAGATCCACAGCATTTAGTACTTCATAGGATTAAAATATGGCCTATCTCCCAGAACATCATTCAGATAATTCTGTGTCTGGTACATCTTACATTCAGTAGAAGACAGACCTTTCAGTTTTCACTCTATATAGGCAGATGCACCCTGTATGTGTTTCAGTTGGTTTCAGTGTTAGAATAACCTTACATATCATGTTATTTAGCATTTATTTTCCAGATTAAAAAAGAAGGCCTAGAAATGTTGAATGGCTTTCTCAAAATCAAATTCTCTTTTAATGATGGAAACTGTGACATCCTGTTAGAATTTCTTTCAAGACAAGAATATCTGCTCAGTGTCTTAAAATTGATTTAATCTAGGACCTTTACTTCTAATTAGGAAAATATTTGCTATCTTGTTTTAGTTATAGGCTAAGAAACTGCTCCTCTGATTGCTGTAACATTTCTGAAAAATCCTGTTCTTAAAATAATTTGACAAGAAAAGACCTATGGAACTTTTTTTATAAGTTGCAAAGCTCTGTGGATGCTACAGGTATTGAGCCTTTTTTGTCCTAGGTACTCTGCAACTCATTTTAATGTATGACCTTGTTACAGAAAAACTGGACCAGAACCAAACAACGCTCTGAGAGTTAGGAGTTACACTTTATTCACCACGGTGGGCTCAGGGAAATGAATCCAAATCTAAGCAAAGCTACAAGCAGAACTTCCCTTTTTATAGAAGAGCCAGCCTTTTGTGTGCTTGCTGGCGGTGGCCTTGAAAACTATACAGTTCTATCCAATTAAAAAATGCACCTGGCATGGCATTGGGTGTATCTAGTCTCTGGCCTACAAGGTCAGAGAGCTACATTTATCTCCCCCACTATTCAAGCAGGCTAGAAAGCAAACTTACTTTTTCAGAATAAGAGGCCATCCAAAGAATAGCAGAGAATTCCAAACAGTAGTTTTACAGAATAGGGATTTTCTTCACAACCTCATTTAATTCTCACAGACTCCCAATGAGGAAGATACTATTTTTATTCCAACTAAATATTAGTAGAGAAGGAAATTAGAGATTATATATATTAAGTAACTTACCTAAGAAACTGCAAAAATAGAGATTCACAAAAACAAAAATTGAAACAACAAACACCTGGAAAAAGGGGTGGACAGAATCTGTAGAGGCAGAGCTTATATACAGAAAGCAATGTTAAGGAATTGAAAGAATAGTAGAAGCACATGGTTCAGTATAGAGTAGGTAGAAAGAGAATGAATGGACAAGAAGAAACTAAAATAAGTAAATAAAAAGATAAAATAATTTTTTAAATTTATCTATTCATTTATTTTTGGAAAAGGGGAATAGAGGAGAGAGTAAATAGTTTTAAGTTTAGTGAGTGAAACTAATTAAACAATTAGGAGAAGAAGAGAGAAAGAGAGAAGAAAAACAAAAGCATAAAATCAATTCACTAGTGAAAAAAGAGAAAAGAGAAGGGTGCATGGACTTGAAGCTGGGGAGAGGAAATTAGATATATGCATAAGCCAACAGAGACTACAATAATAATAACATGTCAATAAAGCAGATAAAGAAGATCAATTAAAAAATTTTTTTAGATTTCAGCGAAGAAGGGCAAGGGAGAGAGAGATAGAAACATCAATGATGAGAGAGAATCATTGATCAGCTGCCTCCTGCACGCCCCCTACTGGGGATGGAGCCTGCAACTCAGGCATGTGCCCTTGACAGGAATTGAACCTGGGACCTTTCAGTCCACAGGGTGATGCTCTGTCTACTGAGCCAAACTGGCTAGGGCAAGAATATAAATTTTTAACAAGGGGTAAAAAGAAAGAAAAGAGAAAAACTAAAGCAGAGACAGAAGAGAAAACATAAAAAAGGGAGAAGTGAGGAAGAAAAGGTGGGAAAAAATTAAAAAATAAGATAAAATAAAATAACAATATAAAATAAAAATAGAATGAAGAAAAAAATAATACCAAAAATCAATATAAATAAATAAATAATTTTTTTATTTTATGAAAGATAAAAAAAGTGAAGTATCGTTCACTTCAGCTGAGTTTTAATGCTCCATTGGGGCTGGTTTAAGACCCCACTCTTCTGTTCTGTCTGCCACTTCTCAGTTTCCTGTTAGGTAGTCAGCACCCTGTTGAAGTTCCAAGTGATCCACCACCGCTCCTCTGTTTGTCTCCACAGCCTTGGCTGCAAGCAGGCAGGGCCAATCAGCTGCTTTGCCTGTCTGCCTGCTGTCAATCTTAATCACTCAAGCATCTGTTTCTGACAGGGTTTTAGGTGGGGGTGGTGCTGTACTGTTTTCCTGGACTGACCAGCACCTCTTCAACGCAGGCCCTGAGGGCTCTTTGGGGCTATTCAGAGTCTTTGTTTCCTTTGTAAAGCTCAAGGTGTAGGCTGGGTGTGGCTGTATTAGCTGCCTTGAGGCTGCTGGGAGGGACTGGCTCTTCAGGAGAAAATTGGCTGCGTAAATTTAGAGCAAGCATGTCAAATTCGTGGTAGGCAGGCCACATGCCATGTTTCGACCACAAGTTTGACATGCTTGGTTAAGAGTCATGAATGTCTCAGTTCTTGATTTCTGGTCACCTCTCCCTGTCCTGCTCTCCTCCACAGCCTCTCCCCAGACTCCACAAATCTTCACCTCTACTTGCAATGCAGCCTTGGGTGTGTTTATAATTGAAAGGTTCTATGACCTGGGTTTAGCAAATAAACGAAAAGACAAAACAGAGGCAAAACAACCATGTGATTGGGAGTTTCTCTACCCCCAGCACAATGGGGCTTTAGAAGCTCTTCAGGCCGCCTTGCTGGGCGCAGCCACTGGTGGCTGTGGATTTAGATACATTCCCCAGCTGCCAGCAGCCCTGTGGACTTCCTTTCCACAGTCGGGTGTTACATCTGTCCCCAGAGGATGCGGCCTTGGTGCAGTGCAGCATCCTTCCAACCCTCTCAGCCCTGTGGTCATGCATCTCTATCCAGCCCAGATCCCTGATCCTACCATTCTCCAGGTGTCCTCTGTCCTTCTCGGCTGTGAATTGTCTCACCAACTATGTCTACTTCACTAATTCTGGGTGGATGTTATTCAATTTAATTGGTCCTTTTATCTGCTCTGGGACAAGGCACAGAACATATCTGCCTATTTGGCTGCCAGTTTTCCTCCATCCACAGTTCTTTTTCTATCCCCTCTCCTTTTGAACATATAATCTGTACAAAAATAAGAGAATAATAACAACTACTACTTTTGGAGTTCATTTCAGAGGATTAGACGAGTGGAATTTCTCTGTTACTAATGGGAGTGGGATTATTGCAGCACCACTGGAATGAGTACTTCCAGAGACCCCTCTGGGAGGATGTGATGTAGTAAAAGGCTTTACTTTCATGTAGTTGTATTCCTCGGGTTGTAGAGTCCCATGTTCCTTAACCCAGTCCTTAAAAAGGGTCAGCTGGGGCTTTAGTAGAGCTAAAAGCAAATCCTGTCTCCAGAGTTTCTATCCCATGGTGGAATTGAGCCTGGTGCAGCATTAGGCTAATTAAAGTACATTAGTCTATGGTGTGGGTCCCCTATGGTTGTGAACCATGTGAGTGAATGCAGGGGAATGCATCCACTGCAATAGGAATCCCAGAAGACCGGGCAAGGAGGAGAGAGGAGAGTGCTCCTTTGTTCAGAAGTTAAGTATCTCAGATTTCTTGGCCTTTCAGTGGCCACACCTATTCTGGCAATTGACTTTCTCCCAGGTGTGATTGACTGGTGTCTTCCCTCATCACCCAGATCTTACTGGACATGAATCTTTTGTCCAGTCCCTTCCCCTAACAATCTGCAGGGAATGACTTAGATAATGTTAACTGTAGCTTTCTGGCAAGCTGTATAAATGGCATGTCTATATTATCTAGTCTCTCCTTTACTCTTTCCTGTTAATAATAACCAGATTATTAATGGTGAAGCATGGTAGCAATCATCTCAGGTAGAAACTATAGTTTAACTTTAACCCTGCTGTTTGGCTTCTGTACTTATTTGCTTTGTTTAATAATAGAAAAGTTATTTTGATTTTCTGAATTATGTAAATCATCCCATTCGATTAAATACCCTATGGATTATAATGTGAAATCCCATTTGTTGTGGTCATACTGGTCTTAGAAAGCACATTTTCCTTTACCTGGGAAGGACAGCACAATTATCCCAAGGTCAGAGGGCTCCAGTTAACGTGTCCCTGTTGACTCAGTGTTCCAGGGACCCAAAAACTGTGATTTAGATAACATGCTGCTTCTGCTTCTGTAAATTGCTTTTTGCAAATCAGGTTCCTCATTCCAAACCTTGGGATATAATCAATACCTTTGTGATTTTTGCCTATATAAGTCTGGTTTTGCGACCATCTTATTACTATGAGATTTGGGGAATGGCCCCTCATAGTCCCGGATTGCAATAAATATGACTCTTTAATTCGACTTCTTGAGGTATCCGTCTGTGATTCGCGGGGTACATTACAACAATGGTATCAGAGTGACTACCATGTGTCAGCATATTGCCAGGCACTTTGAAGCCATAATCTCATTTAATCTACACTACAGCTCTTAAAAAAGAGGTATCATTACAGGAAAGGAAAGTGATTATCAAAACAATTAATAAACTTTCCCATTTGCATAGGGTTTGTTGCATAATCTAGGTTTAACTTAACTTCCTTAAATTGTAAAGCTCTATGTTCTTTCTACTACATTGACTGACATAGTCATAGGTGGTGATCATGAATCATTGTATGCCTACATGAATTCAGCATGATTAATTTACATTTCCAAAACAAAATCCATAATCATAGTTACGCATTCTTGACATTTCCAAGGAGTAGGGGCATAAGCTGAGGGGTGAGGATAAGGATTCTTTAAGTACACACATATGGTAAATTTATGGGACAGAGGCTTGGTTTGGTATAAAGTAAGCTAATAACTGTGTTAGAAAATGAGAAGAGAGTCTTTCATGTTTCCTTCCCTGATTTTAACTCCCAGGAGCTACCCTGCCATGGAAAAATATGTCCAAGACGTAGGGGTGGAACATAGGGTTTCAGCTTCAGACCACAAGTAAAAGCGGGAAAGAGGACTAGATAATGCTTCCAAATTCTGAAAATAAAAGAAAAATGAGAGCTCCTGGATGACAATATAGTATTAAGTACAAGTACTTTGGAATAATACAGGCTAAATTTTAATCCTTGGTTTGTCACTTTTAAGTTGAATGACCTTGGGAAAATTACTTAAATTCTCTAAACTTAATTTTCTCATCTGTAAGATATGAAAAATAACAATACCTACAACATTCAATTATTGTGATAATTAAAGAAATAGTGAATATAAACAATTGTTAACGTAAAAAAACCATTGAAACCTTTAAAGAATTTTTGTGAGTTTATTTGAGCCAAACTGTTGACATTTGCCGGGAAGCAGAACCTCAACAAATTGAAATAGTGCTCCGGAGAATGGTGGGTTTACATTTGTATTTATACATTCCAATCAAAGGAGGAACATAGGTGGGTTACATGAAATTCATTGGTGATAGATTAAGGAGGAGGGATAAAGCAAAGCAGGGAAACCCATGGGATTGGATAAAAAGTAAAATGATGGACACATACTTAGGTGGATGCAGGAACAATTAACATGCTGATGAAGAAATCTGTGGTATCTGTTCTAGGACCCAGCACACTTGGTTGTGCCCCAGGGGCTCCAGATACAGGGAAGTCACAAGTTACCCAGACATTTCAAGGGTATGTTATCGTAGATGCAAAAAGACAGATAGGCTCAGTTAAGGTAAAGGTTGACCATGTCAGTGAAGATACTGGCCTAGGACGTAACTACCCACCATAACTGCTTTTAGTTAAAGTTAAATTTCAGACCATCCTTTGTGGTTACTTTAGGTCTCCGAGTTTGCAAGAATGCCATGCAGGCCTCCCCTGAGCTTGTCAGGTCAGCACGTGGCCCCTTTCGTCCGCACAATTTATACAGAACCTGGAACAGAATAAACACTCAATAAATGTTAGCCAATGTGATGATTATAATAATGATAATGATGATGATTGTGGTGGTGGTGGTTGCTGTTATTTTTATTACTCTCACACTTTTGCAATGGCATCTCAGGATTTGTGGAAGCCATCCATATGAAAGGGACACAAATCTAGTGTACGCAATATTTAAATGAAGACACTATATAATACTAGTGGCCGGTGCATGAAATTCATGCACATTAAAAGGGGATTAATTAGAGGAAATATTTTAATATTGCTATTTGCCCTTTCTCTATAAGTGTCAGAGATGAAATAAAATTAGTAAAATGTATATGAAAATTTTCCTCCTGTCAGTGTTTAGGGAGCACCACAGGACCCAGAGTCTAGTCCCCACCCACCCATGTGTGCCTCGAAATCACACGAGACCCAGATCTGGCCAGCTCCACCCACATTGGGCTAGATCCATACCCGGCTGGTTGCACCCTTGCCAAGCCCTGCTGGGCAAAGGGCACAGGCTGAGGTCTCCTGTCAAGCCCCATTGGGGGGGGGGGCATGGCCTGAGATCCCCAGCCCAGCACTGGGGTGAGGGGTGTGCCTTGAGGTCCCCCGTCAAGCCACCCTGGGCAGGGGGCGCAGCCTCAGGTCCCCTGGTGCTGGGGTGGGGGGCACGGCCTGAGGTCCCCCAGCCCAGGATGGGGAGAGCAGCCTGAGGTCCCCTGGCCCAGCACCAGGGTGGCTGGCCCACCTTGAGGTCCCCTGTCAAGCCCTGCCAGGTGGTGGGGCATGGCCTGAGGTCCCCTGTCAAACCCCATGGGGAGTTGGGGGGTGGCCCAGCCTCAGGTCCCTGCTGATTGCTCATTAAGGCCTGTTATGGGAACTTGGCCTCTGCTGTGTGTGCCGCCATACTTGTGACGGAGTGACGGTCAATTTGCACATTCCCTCTTTATTATATAGGATTTTCTCAGTATACAGTCTCTGAATACCCAGCAGTCTGGAAAAAGTACAAAGGCAACAAGGGGAAAAGCTGGAATAGGATCCTAAATATGTCCACGGATGTTCCATAAAGTTAATTACTTGTCAGAGAATTTATGAATTCACTCTAGCATTAACATCAAATTTCCTTAAAAATTAAGGTGAGAAAAAACGGATCTAATTCTTTCAAAGAACTAAATATTCCACATACCCCAAAATGTGGTAATAGGAGAAGTGTAGCTATTTAAATGAAATACAAGCTCACAGAAGATGATGTCAGATGAATTTCATCACTACCAGTGTGTAGTAACTTATTTTCCTCTTAACTAAGATGTAAACACATTATGGCATTCTGCTCATGATAGAATTTGAAATATAATCTATACTAATAATAGAGGAATATGCAAGTTGGTTGGGATGCCCTCATGCAACAACCGAATAGCAAGCTGTGTGGGGTGACCAGGCTGGCAGGGGGGGCAGTTAGGGGCGATCAGGCAGGCAGGCAGAGGCCGGTAGGGGTGATCAGGAAGGCAGGCAGGTGAGCAGTTAGGAGCTAGCAGTCCCAGATTGTGAGAGGTATATCCGATTGCCAGTTTAGGCCTGATCCTGGAGATATCCCCTGAGGGGTCCTGGATTGGAGAGGTGCAGGCTGGGCTGAGGGCCGCGCCCCCCACCCCATGCACAAATTTTGTGCACTGGGCCTCTAGTCTTGTAATAAGTGCCAAGAATTATGCTGTAATCATAGTTTTATTAATATGGTATATGACATTTGAAGTGCTTACTGTCTAACATAAGTGATAGACAAAGTCAGGGAAACAAGTCACTTACCAAGGACTTTCTTATTGTAGCTGTCTACCAGCCTTTCTCTAAAGGGATAATTGGAGAAAAATGGGGAGGAGAGTGATTGATACAACCCACACATTGTTGCAAAATTGCAGTTATTTTTTCCCCTCCACACACAAACACTTCATACAGCTTTATACAGTTAATACCATAAAACATACCAAGAAAACAACTGACACTTTAGTTAAGAGGCTTCCATTTTACTTTGACAGTTCATGATAATGGAATTTATTTGTGGATAAAGCAGAATAATTTTAGCTGAATGTCATTTTGTTTATTAAAACTGGGAATCAGGGACATTTTAAACAAATATTTTGAAACTTCTTTTTAAATCAGGAAGTTGCTGTAGACAGATAAGAGGAGAGGTTTGAGGATTCTGTATCAGAAATTTCAAGGTGTTTTGTTGTTGTTTTTTCCATCTACTTTTTCACATTAACTGGTAATTATCCAGAAAGACACATAATGGTTCAGAAATACAAAAACCAACATAGGTATTGCCAGTGATCAGTAAGGTGCATCAGAAAGGTTTTCTACAGTACAATTGTTTACGCTATTTTAGTTTGTTTTTAGGTAACAGTGATGGCCTGCTACAGAACAGCTTCTTATTGTGGGCACTACGTAGTAGCTTCCATCAATGACTACTAAGAAAATGTGGCAAAAAATGTTGCTTAAAAGGCTGGTGACGTTCCTTATACACACTTTTTTCCCCCTGAAAAACAGTATTTTGATTATCATCCTATCACATTAAACAATAAAATTTTCTTTCAATTTTCCATCATGCCATGCTATTAGAGACTTTCTATTTAATTTATGCATATGAGTTTGATCATACTACAAATGTGGAACTTATTAGGACCCTGGTAAACCATAAAGGTTTTAGTGGGACTTCTTTGTTGTTCACTCCAGTTTGGCTTCTTCACAGATTCTCCCTTGCCCATAAAGATTTCCTGGGGCACATTAAAAGGGATGTTGTAGCAAATTTGAATTATTCAGAACCCTGGCTTCATTCAATTCATACTTGTTATGGTTTCTTAACAATTCCAAAGCTTGGTTTTTTTTGTTTTGTTTTTTTGGTATACAAAAAGAGTTGAATAAATAATAGCAAATAGTATAAGAAACAAAATAGTTATACTTTTGTTATTTACAACTATAATATATTGAATATTACTATTAAATGCAAAAACTCAGTCCATCTTCACAATAACACTGTGAGATGCTTATTATTCTCCAAAATTTACAGTTGTGGAAAGAGACTCAGAAAAGCTCATTAACTTATTCAAGAACACAACTTGTAAATATCAAATTTGAATTCAGAGTTTATATCTATTTTATTTCTGAGGACGATTTTCTTATCACAACAGGATAATATTTCTACAATGAATATGGGTTGAATGAATGAATGAATGATGACAGTACTTAACATTTACCTCTCTACAGAAGTTCCTTATTTCTACCTTTGTTTAGTTCTCCATTATATTATCACATTCATTTACTCTCTATTCCCAGCCCTAACTTTGTCTTATGATTCTGTATTTCTCTTGAGCAAAATGATTCTATGGCAAACCGCACATATAAAACCCCAAACTTGAGATAACCCTTGAAGTATCTCCTTTCAGGTCCTGTCCACATGAGTTGCCACACAATATTATTCACTTTTGTATGTAGGGTATACATATTTAACAAAAATATACTTGATTCTCAATTTATTTGCATTTATACTTTCCATAAAAAGAATATTCACCTGAGAGAACTCTTTTTGCCTTGGCCTTTCTAACAGGTAAACACTATTTTTACAAATGGCTATCTTCAGTTGAAAACAATTATGTAATATTTTTTCAATTTATTCTGCTAGGGTAGGATATTGTCACAACATTTTATTTAATTTTATTTCTTCTCCCTTGGTTCTTCACATAGCACCAGCTCTAAAGATATGCCAAATGTCTTTAAGGAACAAAACTAAAGGATTAAGCCTTGAGTTCAGAATATGGCATTGGTCAGGTCTGGAGTGCGGGTGAGTGGGTGAGTGGGTGAGAGGGAGAGTTTGTGTGAGTGTGAGTGTGGAAGGGCATCTGTTTGTGAGAACAGGATCTTAGGAGGACAACTTGGGTGCTCCAGGCAGAGGAACTGCCATGTGGCATACTCCTCAGCCTGACACTTCTCTCTACTTCAGAGGAGAGCATGCAATTTTGAGAGAGCTTCAGGTTCCCCAGTGGAAAGAGGCTGTGGGGAGCAACCCTGCCCCAGCACCTCAGGCCACTTACAAATGCTCACAGCCCCACTGCTGAGACCTGAAGTCCCCAGGCACAAACTAGTCATACCAGTTCAGTTACCCTGAACTGTGCACCTTGGAGGACCAGCTGGCTGATGCAACCAGCAGTGGAAGGGGCCTGCCCCACTATATTGATGAGTGGTGTACCTGGCCTGCCCAACCTCCTCCACAAGGGAGAGCCAGGCCACCCCAACATTTTGGCTAATGAGGACCCAACCTGACTCGTCCTCAGCAGTGGAACACCCAGCTTACGCCAACCCCTCAGTGAGAAGAGTCAGCCACTGTCCAGCCCTGTCTCCTCCAAAGGGGAGAGACAGACCTTCCCACCTCCTCAGCAGCAGAGTGCTCAGTCTGCCCCAACCCCTCTGTGCAAAGAGTGACTGCCGGCCCTGCCTCTTTCCAGAGGAGAGACAGGTCGCCCTCCCATTTTGGCTAACAGAACACCTGACCCAATACCTCCTTGGCAGGGAAGCACCCAGCTTCCACCAATACCTCAGTGAGCAGAGTCAGCAACTAGCCACCCCACCTCCTCAGCAGGGGAGACACAGGTCTTGTTACCTCATCAGCAGAGAGTACACAGTCTGCCCCAACCCCACTGTGAGAAGAGCCACTCAGCAGCTCTGCCTCTTCTGCATCAGAGTGCTCAGCCTAATCCAACCCCTCTGTGAGCACAGTGACCAGCCAGCCCTGACCCCTGCACCAGAAGAGCAGCACCCGGCCAGGCCCACCAACTGTACCAGGAGAGCAGTGCCCAACCTGACCCTCCTCACTCAACAGCAGAGCACCTGGACCACCCCACCATCCTGAAAAGGGCATAGCTTGGACACAGGCACCTGCTTCCCAAAACCAGCATGCTTGAAATAGTGCACTTGGACTACCAGTCCCACCGCCTTGATGTGGTGTGCCCAGCCCTGCCACTGTGACCAAATTACCCCTGATGCATGGACCTGTCATTGTGACCAACAGTGTTTTCCCAGTGCCCATGGACAAATAGCCCACTGCCTGACACTGCCTAGTAGATGTGATGCCCCTAGGATGCACAGACCTGCCACAGAAACGGTATGCTCCTAACCCAGTGCTACCGCAAGATCAGATGCACCACTGTGATCCAAGGAGAACAAGTCACCTCTAAACACATGGACCTGCCACTGTGAACCCACCTGCCTCACCTGGCTTCCCAGACTTCTAGACTGCAAAAAGGGGAAAACAAAAAACAATCCCCAAATGAAAGGAAAGGAGGAATCACCTGCAAAGTAAATAACTGATATGGAGGCAAGTAATTTGTCAGATAAATAATTCAAAGTAATGATTATAAAAATGCTCAAACATCTGAGTGAGAATTACAAGCAACTCAATGACAATTATATGGAGCTGAAGAAGAAATACACCAACATGGATAAGAATCAAGAGGAAATTAAGAATGACATAGCTGTAATAAAGAATACCCTGGAAGGATTCAACAGTAGATTAGAAGCTGAGGACTGAATCAACAAGTTAGAAGAAAAGGTAGGGGAAAAAAACTCAAGCAGAGCAGCAATGGGAAAAAAAATTAAAAAGCAGGAGAATCTAAGGGCGGTTTGGGACCTGAAATGAAACAACATCTTCATAATAGGGGTACCAGAAGGAGAGGAAATTGAGCAAGAAACAGAAGACTTATTTGAAGAAATAGTGACAGAAAACTTCCCTGATGTTGGGAAGAAAAATGTCACGAGTCCAAGAAGCACAGAGAGTCCCAATCAAGAAGAACCCCAAAAGACCCACACCAAGACACATCATAATTCAAATGGCAAACATTAAAGACAAAGAATCTTAAAGGCTGCCAGAGAGAGACAGAAAGTTACCTACAAGGGAACTCCCATTCGACTAATAAGTGATTTCTCAACAGAAACACATCAAGCCAGAAGGGAGTGGCATGAAGTATATAAAATAATAAAAAGTAAGGGACTGAATCGAGACTACTCTATCCAGCAAGGCTAGCATTCAAAATTGAAGGTGAAATTAGGAGCTTCACAGACAAAATAAAGCTAATAAAGTCTACTTTGTAGACACTATAATTATAGTAGGGAACTTTATTCCCACCAAACCAGCAATGCAAAAAATGCTAAAGGGATTATTGTAAGAAGAAATAGAAAGAGAGGGAGGAACACAGGCATAAAGAATAAAACTGGTGGCAAACAAGTACCTATTCTATAAAATAAAAGGCTAATATGCAAATTGTCCCCTCGACCAGGAGTTTGACCTGGAGTTCAACTGATGTTAGACTAGAAGGTGGGGCCAGCTGGCCAACACCCGTGGCCCCTCCCCTGGCTGGCCCTGCCACTGATTGCCCCCCCAATTGAGGGTACAGCCGGCCTGCCAACCACCCACACCCCCTCCCCCAGGCTGACCTGGCCCAGTTGGCCCCTCAGGGTGGGCCAACCAGACCCTACCCATGCATGATTTCATGCACCTGGCTTCTAGTTAATAATAACCTTAAATATAAATGAGTTAAATGATCCAATAAAAAAATATAGGGTAGCTGAATAGATAAGAAAACGTGAACCTTATATTTGCTGTCTACAAGAGAGCCACCTCAGAACAAAAGACTAAGAGGATGAAAGTGAACGGATAGGGAAAATTTTCCATGCAAATGGGAATGAAAAAAAAAGCTGGAGTGCCAATACTCATAAATAACAAAATAGACTTCAAAATGAAGGCCATTACAACAGACAATGAAGGCCATTTCATAATACTAAAATGATCAATACAACAAGGGGATATAACCTTGTTAAACATATATGCACCCAATATAGGAACACCCAAATACATTAAAAAACAAACAAACAAACAAAAATACTTCTGGAGGATTTAAAGGGAGAGATCAACAGCAATATAATTATAGTAGGGAACTTTAACATCCCACTGACATCACTGGATAGATAATCTAGAGAAAAAATCAACAAGGAAACAGTGATCCTAAATGACCTACTAGATCAAATAGATTTAATAGACATTTGTAGAACATTTCACCCCAATGATTCAGAATATATATTCTTCTCAAGTGCACATGAGACATTCTCAAAGATAGACCACATACTAGGGCACAAGTAAGTTTCTACATATTCAGGAGGATTGAAATAATATCAAGCATTTTCTCAGTGGCATGAAACCAGAGATCAACTACAATAAAAACACCCCAAAACATTCAAATACATGGAGGCTATATAGCATGTTATCTAATCTAATAAAAGACAAACATGGTAATTAACTGTATCTCCAACACAGTTCCCATTGGCTAATCAGGGTGATATGAAAATTAACTGCCATCCAAGATGGCGGCTGGAAGCCAGGCAGCTGAAGCGAACAGGAGGCTTGCTTGCTCCAGTGATGGCGGAAGCCACGGTTCCCCGCCTGCCACAGCCCAGCTCTGAGCTGAACTCTAAGAAACAATGTTGCAATTATAGAAGCTAAACAAACCCCAGATACCTGCTTTCAGCCAGCGAGGCCTCAGAG
>NW_006299392.1:186390-188492 GCF_000327345.1 Myotis davidii | reverse complement strand
TGAAAAAAAAAAAAAAAAAGGTCAAGGCAGAAAAAGAAACTATCTGATCTCCAGGGAAGATGACCAGGTTATCACTGCATGGCTATGGTTGTCTGAAAGAGTTTGACCTGAATCCTCACTCTACCACTTCCTATCTGGGAAGAAACTTGAACTGCTACCTACTGTTTCCTCATTTTTTTCTTCTTATTATAGAAGATGCTCAATGCAGGAGCTGTCCCCTGGTGTTCAGTGCGCTCCCACAGGGGGATCTCTGCTCAGCCACAAGCAAGGCTGATGGCTGCCAGTACAGCGGTGATGGTGGAAGCCTCTCCCGCCTCCTCAGTGTGCTAAGTATGTCCAACTGCAGCTTAGCCCTGCTCCCCACTGGCAAGTGGACATCCCCCAAGGGGTCCCAGACTGCAAGAGGGTACAGGCCGGGCTGAGGGCCCTCCCCACACCGGGTGCACAAATTTTTGTGCACCAGGCCTCTAGTCTATATTAATAAAAGAGTAGTATGCTAATTAGGCCAGGAGACCTTCCAGACGACCATCTGGACATCCTTCCTGACAAAGCCACAGCGCCTGCAAGAGCGTGGACCAGTGGTGCGGGGGAGGTGGGAGCCACAGGAGGAAGGCAGCTCTCACAGGGGCCCCGGAAGCTAAAGGAAGGTTGCCAAGGGAGTGGAGGAAGGTGGCGCCACAGCCCCTTTTGCAGAGGCAGTGGAAGAGGGGTCTGTGCAGTCCAAGTCCCAGTGCTGCCCTTCCACAGAGGCAGTCACAGAGCAGCAGCGTGGCAGGGGCCTGGTGCCATGCCTGCACAGAGGCTGGACAGGGTGCGACCTGCTATGCCTCAACCTCCCACAGCCCATCCCACAGCCAGTCTGGCCCCAGATCGCTCTCACCTAAGAAGCTAGGGTGGAGGGCCTACAGCTACACCCAGATTCAGGCAGCCAGGGGCAGCCTGGCCCACCCTTGACTCTGCTCCAGGCAGCTCCCGGCACCCCAGGATCACGGTGGGTGGGCGTCCTGCTCAGCTGGGGGTCCCCAAGGGCCCTGTGGACCCTTCCATCACCTCCCATCTCCACCACAATTCGTAGAGCTCCGGGACCCACAGGAAGGAAGTGTGCACCTGTCGGTGCTTTAGAAGGGCATGTGGCAGCAGGTTTGGGCGATGCCTGGGATGCCTCCTAGCCACTAATGCCTAAGTCTGTTCTGGACCTAGGGCAGCGCTCTCCCCACGAGCAACTTGGAACGTGCCAGTGTCTAACTGTCAGTATCTGGGAGGTGGGAGTGCATCTACTGTCCACCAAAAGGTAGGACCATGGAGCCGTTCACAGTTTCAGTGCAAGCGCGGGTCCCTGGCTGAAGGAGTGGAGGCCAGACCAAAACAAAACAACAGAAAGACCTTGCCCACTTGGGCGGGTGCAGCTGCAGTCCATGTGGCCTGGGCAGTGTAGATCCTAAGAAAGAAGAACAAAATAGGAGTGATCTCAATACCACATATCGAGCTGTATTACAAAGCCACTATTCTCAAAACTGCCTGGTATTGGCACAAAAACAGACATGTGGACCAATGGAACAGAACAGAGATCCCATAGTGGACCCAAGCCATTATCCTCAATTAATATTTGGCAAAGGAGGCAAGAGCATACAATGGAGTCAAGACAGTTTTCAATAAATGATGCTGGGCACTAACTAGTTTGGCTCAGTAGATAGAGCATCAGCCTGCGGACTGAAAGGTCCCAGGTTCGATTCCAGTCAAAGGCACATACCTTGGTTGTGGGCACATACCCAGTAGGAGGTGTGCAGGAGGCAGCTGATCGATGTTTCTCTCCCATCAATGTTTCTAACTCTCTATCCCTATCCTTTCAACTCTGTAAAAAATCAATAACATACATTTTAAATAAAAACTAGTCATCAATATAGCATGGTTCTGGCATACACACAGACACAGAGATCACAGAATAGAATTGAGAGTCCAGAAACCAAACTATGGTCAACTGATTATCAACAAGGGTGCCATGACCATTCAACTGGGAAAAGGCAGTCTTTTTCCCAAATGGTACACGGACAACAGGACAACCACATGCTAAAGAGTGAGGCTGGACCCTACCTCACTCCCTG
>NW_006299392.1:185078-185898 GCF_000327345.1 Myotis davidii | reverse complement strand
TCTCTGAACTCCAGTTCCCAGCGAGTCTCTGGGGATCCAGACTCATACAGTGAGAAACTGGACTGTCTGGCAGCGGGCAGAACTTGGAACTCGAGGGCGGCTTTTTCTCAGAGGTGCTTGCAGCGATTACCGGGACAGAGACTAGGGGGCCTCTTAGGGTAGGGCTGAGGATCAGCCATAGCTGTTTGCTTAGCCCTGTTGATTCCTTTAAACACCGCCCCACCCAAGCTGCGGCAGAGGTTTTTCCATTTGAATATCCTGGCCCTTTGCAATCTGAAAATTACCTAAAAAACTGAAGCTGGGCCAAACAGACCCAGAACTTTCAAGAGAAGGCCCAAAGCCCCACAGCAGCTTGCATTGCTTTACAGCTGGGCGTCATCTGGGCACCTCCAAACCCCAAACAAGGAAGGGGAATCAACAGATCTCTAAGTAGCTCCTGTTGGGTACCCTCAGGAAGAGGCTAAATTAGCACCTCCTTAGATCCAAGAGCCAGTGTACCCAGTGGTCAGAGTGGGACCATCCAGATTACAACTCCTCAAATCCATAAGGGACACACTCAGGAGGCAGACTCAGTGAGCACCAAAGCCCCACTGAAGCAAGTCTTGCCCCAGAAGGGTGTCTCCAGCACAGTTCTCCCACCATAGACACAGCTGATTCTCACAGCCAATTGGCCTGGAGGAGGTCAATTCCTCCCAATGATACCAACTACAGTCAAGGCTTAACTACAACAAGACTGTGCACACAGCCCACAAAGGGGTGAACCAAGTGTGTCCAGCTCAGGTAATTGGGGAGGCTGAGCTACTGGGCCCTATAGGATACC
>NW_006299392.1:178524-183981 GCF_000327345.1 Myotis davidii | reverse complement strand
GGGGTAAGGGCAGAGGGTGCGGGGGGAACTGGGTGAAGGAGAGCTATGGGGGAAAAAAAGAGGAACAATTGTAATAATCTTAACAATAAAGATTTAATTAAAAGAAAACAAAACAATAAACCAAAAAAAAAAAAAATTAAAAAGAACTTACATAAGTGCCCATCAGCAGATGAATGGATTAAAAACCGGTGGTACATCTGCACAATGGAATACTATGACGCTATAAAAAAGAAGGAACTTTTACCATTTGCAACAGCGTGGATGGAACTGGAGAGCATTAAGTTAAGCAAAATAAGCCACCCAGAGACAGATAAATATCACATAAGCTCATTCATATGTTGGATACAATGTTCAACATAAACTGATGAACAAAAATTGATCCAGAAACAAATGGCAGGGGAGCGGGGTGGTGGGGGGTTAGAGATCAACCAAAGAACTTGTATGCATGCATGTTAGCATAACTAATGGACACAGACACTGGGGCTTGCCCTTTGAGGTGAGAGTGACCAGGGGAGGGGTCAATACCCAAAAAAGGAGACATATATAATACTTCAAACAATTAAAAAAAAACAATTAAAGGAACTAAAAGAAAAAAAATGTCATCAACCTAGAAGTCTAGTGCAAATATTTTTTAAATTATGCTAAAATAAAGATTTTTTTTTCAGAAAACAGCATTTGGAGGAATTCATTACAAACATAACTGCATCACAAGAAATGATTTTTTAAAATCTTCAGGTGGAAGGAAATGGCATCAAATGAAAACTTTTCTACACTAAAAAATAGAGGGAAATGGAAATGCATAAATTTAGAGATTTCATATTATTTAAACCTCTGTAAAAATAATACACTGTTTAAAGCAAAATACTAAAAAAAAAAAGCATTTTGGGATTAATAACACATGCAGAAGCTAAATGTGTTATGACAATAGTACAAAAGGTAGCAGGTGAGATATAGAAGTATACTATTATAAGTTACTTATAATCCAAAAAACTCGTCTACTATCACTTGAAATTATATTGTGATGAATTAAGTTTTATACTCAACTACAAATCCAAATTCAATCACTAAAAGAATAAAACAAATAATTATAGCTAAAAATCCAGGTATGACGATAAAAATGTCAAAAAAATGAATAGGAATCTAATGAACAAAATGACCTAACAAGAAAAATAGAGACAGACTCTTAGATAGAGAACAGGCTGTCAGCATTGGGAGGGAGGTCTAAGAGTGGGGTGAAGGTTTAGGTAAAAATAAGAGAGAGAAAACTCATGGACAGGGATAACACTATGGTAATTGCTAGGGGGATGGGGTTGGGTATGGTAGAGGAGAATGAAGGAGAGATGGGTGGTGATGGAGGGAGGGGGACTTGACTTGGGATGGTGAGCACACAGTGCAGTGAACAGATGGTGTGTTTTGAAGTTGTGCACCTGAATCCTGTATAGTTTTGTTGACCAATTTCAATCCAATAAATTCAATAAAAAGGAAGAAAAAAGAAGTGGGAAGAAAGAACAGAAAGAAATAAAAAACAAATGGTGAGATGATAAACTTTAATATAACATTAATCAGATAAATTAAATTATCTAATAAAAAGGCAGAGTTTCTCAGCTTGAATAAGAAAACAATACCCAATTATGTATTTCCTATAAGAACACAAATAAGTTAAAATAAGAGGATAGAAAATATATAACAAAATAAAACTGGAGTGGATATATTAATGCCATATAAAGTTGATTTCCAAAAAATAACCAGTATTGTCATGAATAAGTAATCCTATCTAATAAAAGGGTAAAATGCAAATTAACCATTACTCCATCACAAAGATGGTGATGCCCAGTCTTCTCATCCCCGCTGGAGTCCCCCAGTCCCGTCGGGGGGCGGGGGGAGGCGGCTACTGAGAGCAGGCAGCGTGAGTGACCTGGCAGAATGCTTGCTTCGTCGCCACAGTGACAACAAGGCAAGTGTTCCACCCTGGCCACTGAGGGCCTCTGGGCAGCAGGCACAGAGCGGTGGGGGTAGGGGGGATATGCTTGTGTTGTCACCCCAGCAATGAGGCAAACGTTCCGTGCCCAGCCGCGGATGGGCCTCTGGGCCACAGAGAGCCTCTGGGCAGTGGGTGTGGAGTGGCCAGGCCCCACAGAGAGCTACTGGTGCACGGATTTGTGTGCAGGTCTACTAGTTTTATAATGATAAAGAGATAAATTAATCAAGAGAACATGATAATTTATTATTCATCTCATAAAAGAATTTTAAAACAAATGAAGAAACAAAACTGGTAGAATTTTGAAAAGAAATAGACAAGTCCATAATTATAGTGAAAGATTTCAATATTAGTCTTTCAATAATTGATAGAAATATTTCACAGAAAATCAGCAAGTGTATTGATTTAAACACTATCAACCAACTTGAGTTAACTGATATTTATATATCACTCCATCCAGGAACAGCAGGATATATATTTTTTCAAGATAATGTGAAACATCTACTAAAATGGATCATATGCTGAGGCATGAAGCAAATCTTAAAAATCATAAGTGTTCAATGTAAAGTGTGTTTCTGACCAAAAAGGAGTTAAATTAGTAATAAACACAGGATAACCTATAGGAAATCTCCATATCTTTTAGAAATGCAATAAAACATTTAAATGTTTTATGGGTCAAAGAATAAAATAAAAAAATTAGAAAATATTTAAAAATACATAAAGTTTACATCTAAATATTTTTTAAAATGGTGGATACTGCTAAATTAGAACTTGGAAATTTATTACACTGTCTATATTAGAAAAATAATAAAGGTCTTATATACATGACTTTTGCTTCTTCTTGAAAACACTAGAAAAAGGAGAGTAAATTAAACTTAGAGTAAGAAAATGATAAAGATCAGAGGATATATCAGAGACAAATCAATCAAATTAACAGCTGTTTTTGAGAAAATGAATAAAATCTGTAACTCTCCAACTAATCAGAAAAAAAGAGAAAGTACACATATTACCATTATCAGGAATGAGAGAGGTGACATCATTATGGAATATCTTCATCTACTCTAATAAAAGACAAAGATGCTAATTGACCATACCTTTCCTACGCCCACCAGCCAATCAGAAGAGTATGCAAATTAACCCAACAAAGATGGCAGTTAATTTGCATACATAGGTACCCAGCGAAGACTGAAAACAGTGTAGAAGGAAACCAAGCACTGCAGAAGGGAGCCAAGAAGTGGAGAAGGAAATGGATCGGAGGTAGCAGAGACAGGAGTGGAGCTAAGGCAATGGACCTGGGAGGGAGCTGAGGTGGCGGGAAAGGGAGGGAGCCAGGCAGCGGAGAAGGGAGGGAGCGAGGAGGCGGAGAAGGGAGGGAGCCAGGCAGTGGAGATGGGAGGAATAGAGGTGGCGGAGAAGGGAGCAAAGCCCGCCTTGGTGGGCTTTGTTCCCTTCTCCACTACTTTGCTCCAGCCTCAGGAAATCCCATTCTTGCAGGAATAGGCCTGAGGAAGCCCTATTCTTGCAGGAATCTTCCTGCAACGGGCCTCTAGTCCTATACAAAAAAGGCTAATATGCAAAATAGACCAAATGGTGAAACAATCGGTCACTATGATGTGCACTGACCACCAGGGGACAGACTCTCAATGCAGGAGCTGTCCCCTGGTGGGACATGCACCACGCCTCTAGTCCTATATAATAAAGAGCTAATATGCTAAATAGACCAAACAGCAGAATGACTGTTCGGATGACTGTCCAGACGATCTTCTGGATGAATCCAGAGCTGCGAGGGCCAAGGCAGCAGCCAGGGTGGCTGCGAGGGCTGAGGTAGCAGCCTGGGCAGCTGCAAGGGCCTACCCTTGCACAAATTTCATGTGTTGGGCTTCTAGTATCCTATATAATAAAAGCCTAATATGCTAAGTATCTGGTCAACTGGCCGGCAGTTCAACCAATCAAAGCATAATATGCTAATGATATGCTAAGGCTGCTCAACTCCTTGCTATGACATGAACTGACCACCAGGGGTCAGAAATTCGATTGGTGGACCAGTCTCTATGATGTGCACTGACCACCAGGTGGCATACAGTAAACCAGTAGGTTAGCTTGCTGCTGGGGTCCAGCCAATCAGGACTGAGTGAGATGGGCTGGACACACCCTGGAGCTCTCCCGCATCCCTCCTTGGCTCCAATTGTGCACCAGTGGGGTCCCTCAGCCTGGCCTGTGCCCTTTTGTAATCCGGGATCCCTTGGGGGATGTCAGAGAGCCAGTGTTGGCCCCATCCTGCTCAATTCAGGAGCTGCCCCCTGGTGGTTAGTGCACTACCACAGCGGGAGAGTCTCTCAGCCAGAAGCTGGGCTTATGGCTGTCATGCGCAGTGGTGGTAGCAGGAGCCTCTCCTGCCTCTGTAGCAGCGCTAAGTATGTCTAACTGACAGCAGGGAGTGGGCCTAAGCCATCAGTCAGACATCCCCCAAGGGCTATGAGAGGGCACACATTGGGCTGAAGGACCCCCCCACAAGTGCCCTTTTGTAATCCGGGATCCCTTGGGGGATGTCAGAGAGCCAGTGTTGGCCCCATCCTGCTCAATTCAGGAGCTGCCCCCTGGTGGTTAGTGCACTACCACAGCGGGAGAGTCTCTCAGCCAGAAGCTGGGCTTATGGCTGTCATGCGCAGTGGTGGTAGCAGGAGCCTCTCCTGCCTCTGTACCAGCGCTAAGTATGTCTAACTGACAGCAGGGAGTGGGCCTAAGCCATCAGTCAGACATCCCCCAAGGGCTATGAGAGGGCACACATTGGGCTGAAGGACCCCCCCACACACAAGTGCATGAATTTTGTGCACCAGGCCTCTAGTATATCATAATTCACTTATTTAAAACTAGAGGCCCGGTGCATGAATTTGTGTATCATGGGGTCCCTTGGCCTGGTCTGTGGGATCAAGCTAAAATTGGCACTCTGACATCCCTCAAGGGGCCTCAGATTGCGAGAGGGCATCAGCCAGGCTGAAGGGCCCCACCAATGCACTATTGGAGCTGGAGAGGGACACGGGAGGTTGGCCAGCTGAGGAGAGACTGCAGGAAGGCTCCAAGGCATGTCTGGCCCATCTCACTCAGTCCCTATTGGCCAGACCCCAGCAGCAAACTAACCTACCAGTCAGAGCATCTGCCCCCTGGTGGTCAGTGCACAACATAGCGACTGGTGGACCGGTCGACTGTTTTCCCTTTGGTGGTCAGTGCACGTCATAGCAAGCAGTTGAGTGGCCTTAGAATATCATTAGCATATTATGCTTTGATTGGTTGAAGGGATGACCAGACACTTAGCATATTAGGCTTTTATCAAATAAGATAGTTTATTCTTTGTCAGATATACATCAATAAAATGTTTTTACTAGTAAATGCAAAAAAAAAATTAACTGTATTTGTTACAGTGTTAGTTCCTAATTTTTCCAATATAACAAAGCAAAACTATGTCAGTAAAGTAGGCTTTC
>NW_006299392.1:176184-178428 GCF_000327345.1 Myotis davidii | reverse complement strand
GAGTCACATGTGGCTTTTTGGCTGCTTGAGTGTGGCTCTTCCACAAAATACCGACTTCTGCGCATGGGCCACGAAGTTTCAATCGTACTGTACGTGCACACCCGCACGTGGTATTTTGTGGAAGAGCCACACTCAAGGGGCCAAAGAGCCGTATGTGGCTCGTGAACCGCAGTTTGCCGACCACTGGTCTAGATCATTTTTTCAGCTTCACATTTGCTAGATAATAGACAACAAACAACATTGTAAATAATGCACAAACGTAAAGAATCAAAAAGGAAATATCAACATTTTTTTAAATAAATCTTTACTGTTCAGATTATTACAGCTATTCCTCTCCCCCCCCACACACACACACAGCTCCCCTCCAGTGTGCTTTTCTCTTTCCTTCTAGTTGTAGAATTTCCACCATTTCCTGTGGTTCTGGATGATGTCTGTTTTGTCTTTTTGTTGTATTTTTGAAGTGGTTGTGTGAGGCAGCAATTTCAGGTGTTTACCTATGCTGCCATCTTGGTTTCTCAGGAATTATCAACATTTTAAGTGTAGCTATATTATGAAGGTTAGACAAGAATTATTGTTTCCCATACCTTCCTAATTTTCTCCAATGTGGTTATGTTTTATTAATTTAAAAAGAATATAGTATTACTATTAATCTCTAATTTCTTAGAACTTAATGACATGTGCCAGAATCCAGGAGAAAGGAGACTAAGTGTGATGAGAAAGTAACTATTCTGAGTTTCTCACTAAGCATTTTATTGTATGAAAACCCCGAGTCTGGACATCAAGATAAGGATTTAATATTTGGATTCCTACCACAAGTTCCTGCTTTGCTATAGCCAAGACACATTTTATAAGAACAACTTAGAGTTGAACCAGCAAAAAGTTGGTGACCTCTGCCCCTGCCATCTTAAAAGTAATAGGTGATCACTACCCTGCTCTCTATCTCCTGCTCACTTGTGACCTAGGGATGAGAACTTCCCTTCTAGCTCATTGTGCCCCCATCTACATTTCTGAGATCTATAAGTAATAAATATTGTAACTCTACTTCCTTTATTAAGTGTACTGAAACTGTATCTTCAAACAAAATGGCACTGGGGTTTTCACTTCCCCAAAGTGAGAGCTCAGATTTTGAGGAAGTTATCTGCCAACCCTGTGTGAGTGGCTTGTTTGTGCCTTCTCATTCAAAAGGTCATAATCTGCTTGTTCTTAATTTAATACACTAGCTATGGGTTTCCAACACACAAAGAAAGTTTAGTTTCAGCTTGCAAATAAACCCTAAAATAGATAACCTACATATATCTATTCAATAGTTAACTATAATTTTTCTACTCTCGTTTTAACAATTGTCAAGATTATTTTTACAAATTATGAATAGATTAATTTCAATGTCTTAATTTTTAAAACTTGAATTAGGTTAAATGTCTGACAATTTATATACAATTTTTGAAAGTGTAGTTAACTCACATTTTAAGTGCCTATTATGGTTCAGTTGACTCATATATTGTCTCTTTCAGGTGCAATAATATTTACTATAAGTTGATAGTCTGCAGTCCATGGAAATATTGCTGAGCTAGAAATAATAAGACCAGGGTTATAATTCCTGCTTGTATGCTCTATATGTAGTACCTAGTTCATTCAACAAAAGTTGATTAAGAATGCCTTATAGCCTCAGAGGCCAAGCCCAGAACACTGCCACCCAGAGGCTGAGCCACAAATTGACTCTTTGCTAAACACAAAATAAGGCAGTCTGGGAAACAAATCCGGCCTGCTTTAAAATAAGGACTGTGGTTTACAACACAGAGGAACAGCGTATCGCAGGGAAACTCAACACTCTCCTGAATACCTGGCAGGACTAAAGGCGAGCCAGACTGAAGAATAGAAGAACCGAAGGACCTTCACTACTGCAATTTTTTTTTCTTTTTTCACCTTTTAACTAAGAAACCAAATTTTTTTCCTTTTTTTTCTTCTTCTTTTTTTTCCATCACCTGGTTTTAAGCTTTTAATTACTACCTTCTTATTTTTAACCAGTATTATTACTGCTACCATTTTACCATCTTTTAAAGTGCCATTTTATTTTCTCTTTATTTTATTTTGGGATTAGTGTTCTCCATTCTATTTTCATCGTTATATTATTGGTTGTTTCTAGTTTGCATCCATCTACAGGGAGCTGTTGCTGGAATTTGCTGGGATTAGTGGCGGTTCTATAGGAGGATTCTCCTCATATAAAGAGTCTCTTCCCCTCTTCCC
>NW_006299392.1:169654-172579 GCF_000327345.1 Myotis davidii | reverse complement strand
CATAAGACACTGGGGGATAGGGGAGGCTAGGGGACTGTCTGGGGCGGGGAAGGGGGGGGGGAATGGACACATATGTAATACCCTTTGTAATAAAAAATTTAAAAAAAAGTTGATTAAATGCTATGAGCCAGACACAATTTTAGGTGTAAGAGTTTGCACCCTTAAAGAAAACAGACACTTATCTCTGCCCTAGTGGAGCATACATTCTAGTGGGGGCAGGGAATACATGGTAAACATTTGCCAGACATTTCTTCTGAACCACTTCTAAATCCCCTCAAATTAACATCTTACTCCAGCCAATAGTACAGCAAACAGTTCCATGCAGGTTGTGACCTGCATCAGACAGTGTTTTGCCTCAGGCCTGCACTATATACAGAGTTTGCTGCTCTGAGTAACCTACCTGTACACAGGCATGCATATCTCAGTAGGGTAGGGGAGTTAAAGATTTTAGGCCATCTTTACTAATACTTTTCCTTGTGTTTATTTCATATAACACCTTAAAAAGTTCTAGCAGAATCAAGTGCCAGTTCATTATAGTGATAGTATACTATATTAGAAGTATGACTTCAATATTATATGTTTCACTGCTCAAAACTTTTAAGCTTTACTCCTTTCCACATCAGAAAAAGCCGATGAAGTTTTGTGTGCTCCCTTTTGTGTTCTAGCACGAGTTCAATTTGTGCAAGTTCTGGTTCATGTGAGAAAATGCTCATACTAGTCCCGTCCCCTAACCACTTTAAGAATCCCAAGCGATGCCGAAACCAGTTTGGCTCAGTGGATAGAGCGACGGCCTATGGACTGAAAGGTCCCAGGTTCGATTCTGGTCAAGGGCAGGCACATCTCCAGTGGGAGATTTGCCGGAGGCAGCTGATTCATGTTTCTCTCTCATCGATGTTTCTAACTATCTCTCTTCCTTCCTCTCTCAGAAAAATCAATAAAATATATTAAAAAAAAAGAATCCCAAATTTGGAGTCATTATTCAGGCTCTGCTAGTTACTTATTCTAAAATCTTTAGCAAATCGCTCAAACTCTCAGAGTCCCATCTTTAAAATGGGAATAGAATGTCTATCTGCCTTCTCCGTGAGACAGTTGTAATGTTCAAATGAAATAATATAAGAGAAATCACACTCATCACTCATACATTAAGAGGTAAAGGGTAACTACAACATAGACAATCTGAAAACTATCCTTCCATTGGCTTTCCTTCCTTTCACATTTCACTCTGTTTCTTTTGTACTCCTGATCACTGGAGCCATATTTCAATACTAGAGGCCTGGTGCATGAATTAGTGTACCAGTGGGGTCCCTCAGCCTGGCCTGTGGGATCGGGCTGAACTTGGCTCTACAACATCCCACGAGGGGTCCTAGATTGCGAGAGGGTGCATGCCAGGCAGAGGGACCCTACTGGTGCACCATCTGGGCCAGGGAGGGATATGGGAGGTTGGCCAGACAGGGAGGGACTGTGGGAGAGCTCCAGGGTGTGTCCAGCCCATCTTGCTCAGTCCCAATCAGCCAGACCCCAGCAGCCAGCTAACCTACCGGTCAGAGCGTCTGCCCCCTGGTGGTCAGTGCACGTCATAGCAACTGGTCGACCAGTCGACTGTCTGCTCCCTGGTGGTCAGTGCACATCATAGCGAGTGGTTGAGCAGCCTTAGCATATCATTAGCATATTATGCTTTGATTGGTTGAATGGACAACTGGACGACCAGACACTTAGCATATTAGGCTTTTATTATATAGGACAAACCACAGTGAAACAACTAGAGCAAAAATTCTAGGGAAGGAGCATATTCAAGGGATAACAAGGATGATGATGTGGCTATTGTCAAATGAACAAGGGTTCAAGTATTAGGATTTGAGAAGAGAGAGATGACAGGGGATAAAAGTAAACCATATAGAACTTAAGCTTTTTCTCTAAGTGAGGTTATGAGCCTTTGTAAACATTTGAACAGAGTGATGACACAATCTTCTTATGTAATGGTTGGGAGAGGGCAAGTATAGAAGAAGGAAAAGCAGTTGGAAAGCTATTGTGGTAATTCAAGATAGACATGAGGGTAGCTTTTACAAGGGAACTCATGATTCACTTTTTTTAAAAATGATGTTCTCTCATGTATTAAAATTCCCATGCAACCTTTTTCTTAAAGATTTTATGGGATGGTCCCAGGTTCGATTCTGGTCAAGGGCAGGCACATCTCCAGTGGGAGATTTGCCGGAGGCAGCTGATTCATGTTTCTCTCTCATCGATGTTTCTAACTATCTCTCTTCCTTCCTCTCTCAAAAAAATCAATAAAATATATTAAAAAAAAAGAATCCCAAGCCAATCTCCTTTTCCTACTTTTTCAGCCATTTTTTGGACCTACTTGGGATCCTCCCCTAATTAATATGCCCAGAAAACCTCATTATTTGAGTAATAAACTTTTTCCTGCCCGCTCTGTGGTATAATCACTCTGGACATCCAAACCAAATATTGGGTAAGGGTTCATTCAGTATCTATGGGGTAACTACAACATAGACAATCTGAAAACTATCCTTCCATTGGCTTTCCTTCCTTTCACATTTCACTCTGTTTCTTTTGTACTCCTGATCACTGGAGCCATATTTCAATACTAGAGGCCTGGTGCATGAATTAGTGTACCAGTGGGGTCCCTCAGCCTGGCCTGTGGGATCGGGCTGAACTTGGCTCTACAACATCCCACGAGGGGTCCTAGATTGCGAGAGGGTGCATGCCAGGCAGAGGGACCCTACTGGTGCACCATCTGGGCCAGGGAGGGATATGGGAGGTTGGCCAGACAGGGAGGGACTGTGGGAGAGCTCCAGGGTGTGTCCAGCCCATCTTGCTCAGTCCCAATCAGCCAGACCCCAGCAGCCAGCTAACCTACCGGTCAGAGCGTCTGCCCCCTGGTGGTCAGTGCACGTCATAGCAACT
>NW_006299392.1:157960-169008 GCF_000327345.1 Myotis davidii | reverse complement strand
CCTGGTCAGGGCACATGCCCAGGTTGTGGGCTCCATCCTCAGTAGGGCTTTCAGGAGGCAGCCAATCAATGATTCTCTCATCATTGATGTTTCTATCTCTCTCTCCTTCTCCTTTCCTCACTCTGAAAATGAATAAAAAATTATTTTAAGATGTTTATGGAATTAGAAAAATGAAATAAGACTTATGAAAGCTATATGACGAACTGAAAACTAAAATTAGCTAACTTTCTGGATTTTTTATTTATACTATGTACATTCAAAGTGCTATGATAATATTTACAACACCCAACTTGTAGATAAAGAAGGTAGACCAAGTTGCCCAATTTACAAGGCTAGTGAGAAATAGAGCTGGAATTTCCACTTAATTGTCTGGCATCAAAGCTTCTATTCTTATACACCACACTGTACAGCTTATAATATACATGAAAATCAGATCTCTTAGTCACAGAAATTGGGATATATGTTCATGGCATTTTGTGTATTTATTGGTTCATTCCTTACCTTTTCCAGTTGTCATTCTTTCAGAGCCTAGAAACTAAACTATATCTGGCTTATAATAAAGATGTTTTGATTAACAGATAAATCTAGTTTAATTTCATAGCTATTCATAATAATATAGTATCAAAATATAAATATATTACTTATAATGATAAGCATTTCTCTTTCTGAAATGTTAAAACTATGACAAGTGTTTATATTTGCAGAGTGTTAAAATTTACACTACCCATGCATTATTTTATCCCCATGAAAAATAACTCTGGTAGTGTATAGGACAAAAATGTGGGTGTTTTTTTTATTCAATTGAACTATCAGTATCTTTGTTCATTTGATTTATTAAATGTTAATTTTTTACTATAAGCCAGTCCAAATTTATCCAGTTTCAAAATCAAATTCTCTCATAAGAGTTTTGCTTCCCCCTCCATGTCTCTTACAAGCAAAGTTTTCTGTATGTATATAAGAGACAGGAACTAAAGTGTTAAATGTTATCTTGGATAAAACATATGCTTATGATCTGGAAACAGCCCAAGTTCCCATCAGTAAATATGGATTAAAAAACTTTGATACAGCTCTCGGGCTGACATCTTGGCAAGGCAGCAGCGTATCTCTGTTCTCCGAGTCCTGCAATGCCACCCAAGGACAAGAAGAAGAAGAAAGGTTCTGGAAATTTGGCCAAGAAAGACAAAGACCCCTTGAACAAGTCAGGGAGCAAGGCCAAAAAGAAGAAATGGTTCAAAGGCAAAGTTCAGGACAGGCTCAATAACCTGGTCTTATTTGACAAAGCCACATATGACAAGCTCTGTAAGGAAGTTCCCAACTACAAGCTTATAGCCCAGGTGTGGTCTCCCAGAGGCTGAAGATTCGTGGCTCCTTGGCCAGGGCAGCCCTTCAGGAGCTCCTTAGTAAAGGGCTTATTAAACTAGTCTCAAAGCACAGAGCTCAAGTGATTTACACCAGAAAGCCAGTCCAAATTTATCCAGTTTCAAAATCAAATTCTCTCATAAGAGTTTTGCTTCCCCCTCCATGTCTCTTACAAGCAAAGTTTTCTGTATGTATATAAGAGACAGGAACTAAAGTGTTAAATGTTATCTTGGATAAAACATATGCTTATTGTAATACTTTAAACAATAAAGAACTTAAAAAAACAAATCTTTATTATTATATGGACTGTTACTATAAACTAAGAGTTATAAATAAGCAATTTACATTTAATATACAATTGTATTCTTAAAAACAACTAATTACAATAAACTTGTAATTTAAAATTAATATTCATATTATTCAAAAAATATATTGATAAGAAAATAAGGTGTAAGGAAGTTCCCAACTACAAGCTTATAACCCTAGCTGTAGTCTCTGAGAGACTAAATATTTGCAGTTCCTTGGCCAGGGCAGCCCTTTAGAAACTCCTTAGTAAAGGACTTATAAAACTAGTATCAAAGCATGGAGCTCAAGTGATTTACACCAGAAACACCAAAGGTGGGGATGCCCTAGCTGCTGAAGAAGATGCATGAACAATAGGTCTCACCGCCTGTACATTTTGAAAAATAAAACTTTATTTAAAAAAAAAAAACTTTGATACATTTACAAAATGGAATACTATGCAGCTATAAAAAAGGATATCTTCCTTTGAGACAACATGGAGGGAACTGGAGAGTAATTTGCTAAGCAAAACAAGCCAGTTAGAGAAAGATAAAAAAATATCACATTATCTTGCTTATATGTGGAATGTAATGAATAAAATAAACTGATAAACAAAAAAGATCCAGAACCATTGAAGAATGACATATTTCAGAGGGAAGGGGGGGTGGGAAGAGATTAACCAATGAACTTATAAGCATATATGCATAACCCATGGACAGGCAATAGTGCGAGGAAGAACTGGGGAGGGAGCAGTGGCAGAGTAAAGGGGGTCAATGGGGGAGGAAGGAGGATATCTGTAATATTTTCAACAATAAAGATAATTTTTTTTAAAGCCTTTACTTCTAATGTAATTTAAAATAAAATTAATTGGATGCCAAATGAACATAATTAAGAATTCTTCTTTTTATATAATTTTTTTTAGATTTTATTTTCCATTAACACCCTTTTTGTCCTGCTAGATTTTCTTTCTTAATTTATTTCTAAACATATTTGAATTACAGTTTACATTCAATATTATTTTGTATTAGTTTCAGGTATAAAGCATAGTAGTAAGACAATCATATACTTTACAAAATGCCCTCCCCCACCCCAATATTTCCAGTACCCACCTGGCACCATATATAGTTATTACAATACTAGGGGCCCAGTGCATGAATTCATACACTTTGACACAAGGTGGGGTACTGGTCGCTGTCATTGGGGCAAACCTCTGGTGGTTACTGAAAATTCTTTGCTCTCACATGCCATGGTCCAGCCTGGCACTCGCATCTGCTGCCAGCACCAGCCCCACTCGCACCCACTGCCATGCTGGCCCCAATCGCTCCACAACATCAGCAGGTGCAAGTGGGGCCAGTGCCATCAGCATTAGTGGGTGCAAGTGGCAGCTGCTGCTCCCAATTGCTCCTCAGGAGCAGGGGGAGGTGCAGAAGCCCCGAGGGACAATTGGGGCCCACAGCTGCCACTTGCACCCATTAACAGCACCGAGCGATTTCGGCCAGCACTAGGTGCCGGTAGCAGGTGCAAGTGGCAGCTGTTGCTGGCAGCGGGTGTGAGCAGGGCCAGCACCAGCAGCAGGTATGAGCACCAAGTGGAACCCCGGCCTGCAGGAGCAAAGATATTTCAGTAACCACTAGAGGCTCGCCCCAATGACAGCAACCAGCACTCCACCTTGCTCTGGTGCCCCCACTCACCTGCTCCACCATCCTGCCAAGGCCAATGTCCGCCATGTTCCATGCGCACCCCCTGGTGGTCAGCGCATGTCATAGCAACCAGTTGTTTGGTTGTTCGGTTGTTCTGCCGTTCAGTCTAGTTCAGCCGTGGGCAAACTACGGCCCGCGGGCTGGATCCGGCCCGTTCGGCTGTTGTAGGTGGCCTGCGGAGCCGAAAGAGCTAAGGGTTCTCTTGCTCTCCCCTCCGCTCCTTCACCAGCAGCAGTGTTAACATGTATTAGTTCACACAAACACTCCATCCATGCTTTTGTTCTGGCCCTCCGGGTCCGTTTAAGAACCCATTGTGGCCCTCGAGTCAAAAAGTTTGCCCACCCCTGGTTGCATATTAGGGTTTTATATATAGAGATTATGGACCTATTTTCTGTGCTATACTTTACATACTCATGATTATTTTGTAATTACCAATCTGTACCTCTCAAACTTTCACTTTTCCACTTACTCCATCAAATTCTTCCCTCTAGCAACCATCAGTCTGTTCTCTATACCTGTGAGTCTGTTGCTGTTTTTGTTTGTTAATGTATACTGTTCTTTATATTTCACATTAATGTGAAATTATGTGCTATTTTTCTTTCTCTGAATGACTTATTTAATTTAGCATAATACCCTCTAGGTCCATCCATGCAGTCCAAATGGTAAAATTGCTTTATTTTTTATGGCCAAGTAATAGTCTGTCCTATATATGTACCACTGCTTTTTATCCACTTATGGGCACTTGGGTGGCTTTCATATCTTGACTATTGTAGATAATGCTGCAATGAACATAGAGATGCATATATTCTTTTAAATTAATATTTTGTGTTTCTTCAGGTATATATCCAGAAGTAGAATCAATGTGTCATAAGGCAGTGCGATTGCAAATTTTATGAGTAAACTCTAAACTGTTTTCCACAGTGACTGCACTAATCTGCATTCTCGCCAATAGTGCAAGAGGGTTCCTTTTCTCCACATCCTCCTCAACACTTGTCATTTCTGGATTTATTGGAGATAGTCATTCTGACAAGTGTGAGGTGATATATCATTCTGGTTTTAATTTGCATTTCTCTGATGATTAGTGTTGAGCATTTTTTCATATGTCTAGTAGCTAGCTGTATGTCCTTTTTGAGGAGTGTCTATTCAGGTCCTTTGCCCATTTTATAATTGGATTGTTTGTTTTTTCAGGTATTGAGTGGTATGTGTACTTTAAAAATATGGATATTAAACCCCTATCAGATGTATCATTGGAGAATATATTCTTTCAATCAGTGGGTTTTCTTTTCATTTTTTAATAGTTTCCATTGCTATGCAAAAACAGTTTAATTTGATGTAGTCCTATTCATTTTTTTCTTTCATTTCCTTTGTATGAGGATATATATCAGAAAATGTATTATTACAAGAAATGTATGAAATTTTACTGTCTATGTTTTTTTCTAAGAGTTTTATTTTTGCTTGCAGTTTTATTTTGAAGTATTTAATCTAATTTGAGTTCATTATTGTACATGTTTTAAGAACGTGATCTAGTTTCATTTTTTTGCATGTATCTGTCCATTTAGCTCATTTACTAAATACTCTGTCTTGAACTGATTATATGTTCTTGCCTACTTTGTCAACTATTAATTGACTTTTTAGGTGTAGGAACATTCACCACTATCAGCATTATAGTTTACTTCTTGGGTGGTCCCCTTGCTTTATTAGAATTGAGGGTAAATCTGAAGGGATAACCACTGGGAATCAGATTGTGATGGAGAAGAGGGGAGGAGCAACCAGTACTTGGTTGACAGACTGAGTTCCTACTTAGAGCACCTAAGTAGAATTCCCAGCCAGTGGCTTTGCATATCTGCATAGCCAATACAGTGGCATAGTCTGACCAGGAAACTTGGCAGGGTGCAGGTTTGCCTAAATTAGGACCTCGAACAAAAGGCCTTGGCAGCCCTGGAGCCTGGTCTACCATTCCATCAAGGCATGGGAGCTAATTCAAAACCTTGGCCACTGCTATGTCTAGCTCCTGGTCCCACCCAACCAGAAAGCCTGGCCAGAGCATCCAGGAAGCTGCTTAGTCGAGCAGCATTTAAGTGGAGAATCCAGCAAGCAGCACTGCTGATCTGCAGAGCAAAGAATGTGCCCCTGTTTGGTCAGGAAACTTGAGGGCAGTGATTCACTAGCTTTGGAGCTATTTTTGCTGCTCCAGCCAGACAAGGGAGCTAATTAATAATGCTGACAATTGTTGAGTGGTTGGCCCTACCCAACCAAGAAGACTGGGCAGAGCACCTGGAAAATGCCTTAGCTTTCCCTGTCTAAAGAGCCAAGATGCCATCTCTTTCTGTCCAGAGAGCATGGTGCATAGTTCTGCTTAATTAACTTACCAAACATGAGGAGTGTCAACCCTGGTCTCTATTCTGCAACCTCACACAGGCAGGGAAGGTAATGGGTAGGTAGGTTTACTGCTGAATAGTGCCTCCAACCCTGCCTAAGCAAAAATTTTGGTAGCCCACCCTGCAGCCCTGATGACAGTAGCATTTGAGTGGATTCCAGGCCAGAGGCTCTGTATATGAAGATCTAAGACAGAGGGCCTCTCTCTCTAGTTCTAATTTGATCCACACATAAAAAAGAGCATTTCTGACCCTGTGGTCTGTTCTGAAGCCCCAATTAGGCAGGAAGCTAATTTATAGCTCAGTCTAAAGCTTAATATAGCCTTCAGCCCATCCAGACAAAAAAGGCCTAACCAGGGACTCTCTGTAGCCCAAGCAGCCAAAGGACAGGTAAAGAAAAAAAAAAAAAAGCCTGCCCTAGATGTTATAGCCCACCCCAAACTCAGGAGCCCTGCCTGCCACACCCTGCATTTTGACCTTTTCAGATGAAACAAAAGCAGAGGCCAGGGCTAAGGGTTTGAACAGTCCTAGGAGAATCAGTGACTGAATTGGGGGAGGGGCCTTTTGCCCTATTGTCCTGGGAAACTGACTGGTACATTCCCAGCAAAGGAGAGCTGATAGAAACTCCAGGTTTCCAGCAGATCCCACTGGATTGCATACAAGGATCTCTGACCAGTCAAGAGCAGAGTAATATTTTGGGCCACTTGCAGAGGAGTTTCTCTGTGACAGGGAAACACACTACCACATTCCCTGAAATCTGAACAGCACCTCTCGCACCTAAAGCCCTTTCAGAAACAAACTTCTGAGTGATTAAGATTGACAGCTGGCTAACAGGCAAAGGCAGGCAGAGGCAGAGCCCTGAGAACCAGGGGAAGTTTGCTGGCCCAGCCCTGGGCCCATGCTACTAAAAAACCTACTTTAGAGGGCAGATCGCCCCTCCTCCTGGCAGCCAAGTCCTGTGGAGACAGACACAAACTGTGGATCAGTTGGAGCTTCAAGCAGGTTGCTGAAAGCCAAAGGAGGACAGTTCCTGACACTGGTTAGCACCTAAGTACCTCCTGGGAGGCACAGAATTGGCAGACAAAACAGTCAGCAACAATCATCAGAAGTGTAGGATACATTTGTTTATCTTCTCCTTAGTTTCCTTTGCCTTAGGAGATGTATCTGTAAACACATTGCTATGAGAGATGTCTGAGATTTTGCTGCCTATAGTTTCTTCTAGGATTTTTATGGTTTCATGACTTACGTTTAAGTCTCTTATCCATTTTTAGTTTATTCTTGTGTATGGTGTAAGTTGGTGGTCTAGTTTCATTTTTTTGCATGTATCTGTCCAATTTTTCCAACACCATTGATTGAAGAGACTCTCTTGATTCCATTGTATGCTCTTGACTCTCTTGTCAAATATTAACTGAGCATAATGGCTTGGGTTAATTTCTTGGGTCTCTGTTGTGTCCCATTGATCTACATATTTATTCTTGTGCCAGTACCAGGCTGTTTTGATTACAGTGGCTTTGTAGTATAACTTGAAATCTGGTATTGTGATTCTTCCAACTTTGTTTTTCTTTCTCAAGCTTGCTGCAGCAGTTATTCGGGGTCTTTTTTGATTCCATATAAATTTTTGGAGTATTTGTTCTAGCTCTGTGAGCATGGCATTCTTCTTTCTCAAGATTGCTGCCACTATTCAGGGTCTTTTATGGTTCCATATGAATTTTTGGAGTATTTGTTCTAGCTCTGTGAAGCATGGCATTTGTTTTTCCCTCCTTTATTTTAAATTGTTTTAACTTCCCCTATTCCCCTACTGCCATTGGTATTTTAATAGGGATTGCATTGAATCTGTATGTAGACTGCCTTGGTTAGTATAGACATTTTAATGATGTTGATTCTACCAATCCATGAACACTGTATATTCTTCCACTTGTTTATATCTTCTTCTATCTCATTTTTCAAAGTCCTGTCATTTTCTGAGTACAAAATCAAAAGCTTCTGCACAGCAAAAGAAACTATCAACAAAACGTAAAGGGAGCCCACTGTATGGGAGAACATATTTGGCAATGATACATATGATAAAGGATTAATATCCAAAGTATATAAGGAACTCATACAACTTAATAAAGGATAAACATTCCAATTAAAAAATGGGCAAAAGACCTAAATAGACACTTCTCCAAAGAGGAAATACAGATGGCCAAGAGACATATGAGAAAATGTTCAAAGTCACTGATCACCAGAGAGATGCAAATTAAAATAACAATGAGGTATAACCTCAGATCTGTCAGAGTGGCTACCATCAACAAACTAACCAATGAAATGGGCTGGCAAGGATGTGGAGAAAAGGGAACCCTAATACACTGCTGGTGTGAATGCAGACTGGTGCAACCATTATGGAAAATAGTGTGGAGTTTCCTGAAAAAATTAAATATGGAACTACCATTTGACCCTGTGATCCCACCTCTAGGAATATATCCTAATAATCCCGAAACAATAATTAGAAAGAATGTATGCACCCTTGTATGCATGCATATAAGCGTAGCCAATGGACACAGACAGTAGCAGGATGAGGGCATGTGCTGGGGGGTGGGAGCAGCCGGGGAGGTCAATGGGGGGAAAAGGGGCACTTATGTAATACTTTCAACAATAAAAAATTATTTTAAAAAATGAAGAATAAGATACAAAGGGAGATCCCTTGGAGCACAAAACTCAGCTAATGGAACTCCACTATCTTCCTTTCTTTTTATTTATCTTATTTATCTGCTTTATTGATTTGTTATTATTCTAGCCTCTATTGTTTCATTCATCTATCAAATTTTCCTCTTTCTTTTTCCTACTCAATCTTATTTTTCTCCTTTCTCTTTTTCTCTTTCTCTCTTTTCCTTTTCCCCTGCTATCTCATCTTATTTTTTAGTTTTCTTATTTTTGGTCTATCTGCTTTCTCCTACATTGTACTTTTAAATTGTTTTGGCATTTGTTTTTCCCTTCTTTATTTTAAATTGTTTTAACTTCCCCTATTCCCCTAATTCTTTATTCTTTCTTTATTTCACATCTGTACCTATATATACCTTTTTTCCCCTCCTTCAAAAAAAAGTCCTTTTTGTTTCTTCTATTTCTATCTTTTCCTTTTCCTGTGCTATCTCAACTTCTTTCCTTTTTTATTCTGGATGTATCTGCTTTCTCCTTTATTTTCCTTTTCAAAATATTTTTGGCTTTATTTCTTCCACCTTTATTTTAAACCATTTTTCCTTCCCTTAGTCCCCTAATTCTTTATTCTAAATTTCTTTATTTCAAATCTACACCTACATATTCCTTCCCCCTCTCTTTTTTTGTTTGTATGGTTGTTGTTGTTTTTCATTTGGTTGATGGTATTGTTATTTTTCATCTCATATTTTTTCTTTCTTTTTTTCTATCATTCTTGCTATCTTTCCTGTTTCGTAATTCTCTCTTCTCTGGGAGTTGCTTTTGCTTGGTAGTAGGGGTCTTGTGTATGTTTTAGTTTTGCTTCTTTTGTTTCACTTTTTGTTGTGTTGTATTTTGTTCTCTTCTGTCAGAGCCTCCACAACAGCTCACACAAGGGGGTAGGAGGTGAGCCACATAGTATGCCAGCTGAAAGAAGATTCCATCCATGAACAGACAATAATATTCAATACCCAGCTACAACAGGAGAACCCAAAATAATTCTAACAAGCTAATTCACCAGCTCAGGAAATCTAAGAGACTGCCCCACTGGGTCTTACAAAACATCTACTCCATAAGATCACCCTACAAATCTTGGAGGCACAGCAGTTTGACGTAATACATAGAAACAAATACAAAGGGGCAGAAAAAAATGGGGAGACAAAGAAACAAACCCCAAATGAAAGAATTGTGGAAGGCCACAGCAAAGGTAAAGAAAGGCTTTTTTTCCGGTCCTTGCATTTCTAATTGCCCATCACGCCTCGGATTACATGGAGCCCACACACCAATTCAACAGTCAAAAAGAGAAACCTCAACATTAAAAGGCTAAAAATTCACAGTAAGAAAACCCTGATTTTTTTCAGGTTGTCTTGAGCAGGAAATTAAGGAATTCTGCTAGAAATCCGTATGACCAACATCTTCTAATGTCTCAAATGTTTTACCTGCTATCCCACGAAAAGAACACATTAATTAATTAGGTGCCTGGAAATGAGGTTGAAAGTCTCTCTTGATTTTTGGCCAAAAATTTTCATGAAACAAAATTATAAGTCTACATGTCTACCCTCATATTGATATTGCTTTCTAGTCTGTCTTTCAAACCTTACACCATAACCAGAGTAATGAACATAGAACAGTGGTTAAGAATATTTTCTTTGGAGCCAGAAAAATTTAGATTCTAGTGTTTGATCCATAACTTCCTACCTTTGAGACTTTGAGACATTCATTTAAGATCTCTGATCCTCAGTTTCATGTATACAATGAAGATTATAATAGTATTCCTTACAGGATTAAATGAGATAATCCATTGTAAATATGTAATAAATTGCAGATATAATTGCATAATTTAAAGTATATAAACTTTCTCTATTCATAGAGACAATGAAAACATTCATTATGAAAGCAGAACATACTAAAAATCACATGAAATGCAGTTGCAACCTGATGGTTGATTGAAGCCCTAATGGAAACAAAACGGTGAAAATAGGTCATATATTAATCTTTACAAAAATAAATCATTTTTATTTCTTTTTCTTCATTGAAAAGGCAATATGTATTTATCATGGATAATTTGGAAAGAACACAAAAAGATTACTTACTAGTTCCTAAACATTTTTTAATATAAACCCACAATTCCCACTTTTCTCCACTAGATGACAGTACTGAGTCAAATGGAAGGATGATTTTTCTACTGTATTTCCTACACTGCAGTATGCATCCAGCTTTTGTATTATTTAGTCAATTCTGAGGAGAGAGAGAGAGAGAGAGAGAGAGAGAGAGAGAGAGAGAAGAAGAAGAAGAAGAAGAAGAAGAAGAAGAAGGAGGAGGCTGTCCTTTAAAACTTAGCATGCTTTAGGTGCTTAATAAAGGAATTTCTTCCAAACATTTCCGGAGGAGGAGGAGGAGGAGAAGGAGGAGGAAGGGAGGAGGGAGAGGAGAGAGAGGGAGAGCAAGTGAGCATATAACACATGCATAGCTTTAAGGTACAATCAAATAAGTGAATCTGCAAAATTTGAACCAGCAAAACAGAAAACGAAATGATTGGTTAATATAGATTGGAAGAAGAAAAAAAATATCCCAGGTTCGATTCCGGTCAAGGGCATGTACCTTGGTTGCAATCACATCCCCAGTAGGAGGTGTGCAGGAAGCAGTTGATTGATGTTTCTCT
>NW_006299392.1:145205-157432 GCF_000327345.1 Myotis davidii | reverse complement strand
CAATTTTTTTCAATATGATAATATGCATTAAGAGCCATTAAATATTCTTTAATTATGTACCTAAAGTAGAATAAAGACTTGTGGAAGTTTAGACAAGATATACAGTATAAAGTCCAAAAAGGTACCCGACAAAGTGGAAATTGTATACAGAAAAAATGTGGAAAGTAATTTACTTTCAAATTCTGGTCCCATCAAGAACAAAATGAATAGTTTTGTATCAGAGTGGATTCCAATTTACTGAATAAGGTCTAGTCATGAGATATGATAAGTGACAGACAATAACACAGTGGGATATGAATATATCCTGGCTATGGAAGCATTCCCAATGTCCCGATGAGAAATCTTTCTAACTAATTAATAGCATGCAAGATGAGGAATAGGATTCCCTCAGTCAAGGAAAGCATTGACACAGGCTAGACAGTATCAGGAAACCTTAAAGGGTTGAACTCCTAAGAAAGTTTCATGTTGAGAAGGAAATTAGAATGCTCAACAAAGCAAACTAAATAGTTGGATTTAAAATAAGCCCCAGCCCTAACCGGTTTGGCTCAGTGGATAAAGCATCAGCCTGCAGACTGAAAGGTCCCAGGTTCGATTCCGGTCAAGGGCATGTACCTTGGTTGCAGGCACATCCCCAGTAGGAGGTGTGCAGGAAGCAGTTGATTGATGTTTCTCTCTCATCGATGCTCTCTTCCTTCTTAAAAAATAAATAAATAAAATAAAATAAACCCCAACCCTATGGACTGAAGAAATACTGAAGATGGGTTATGCTGTGATTTGGTTGCTGATCTAGTGACTGTGACTCAGCTCTTACCAATTTAGAGCCTGTATGGCAGCATGACAATGTTTGGCCCTACCAAATATTAAAGCTGAGGCTAGTTAGATGTTTTCTGACTCCATTATAGCAGACAGAACTGATACGTCTGTCAGGCAAGTGAGGTATTTAAGTAAAGAAAGCCATTAGGATATTAGATAAGTTTAAAAAATGGGGAATGATTTAAGGAAGGCAATGTCTTTTGACCCTTTGGTCCATTCCTGTGAATATTCCCCAAGGAAATAATCCAAAGGCAGAAAAACAAGGAAAAGAAAAAGGAGGAAGAGGAGGAATAGCAGAATGAAAAGAGTACAAAAGGTAAACCAAAAAAAACAGTTTGCACAAAGAAAATTAGAGAATTGACTACTGTGGACCCTGAGAAAAAAAGATTAATTTATGTGAACCCCAAGAAGGAATTTCTCTACATTTTATTAATAATAAGAGTCCAGTGGTCACTTGCTGACAGGGGTTCCTCACCACATACTTTGCATACCCGAAAAAACCTCAGACTGATTGCTTGGCATCCCATACTATGCCCGCTTATTTATACCATCTGAGTTAACCACTGTAGAAAAGCATTGGTTTCTTCTTTCAACCAATGGACTGAGACCTGTCCCATCCAATCAGAATGACACAAATTATATCCTAATTTTTTTCTATACTTACCAATCAGAACTGAATGATTTAGCACAATCGGAACCATGCAATTTGGAAACCTCATTTACATGAATTGACCAGAATGAGAATTGCGGGTGGGAAAATTCTCTATAAATGTGCCTTGTTCTTTGTCACAGTAAAGCACAATTTAGGTTTCTACCTGAATCTGTGTCTCCTGGTCTGCAGCTCTTTTGTCTCAAAGAAATATTTTTATTTCTTATTAAAGTTTAAAATTGATTTTGGTCAATACCACAATAGTAAAATGAGAAACAAGCTTAAATAATCAGAAAAGGAGAAGTTACTGATCAGGAATAATTTTTCATCAACTCAACATACTGCTATGGAATCATAAAAAATAAGTTTAAAATAGTATAAATATAGAAAAGTATGGAATATGTTAAGTGGGAAAATATATTGTTAAATCATATGTTCACTGTGGCTATTGCAACATTAAAATGAGTGGATGTGGTCAAATATTTAGGGAAAATAAACACTGAATGTGTGGTCAAGTGAACATTTGGTAAGGAAATTAGTATAGATTAACCATCTCAACAGAAACTAGGAGCTATTCTCCAAGATAATAAAAAAAATGACCCTGAAGGCCCAAAGCGCAAAAGAAATGGTTTCTGAATCTCAGAATTCTAGGTATTGAGAATGCTGGAATAAAGACCACCTAAAATCCAATCCTGGAAGGGAGGAAGGAAGGAAGGAAGGAAGGAAAGAAGGAAGGAAGGAAGGAAGGAAGAAAGAAAGAAAGAAAGAAAGAAAGAAAGAAAGAAAGAAAGAAAGAAAGAAAGAAAGAAAGAAAGAAAGAAAGAAAACCTTTATTGTTGAAAGTATTACATATGTCCTCTTTTTCCCCACATTGACCTCTCTTAGCCCACCCCCAGCCCCACCCCAGACCTTCACCACTATATTATCTGTGTCCATGGGTTATATGCAAATATGCATACAAGTTCTCAGTTGATCTGAATATTTATTCTCAGAGGGGAATATTATAAGAACAAAATAATTTTCCATAAGGAAAATTTTTCTCACTAGTTGGGTGATAAAACATCACAGTACCCAATTGAAGGTTTAAAATAATAATACAATAAAATAACTGTTTTGGATATATGATTTAGATGGTCAGAAGTTTGAAAACAATATACTAGAAAGTATTACCTCCTAACATTTTTTAAAAATATATTTTATTGATTTTTTTTACAGAGAGGAAGGGAAAGGGATAGAGAGCTAGAAACATCGATGAGAGAGAAACATCAATCAGCTGCCTCCTGCACACTCCCCACTGGGCCAGAATCGAACCCGGGACCCCTGAGTCCACAGGCCGACGCTCTATCCGCTGAGCCAAACCAGTTAGGGCATCATTTTTCTTTTTGATATAATTATTTCAGAATGGAACCCAAGTAAATAACACTAATGCCTGGCACAAATGAGCCCCCTTGATATCATCACTGTACTCTCAAGGTACAAGTACAAAGGAATAGTCATAATTGAAAAATTAATGATTAAATAGTAGCAAACCAAATGACTAAAATTAGGAGTTAACAGTATAAGGTGGCATTAAAATTGTGGCCTTCTGTTCTGATCACATGGCTTAGTTGGTTGGAACATCTGCCTGTACACAGAAAGGTTGCAGGTTTGACTCCCATTCAGGGCATATGCCTAGGTTGTGTTTTTGATCCCCTGTTGGAGCACATATGGGAGGCAGCCAATTGATGTTTCCCTCTTACATTGATGTTTCTCTCTCTCTCTCTCGCCCTCTCTATCAAATCAATAAACATATCCTCAGGTGAGGATTAAAAAAAATTGTGGTCTCTTCATTGCAATAAACTGAATTAGACTATATTCAAAGTATAAGGAACAGTAAATATGCTAAGTAAATAAGCTTATAAACTGAACCTACTTTTTAGAGTCACACTCATTTTTTTTTTAATACATTTTATTGATTTTTTACAGAGAGGAAGGGAGAGAGATAGAGAGTTAGAAACATCGATGAGAGAGAAACATCGATCAGCTGCCTCCTGCACATCTCCCACTGGGGACGTGCCCGCAACCCAAGTACATGCCCTTGACCGGAATCGAACCTGGGACCTTTCAGTCTGCAGGCCTACGCTCTATCCACTGAGCCAAACCGGTTTTGGCGAGTCACACTCACTTTAACAGGATCTGGTATATCCCATGAAATAAAGTATTGAGAATTCTCAGAAGACCCATTATACATTATTTTATGAAGAATAAATGACTCTGTATCCCTCTTTATCTTTCAGTATTAGGTCTCAAAATTTCTCACCCATGTCCCCAAATGTTTCAGGAGAAAATATGAAGCTGACTTGAATTGTTTTCTAATGTAAACCTCTCTTACAAAGGGGCACCCTTTTGTATCACTTCCTTCCTTCCTCCTCCAACATTTGTTATTCATAGATACAGATGAAAAGGAAAACAAAATGACCTTCAGTGAGTCACTTACCCTTTCTGGCTCTATGGTACCTTATCTTTACAGTGAAGGAATTGATCTAGATCAGAAGTTACTTACCAAATATATATATTGGGACCTAGATAATATTTCCAAGCCCAAACCTCAAAGTCAGATTTGGTAATTCTGGGTTGAAGGCCAAGAAAATTATCTCAGCGAAGATTTTCAGGTGGTTTTGAGACTCAAAGTTGAGAAATAGCCTGGAAGAGATCTAGCATTCTATAAACATATTATTTATCTGTAGACCATATAAAATATTTTTCAGCCTTTTTTAAAGATCTTTTTTTCAGTTTAAGGGTCTTCACACTGGCTAGTTCATTCATTGCTCAACATCAGCCAGCTATCAGATTTCATTCTGGTCCATCCAGATCCTTACATGTAAAATGTAATGAGATTTATCATTTGTCTGAACATGAGCACCCCCTCCTTTGTCCCAACATTAGCACCACTGAAGAAGCTGTCCCATATATATATATTTAAATATTAAAGAGTAGTTTCAATGTTCTGCAGTGGCAAAAGAGTAGAAAGTAAATATATTTTGCTTATCTGCTTATTCAAACAAAGAATGGTGGTTTGACTCATTTTTAATTGATTTGCTTTCCTCTTACAAAAATGCACTCACAGTAATTTATCATCCTTTATTGTATGAACACTCTAATCACGTTGATTATTTCCTCACTACTGCCCAGTAAGCAACTAAACCAGTGAGAAATTATCACATCTAATGTTGTTATTTCTTTTTGGGAAGTTATAAATACTAGAATAAATTTGAAAAATACATGGTGTGTCAACCCTAAATCTTTTTTTAAATTTTCTTTTTAAAATTTGATTTCAGAGAGGAAGGAAAAGGGAGAACAAGGTAGACATATCAATGATGAGTGAGACACACTGATCGTCTGCCTCCTGCATACCCCCAATGGGGATCAAGCCCGCAAACCAGGCATGTGTCATGACCGGGAATAGAACCACAACCTCCTGGTTCATAGGTCGATGCTCAACCACCTAGCCATACCGGCCAGGCTCAACCTTAAATATTAGTGGATCTGGGGTAGAGAGTGGGAAATGTGAGTGACTCTCAGTGGTTAGATGCCAGAATCAGCAGTTTATGTCATCATTTTAGATGAGAATTTGAAAGCAACCATAAGACCTCATGCCATTATACAAGAGTCCATGCCAGTTCTGGCACACCTGCCACAAGGTAAAACTTATTATGGCTGCTATCGGTGATAGCAATGATGATGGTGATGATGATGAGATTCTGGTTCCAGCATATAGAAGCCTGGTGCTTTGACTGAAGAATAAGAAAGCAAATTTGACTTTGAATCAGAAGACCTGGGTAACAGTACCAGTTGGTCATTCACTAATTGCTTGGATAATTTATTTTCCTCTTCTTGAGAATAATATTTTTAATCTATGATATGTAAGTTCGGTATTAGATCCATAATTTTCCAACTATTATAAAGAACACCTGAAGTGTTGCCTTAATGTGGGAAAATGGTCAAAATCCTTCCTCTTCTAATCACAATAACTCTCAAAATAACTCTTGTATATACTGAGCTATTACATAAGCATGTGTGCGTGCGTGTGTGTGTGTGTGTGTGTGTGTGTGTGTGTTTCAGAGACAGAGAAAGAGGTGTACTTAGTTCTGTGGCTTTTTAAGGATGATAATCTATATTATCTCTATGGAATTTTACATCTATAATGTCCTACAATTCTATAATATCTAAGCTTAGAAAGTAAAGACCTAAAAACCCATAATAAATCCTCCCTTATTTTTCTTCTATTATAGTTTTGCTATTGTTGTCATATACTTCTGAAATACTTCCACTCACATTTTTCTGAGTCTCTCATAAGACATTTCCTAAGGAAGGAGCACTAGCTCCTATTGTATAAAATGTCTCTGTTGCCCCCACAGGACTGACTTTAGACCTAAGCAGTTCAGGATTGCCTAGGTAGTGGGATTTTAAGGAACTGGGATAAGAAGCTCAAACCCTCATCCCATAGGTAGCTGGATGAAGCTTAATGCCTTTTTTCAAAGAATGCAAACTGTTGTGCCACACTGGGAAGTTAGGCTTATAATTCATACCCCTTCAGAAGAAGAAATACTGACATATTCACACCTCTATGATTTATAACATTATTATTATCATTACTATTATTATTTCAATAATGAGGAGGCCAGAGAAACAAATTTTACCAACTACACAGTCCTGCCATCACACTTGCTTTTGTTCTAAATAAGTGTTATATTTTTAAATTTATTTTTCAATTACAGTTTATATTCAATATTGTTTTATATTAGTTTCAGGTGTACAACATAGTGGCTAGACAATCATATAATTTATAAAGTGTTTCCCCAATATTTTCAGTACCCACCTGGCACCATATCTAGTTATTACAATATTATTGACTATATTTCCTATGCTGTACTTTATATCCACAGGAGTACATTGTGACTACCAATCACACTTTTTTGACAGCATACAGTCACCTCTCTCTTTCAAGTAGTATCCTAATCTCTGCCAATATTATATTCCCTTTGAAAAACAAACTACTGTAGCTACAGAATTTGCTGCTGAAACCTACCCTTCAGTGACTCTTCCACAAAAGTTTCCACCAGCCACACACTCTTCAGTTTAATAGGAAATAATGCACATTATTTTTAAAAGTTTCTCTTTCTGCCCTAACCGATGAGCCTCAATTGGTTGGAGTGTTGTTCCAAAAACTGAAAGGTCTAAGGTTCGATTCCAGGTCAGGGCACATACCCAGATTTCGGATTCAGTCTCTGGTCAAAGCACATGCAGGAGGCAACCGATCCATGTTCACTCTCAAGTCAATGTTTCTCTCTCTCTCCCTTTCTCAAATCAATAATAAAAAAAATAGATAAAGTCTCTGTTTCTCTCACTCAGTGTTAACAATATGATTTATATTTAAGGGGCATTTACCTTAAGTTTCCCTCATCAGGAATAGAAATTTAAATCATAATGCTATAAACATTCTCAAACACTTAGGAAAAATTAGATAATTTTTTTTTATTCTAAGCTAACAAACTATAAACAGACTCATAGATACAGAGAACAGACTGACAGCTGATAGAGGGGAAGGCGCGGAGAGATGGGTGAAAAAAAGTGAAGGAACTAAGGAAAAAAAGACAAAACTTATAGTCACAGACAACGATATGGTGATTCCCAGAGGGAAAGGGGTTGCGGGGAGGGAGAAAAGTGGGGATAAATGGTGATGGAAGGAGATGACTTTGGGTGTTAAGCACATAATACAATACACAGATGATGTATTATAGAACTGTACAACTGAAAGTTATATACTTTTATTAACCAATGTTACCCCAACAAATTCTATAAAAAGTTTTAAAAATTTTTTGAGATAATGTATCCCTATAGAACACAAAGTGTTCCCTCCCAGTAGTAAACACTAACAGCATGTGTGGACTCTCCTCTTTCACTTTTATTTTTTTAAATATATTTTATTGATTTTTTACAGAGAGGAAAGGAGAGAGATAGAGAGTTAGAAACATCGATGAGAGAGAAACATCGACCAGCTGCCTCCTGCACATCCCCCACTGGGGAAGTGCCCGCAACCCAGGTACATGCCCTTGACCAGAATCGAACCCGGGACCCTTCAGTCCGCAGGCTGATGCTCTATCCACTGAGCCAAACCGGTCCCAGCACCTCTTTCACTTTTAGATGGTCCTGTTAAGTGATCTGAAGGGATTTATTACAATCATTAAACAGGTTGGTGAAAAACAATCTTTTCCTTGTCTCAACCTTGAGCATGATGATTCATTTACTTGTTAGAATTGTACTGATTCCTTATAAAAAGGCCTTATATTAGTAGAGGGTTTTTGTCACTTATTAATCAAATCTTTTCACCTCCCTTAATGCTCAAAACAGTTCCGTGATATAGTTGGGACAAATGTTGCCATCCTCATTTTCCAGATAAGGACTCAGAGAAGCAAAGTGCTTTGTCAGGCAGTGAGTGAGTGGCTGAGTTGGAACTTTACTAAAACACAAATATTTTAATTGTAGTGTTGCAGAAGACAGGAGAAAAACCAAGCCACGCATAGAGAAAGGGAGTTACATTTTAATTATGATTATGTACAGGCCCAGAAAAATGTGTCTTTCAAATTCTGGGCCCCCCAACATGAAGGCAACTCTCTTTATTTATACTTTTTCCATTCCTTTGTCTCCCAAATGTGGAATGAGACTTCCAGGCCTTCTAAGAAAAAAGGCCTGCGTGTGGGGAAGGGGCCATGAGACCATATCTCAAGGCCTGGCCTGATGTCAGCACTGACAACTCTGTCCGGGGCATAGTTTATGGCCTCTCTAGAATGGGAGTAGTCTCATTTTCCTTATTATTTAAGCAAGCAAGCATTTACAGAAGCCATACTGTCAGGTTAAAATTTTGAACAGCAGTTTTTATATAAGATGGATGCTTCAGTAGAACCCCTGCTCTTTCTAGAACTCTTCCAATTTGCTTCAATGAATGATTTACTCATGTAACAGAATTGAAATGTGGATGTCTCAATACACCCACACAAGAAAAAAAAAAAAAAACTTAGGGGAAGGCCGGGGACGGTTAAGGCGGGCCATAAGAGATCAATCAAAGGACTTGTATGCATGCATATAAGCAGAACAAATGGACACAAGAAACTGGCGGGTAGGGGAGGCCAGGGGAAATTCAAGGGGAGAAAAAAAAAAGGAGACATATGTAATACTCTTTGTAATACTTTAAGCAATAAAACAAATTTTTTTAAAAAAAAGAAAAAAAAAAAAACAGTCTACGAAGTACCCAGGAGATTAATCTTGCTCCCCAGGTCTCCTTCAGGGTATTGACTCTATAAAATGATATCTTTGATTTACAGCCTCCAGAATTCTTTTTTTAAAAATTTCTTTATTGATTAAATTATTACATATGTGTCCTTATCCCCCCATTACCCCCCACACATGCCCTCACCCCCCTGTTGTCTGCGTCCATTGGTTAGGCCTATATGCCCGCATATAAGTCCTTTGGTTGATCTCTCCCCCTTATCCCCACCCTCCCCTACCTTCCCTCTGAGGTTTGATGGTCTGATTGTTGCTTCTCTGTCTCTGGGACTGTTTTTATTTATCAGTTTATGTTGTTCATTATATTCCATAAATGAGTGAGATCATGTGATATTTATCTTGGTCTTTTCTCACTTACTTGGGTCCTTCAGTTCTTCACCCACTGCCTTCACGTTCTATTCCACTACTCTCTCTCCACCTTCATCATTCACCCTGCTTTTTAAATCACCCTAGAAAAAGCAAAGGGTAATGTTTAAAAGTAAGGCCAGATTAAATACAGGATGCCAAGGCAAATTTGAATTTCAGATAAATGAATTTTTTTAGCATAAGTGTCTTCCAAAAATTGCATGGGGACATATCTATAATAAAACTAACTTGTTGTTGTCCAGAAGTTCAAATTTAACTAGGTATTTTGGATTTCTATTTGCTAAATCTGGCAACCTTTAGGGCAAGATTGGGGAATGTCTGGCCCACAGGCCATATAAGGCCCACGGAATCATTTGGTGAGGTCCTGACAAGGCATTAGGGCTCAATTTGGTCAACAGGTAACAGACAATAATTATACGTTAACTTCAGAGTTAATTAGATGTTTGACCAAATATAGCAGACTAATTTTTTAAACATAATTACATGGCCGGCAAATGATATTATAAATATCCAAATGACCCTTGGCAGAGAAAAGGTTTCCCACTCCCGCCCTAGGGCAATAGTTAGCAAACCCCGGCTCGCGAGCCACATGCGACTCTTTGGCCCCTTGAGTGTGGCTCTTGCACAAAATACCACGTGGGGGCGCGCATGTACAGTGCAATTGAAACATCGTGGCACTGCCTATATTTTTCATCTATACCAGTGGTCGGAAAACTGTGGCCCCTTGAGTGTGGCTCTTCCACAAAATATCACGTGCGGGTGTGCACATACAGTGCGATTGAAACTTCGTGGCCCATGCGCAGTAGTTGGTTTTCGGCCTGGGCGAGTCTATTTTGAAGAAGTGGCATTAGAAGAAGTGGGGGGTGTCAGTCAGTCGGGCAACTGGAGAGGCGGCTCAGAGGGCCGCGGATATGCAGCACTTGGGGGAGGCGAGCATGATTCATGCAGGAGTTAAGTGAGCCAGTCATTCAGCAGTCTCATTGTGCAGTGGTTAGTGCTAGTCACATCTGCAAATCGCGCGCAGGTGACAAAAGTACCTACTCGAAGCATGAAATTACCTGTATTTTTCCAACCAGCTGCAAATCCTATAGGTATTTTTGTCATCAATTTAAGAATTGTAATTCTTTTGTGTTGGTGGCTTTATTATTATAAAATGAAACATTTTTTTTAGGTGCCCTGTTTGAGATGGCTACAAAGAAGAAGCAAAGAAAAACGGAAGATGAAAACAGTGAATTTAAAGTTGCATTTAAAGTTGAATGTACCTACCTATATAGTTTAAGTTTAAAAAATTTGCTTCTCAAAAGAAATTTCAATCATATTGTTGATATTTGGCTCTGTTGACTAATGAGTTTGCCGACCACTGCCCTAGGGTAACAGCAAAAGTTCTGATGTCAGAATGACTTCATTGGAATACTGATTATTACTCTGAGTAACTATATGATCTTGAGTAAAACATTTTAACATCTCTGAACTTTAATTTTCTTTGTCTAAAATTGGGATAATAATATTACCTATCTGATATTATGTAAATAATTAAATGAGTAAAGATTAGTAGAGTGTTTATCATATAATAGATACTAAAAATGGTAGCTATTCATATTACAGAATGACAATGACTAATAATAGCATTCTACCTATAGGTAGATGGGCATTTAGTAGGTAATAAAATCTTCAGTTACATGGATAAATCTCTATAATAGACACTTAAGAAACTTCACATACATAGCCAATCTTCTCAGGATATGGACCTATTTTTATTTTACTTTATTTTATTTTATTTATCCTCACCTGAGGATAGTTTTTCCATTGACTTTAAGAGAAAGTGGAAGGGAGGGAGGGGGATGGGAGAGAGAGAGAGAGAGGGAGAAAGAAACGATGTGAGACACAATGATTGGTTGCCTCCCGCACCCACTACGACCAGAGCTAGGGATGGAACCTGCAACCCAGGTACTTGCCCTTGACTGGGAATCAAACCTGACACCCTTCGGTGCGCAGGGCAACTCTTTATCAACTGATCCACACTAACCAGGGCATGGACCTATTTTGTAGTTAAGCTTTACAGTATAACTCATCAGTGGCTGAAACAGAAATCACTCTTTTGTTACGAAACACAACGCAATATCAGTAGCTTTTAGGTCTGAGACAACATATAAAACAGGAATAATATAGAGTATTCAGGGTAATCAAGGTACAACACCCACAATGAGGTCCTCTCTTTAGTGTTTCAAGTACCTCAATTTGGTCAACAGGTAATAGGCCATAATTCTATAAGTTAGTATGCACCTGGGTAATCTATTAAGAAGCAAATGGCCTTAGAGAAGAATGCAGCAATAAAGAGTCAGAGGAAAGCAAGAGAGAATAAAAAAAAGAGACAAAGAGGAAGGTGCAATCCCATATTTGTTGTTCATGAATACAGCTTCATTTACTTAGTAGCTGCAATAAAAACAGGGCTAAAGTCTAAGAATAATAGTATTACTTAACAGGGTTTTGGAATTGGAATCTCAATACTAAAGTAGAAAAAAGCAGAAGTGATGGTCAAAATATTTAACAGCTCTAATGAATAAGAAGTGTCCTGGGTAGGATTGGAGTTGGGTACTAAAGCCTCTTTGTCTGTTCAGTTGCTGGATGATAAGAAGATACAAGGTTCCCAAAGAAGGAGTCAGAATGACCAGGATACCCATGGTGAGAGGACTTGCAAGGTTGGGGATAGCAGCTTCATACCAATTGGCATGGAGATATTTCAGCATGTTTAGTAATCAGTAGAGGTATGCTGGAATGGGAACCAAATAGCGGTCCTGGATACAAGACTCAGACTAGATTATTAACAGGCTAAGCAGGCAGAACTATCAACATGCTCATAACTTTCAAGGCTCTAAAATTAGATTGTGATGATTTACTTTTGCTCTTTGATTCTAAATAAGCTGGACTGTAATCTCAGTGAAAAGCGTAACTGCATCAATTTTGTTCACCATTTATCCCTATCACCTATCACAGTGCTCAATAAATATTTGTTTAATGAATAAGTAGCCAGTCAGTTCCTCCTAGTACCTGGAGTGTCCTGAGGATACATCTATCT
>NW_006299392.1:136311-145162 GCF_000327345.1 Myotis davidii | reverse complement strand
TACATAAAAGGGTACGGTCTTTTTTTTTTTTAGTTTAATTCATTTCAAACGGGCCGGATCCTGCCCACGGGCCGTAGTTTGCCCATGGCTGATCTAGAGGATAGAAAACTCTGAAAACTCATTCTGATCTTGAATTGGCCTTGGAGGTATGCTAAGAGTCTAGGCTCAAGCTGGTCCTATATTAGTTGAACCCATAGATATCAATTCCTAAGCCTCACCTAAGGAAAAGAATACAAGGGTGCTCTACAATTAAATAGTGTCTCTAAAATGGTGCTGAACCCTCAAAGGAGAGGGGCAGAACCACACAAGTCATCAGAGTCCTGAGCTGTTCCTTAAACTTTTTCATCTACACAAATTCTATTTGGTAGATGTAGGTCCAGTTTACAACTGTAGAGATAAATAAATTTCAGGAAATAGCTTACCTATGAACTTCAGTCACAGTCAGATGAAACCAAGGTCTTATGACAATTTAGGTCTCATGGTAAAGCGGCTCTATTCATTTTGGGAAGTAAAAACCAGAACTACATTGCAATTCTGTAATTTACAAATTTCTCATCTTTAAAAAAAATAGCAGAACAATTCAAAGAATTAGCTGCCTATAACAATAATTCAGTATTTGTAATTGATTTCAACATACTGTAATTTGATTTTCATCATTTTATAAATATATTCTTTTTTATTTTTTATTATTTTAAGGGATTCAGATTTTATTTATTTATCTACATACAATGGTGTATCTTTATTTCCATTTATAGATATGTTCTTAAATATAATTATATGAAGGCTATTTCATAAAATTGTGACAAATGACGCTATACCATTACACTATAAAATTATAAAACCAACAGGAAATAATAAGAACATTTTAATAAATTTTTACTAGACCTCGAGGAAAGGAATACAACAACATGATTAGAGAAGAAAAGTCCTAAATTCCCAATAAGTATTTTTTCCAAAAGACAGTTATCTTGATTTTAACTTATGAGAACATTTTTTGCCATCATTTATTTATTTTTGCTTTTAAATATAATTTTATTTATCATGGATTTTCACACATACATAACTGTGTATGTATAAAAATCCACGTGATCACTAATGCACAAGTCTTATTAATATATAATGCAATCATAATAATTCTACAACAAATAAATACAATCTTATTTTACAAGCAAAAGTGCATGCCAATCATTTTACTATATCTAGGAGAAGTGTACTAGTAAGCTGCTAAGTGTAGAGTTTTGTTTCCAAGTCTGCAATAAAACAACATTATTTTGGGTATGTTTTGTTACTTAATTTACTTAGTTTAGATTTCAAAATCACTATAACATCCTGCTGACTTTTATCCTTAACCAAGATCTTGATGGAGGATAATCTGAGAAGTGTCAAAAATTGCCAAGAGAGCCTCTTCATTTCTAGATGGTGGTTCTCTATGTACTTTGTCCTCTTTACCTGTATGTTTTCTTTCCTCTCAACCCTTAAAACCACCATGCACACATAATGATATAAAAAAAGTTGATGCCTGCCTGGGGAAAGTTAGAAAGCACCAGGTTTCTTTTTCCCCCCCTCAGGGGTAAGCGCAAACTCAGTCCCTCACTACTACAAATTATGCAGTCAAGTTTCCCACATTTGGGGAAATCGCAGGGGTCAGCACATCCGGAGTGCAATGGATAAACCTCACCCTGGGACAACCACCTTCTTGATCATGGCATCTCCCCTGCCAGGTAAGTATGAAAGCACCAGGTTTCAATTGCAAATTTCAATGTCAAATTCTATATTTTCCTTAAGCCTTTCTTCCATACTTTTCCAATGCCATTTAAATCCAACTTTAGTTTGAAGAATTTCCTTTAGGCTATTCTTACTGTCAGTGTCAAAATATCTGTATGTATGTTAAAAATAAAAGAAAGAATAAGCATAATCCATAAGATTTTAAATATTTTTGTGGCAAATAAATGGTTCTGTATAATATCATTTCTAGTGATCCTTTCAGTAGCTGAAAGCAATAATCCTTTCCTCGTCTCAATTTTGTACCACTTTTGTGGTAAATAAAGCTGATGATCAAGAGTGAGGTAATCAATTTGGGGTGCCAGTGGCAATTAAATAAATAAGCCATATAGAATTTACAAACATGAATGTGCCAACCATTAAAGATGTCAAAATAATTAACAAACATGGTCATACAGCTTAATTATTAAAATTGTCTCATAAAACAATACAGATATACCATTGATGAAATCATTTCTGTTTTCTATTTATTGATTTTAGTGAGAGAGAGGAATGGAGAGAGAGAGAGAGAGAGAGAGAGAGAGAGAGAGAGAGAGATTTGTGCTCCGACTGGGAATTGAACCCACATCCTTGGCGTATGAAGGATGGTGCTCTAACCAACTGAGCTACCCTGCCACGGCCAAATAATTTCTCAAAAAATGTAATAACCACAGCCCAAAGGAGGCCTGATGTGACATGATAAAGCCGAGAAAACTATTGCTACTCCAATCTCTTAAGTCAGTGCAAGGAACCTATAATTGGTTTTTATATTACATGTGATACAAATTCCCTACTTCTCTGTTTTGATATTTGTAGGTTAGGAGTGCTGAATTCAGAACTGTTTCCATGGGAAATGTTATAGAGATTACATCTTGAAAAAGAATGTAGGAGAGCTTCCCGGGCTTTCGAAGCCTCTACGTTCTGCTCTTGAGAGATTTGAAGGCTAAACTGATTTACATTATTCATTAGCAAATTAGAAGCCATAAGGTTGGTTATAGAGAGGCACTTAGTGAGATTTTCTTCCAAAAATTGTTTGTAGAGTTCATCCAGCTTGTTTTCCATATACTTATTAAGCATAGAATTAGAGCGAGGCTGCTTATGAAACAACATACTTTTTTCTCGAATTTCATCCCCATTCAAAAGTTTCGAGGCAGATAGTTTCTCTAGAGGCTCAATGATGGGAGAATGGCCCAATGGTATATCTACTGAAAGTAAAAGGGGACCATTAAAAGCATCATCACGTATGTGTTCCACAAAGCAGCCTGAATCATACATGTTGCCCACGTGGTCTCCTCCAATCTGTAGGTCAGGATAATTCTGGCAAATACTTGTACATGACCAAGATCGGTATAAATCCAGTTGTCTTTCATTACATTGTTCTCTTTTTGGAATGGGCAGCGCAACAGACAGATTTCCTGGAAAGGATGCACTTTTGCATTTTGGTACAGTTATTTCATCCACAAATTTTATTTTATTTGTATCATTAATTTGCTTTGTTAACCTTTCTTTCTCAACCTTTTGTTGATTTTCTATTTTATCAGGAGAAAGTGAATTGTCTTCTATATCTAAAAGCTGCTTTTTCCAAGTTTCCTTTTCATCATTTGAGGTCTTCTTACATGTAGGTGGTTTACAAAATGTTGTATATTTCTGTTCTTTGTATAGGAGTTCAAGTAGGAAGGCTTCTCCAAGCATTTTATTAGTCAAGATTTCTAAACAGAAGAGTGCAGTATATTCCTGAAATTATAGAAGAACCCATTAAGGCAACATATATTAAAATGTCAATGTAAGATGTTTCTTCTACATGAAACACAAATGATTTAGGGAGGTAGTGTTACTCAAAAGACAGAGAATAGGACCAGGAATAAGATTTGGGTTCCAATTAGGCCATTAACTTTTTTAATTTAAATTCTTTATTGTTTAAAGTATTACATATGTCTCCTTCCTCTCCCCTCCCCATTGACCTCTCGCCGGCTGCTCCCACCCCCAGCACATGCCCTCACGCCCCTACTGTCTATGTCCATTGGTTATGCTGATATGCATGCATACAAGTCCTCTGGTTTATCTCTTACCCTCCCACCTTCCCCTAACTTTTTAATATTAGGTAATTTATTTATCATTCCTGGGTCTCAATTTTCCTATTAATTAAATGGTGATAAGACTCCCCTGCTTTATTCACAGAATTACTGTCAGGATATTATATGATGTACATGCAAGTGTTTTAAAAAGTACAAACTTATGCATCATCTTTATTTCATCTTTTTCTCTGCAAATGACCGGATTTTCTAGAGCAGCGGTTCTCAACCTGTGGGTCGCGAGCCTTTTGGAGGTCAAACGACCCTTTCACAGGGGTCGCCTAAGACCATCCTGCATATCAGATATTTACATTACGATTCATAACAGTAGCAACATTACAGTTATGAAGTAGCAACGAAAATAATTTTATGGTTGGGTCACAACATGAGGAACTTATGTATTTAAAGGGCCAGAAGTTTGAGAAACACTGTTCTAGAGCTAAAGAGTCATACAACCAAACACGTATGGTGGGTACATCACTGGCAACCTGGGGTCAGAGTTGCAGCCTGAAGGAAGTGTGTAAAAAGAATGAAGGCTGTGGGTTTTAATCCACAGGTAGCTGGACATAAGGCCAAGAGTTTCCAAAAACACTGAGAATTCAAAAGCATCACTTGGTATCCCATATTGATAACAAGCCATGATAGTGACTATGTATTAAACTATTGAGAGAGAAAGAGAGAATGAGTGACTAAATCACACTAAACCATTTGATGCTGTCTTAAATGACAGGTTAGTAACAGCACAGTTATGTCTAGGTCCTATGCGTAGTTTAGTCATAGAGGGAAGTTCCAGCAAACTAGGCCAGCACAGTATTTCCGTCTTGTCTAATTAATCAATTTCAGCCTCCCCTCTTGTTCCTTGGACAAAAAGAAAGAGTAAAAAGAAGAAAAGGAGAGATTGAAAGGAGAAACAAAGTAATGGAATTATATCAATCACTTTTTTATTTTGAAGAAGCAGAAAAAGGCCAGCTTATATATTTATATTCATTCCAGAACCTGTTCAATGTTTTATAATGTAATGTTCCATAAAAATAAATAGATCAGACAATAAAAAAGTACAAACTTATACAAATGTTTAATTATATATGTATATATATTCAGCTGTCACAAATGATTTATTTTAAAGTTATTAATGCACCTAACCCTTTCTTTTTCAAAAATAATTTTTGATGTTGACACTGTTGTAGATGTCCTGCTTTGTCTCTTCAAATAGACAACTTAAAATCAAGCCTGCTATTGAGACCTTGGTCTTAGTTTAACTGTGTTTTAATTACTGTAATTTAAATCACACAGTGAAAAAACTTACTATGCCTTAAAATGTGTACACGGAATGAATATTTAATTATACATAGTTTAAACTCATGAATACTTTCAGGTTTAAAATATAAATATAGCCACTTACTTTTCAATAATCTAACTTGAAATAGAAATTCATAGCGATGGAAAGTGGAAAAGAGATTATCAGGGGCTGGTGGTAGAGGGGAACAGGGAATTAGTGTTTAACCGGCAGAGTTTTAGTTTTGCAAGATGAAAAATTTCTGGAATCATAGTGGTAATTGTTGTACAACAACACGAAAGTACTTAATGCCCTTGAATTGTACACTTAAAAACAGCTAAAATAATAAATAAACAAACAAACAAATAAATAAATAAATGTTTTGTCAAATTCACTACCATCCTTTTTTCTTTTTCTTTTGCCTTTCCCTTTCTTTTGACCTTCTCTCTCTCCCTTCACCTTCCCTCCCTCCCTCCCTCCTTTCCTTCCCCCCTTTCTCCCTTCTTTTTGACTTAAATCTTATTTCTCAAAGCACTTAATTCAGTCTTTTGCATGGTTTGGCATGCAATTTTAAGAATCTCAATTTTTTCTATACATTCTTCAAGTGTGAGAAAAGACAAAGAAGACTTGGTTCAAGACACAATTTTCCTTTATAGGACTATAGTGTCTACTATAAATGTTTCCAGGAAACGTATTATTCTCATTTAAATGGTTTTTTTTGGAAAAAAATCCAACAATACAACACAAAATATGTAAGAATTTAGATTTACCTTTTTCAAATATCAAGATACTTAAAGATTCAGTCTTCTGAGATTCCAACACTCCAAACACAGGAAAAGTTCCTTTTGGCTTCTTTGTTTCTTAGCTTTTGGTTTACACCTCGGAACGATAAGTTCAACCACACAAAATGAAATGGTTCTGCTTTCCATTCATGCCCTAGGACTGAACCAAACTAACAGGAAACTGATGTGGGCTGATCTCATATATGGTATGGTGATGAAGAACACACAAACCAAAAGAGGATCTTGAAAGTTTTTATTCAAGATGCAAATGAAATGACTATGGGAAATGTTAACAGCAATAGTTTTTTTTGTTGTTGTTGTTCAAGCAAAGACAGAGACAAGGTTATTTAAACAATTTTAAGTTAAAACAAAAGCAGTGTGGAAACCAGCATATTTTGTAACAATAATTTAAAATAACTCAAATGGCCATCAAGAAGATAATGGTTAGATAAATTATGATACATCTATTCCATTAAATACAAAACTAAGGATTTTTAATAATGGAATGATAATAAGCATCCATTAAGTAATTACTACAAAACACATCTATACTAATAAAAGGGTAATATGCTAATTAGACTGGACATCTTCCAGACAAAGCCACAGTGGCGGGGCTGAGGCAGAGGCAGTTAGAGGCAATTAAGCCAGCAGGGGAGAGCAGTTAAAGGTGACCAGGCCAGCAGGGGAGGACAGTTATGGGCAACCAAGCTGCCGGGGTCCAACCCCAGCAGGTCCAGGGGTCCCCAAAGGTGTGGACGGAGTCGGCGAAGAAGGAATGACACAGAGACAGCGTTCAGTTGATCAGCAGCCTTGCCAGGATCTCTAGCCACAATCTCCAGCCAAGTTCTGTGTCCATGTTCTCTTGCTAGGTTCTCCAGCCATGTTCTCCAGGTTCTCCAGCCAGGTTCTGTAACCAGGTTCTGTCGCTAGGTTCTCCAACCAAGTTCTGTAGCCAGGTTCTGTCCAGGATCTTTTGCCATGTTCTCTCCAGCGAAGTTCTTCTGTCTCTAGGTTCTGTGTAGGTTCTGTCTTCTAAGTTCTGACTGTAGGTTCTAAGTTCTGTCTCCTGTTGTCTTGTTACATCTGTATTTATTCCAGTTGATTCCAATCCTATCAATCTCTATTCCAAAGGTTAGGGTGTTTCTTATCTCCATTCCAGGGAGTAAAGATTATGTAGCTTAGGGGAGGCCAGTTAGGAGTAATCAGGCCAGCAGGCAGAGGTGGTTAGGGGTTATCAGGCAGGCAGACAGAGGCAGTTAGGGGTGATCAGGCATGCAGGCAGAGGCAGTTAGGGGCAATCAGGTAGGCAGGCAGGTGAGTGGTTAGGAGCCAGCGGTCTCAGATTGGAGTGGGTGCAGGCTGTGCTGAGGGACCACACCCCCCTCACGCGTGCATGAATTTTATGCACCGGGCCTCTAGTAATTCAATAATAGAGAAAAAAACAGAAGCTATTATCTCCATGTAACAAAAGAAACAAATACAAAGAAATGTTTTATACTTGTTGAAGACCAGAAAGTGAGGAAATGGTGGAACTATTACGTGCACCAGGCAATTGAATTCAGAACCCATGCTCTTAATTACTACACTGTATTACTTTCATGTGTACTGATGGAATGTGAGTTGTAGACAACATATACAGTATGATTGCATCATATATTGAACATGTAATATGTGCCAGGCACTTTTCTACATATTTTACATGTACTAACTATATAATCTTCATAACGTCTCTATGAAACAGATATTATAATTGCCATTTTACATACAAGGAAACTGAAGAACAGAGAAGTTAGATAAGATGCTCAATACCACACAGTTGTAAGTGGTATAGAGTCTGGGTTTGGACCCAGTAAGCCTGGCATCAAAGACTGCTTAACTTTCCTGCTACAACTGACTTTTTCTCCCTCTTAATTGAACTAATATATGTAATTATGTTTGTGGAAAAGGGTATAAATCAAACTGCTGATAATGGTTTATTCTGGTAGTAGGTGGCACATAGAAGGTGAATGGGTAATATTACTTTTTACTTCCAATATTTCTGTGGTTTGAATACTTCTACAAGGACCATGTATTCATGTATTATTTGCACAATTGAAAAATAAATAATTCACATGCATAAAGGACAAGAAAAATTATTATATATTCTTTAGAAATCATTTTCTCAATCTTAAAAGTGTCTGCCACATTCGTTAGAATGATTTTAAACCCAGATACAAAGTGCCAAAGTATACTGCGAAACATAGACAAAATTTCTACATAGTAGATACTTTGGGCAACAATAATTAATAAAGCTTTTTTTCAGCCAATAATTATTTTATCCACTGAGCCAAGCCGGTCGGGGCTATTTTAGCCAATAATTATTTTAAAGTAATTATCACAAATATCCCGTAGAATAGATTAATTCTAAATTTGTTTCTTTCATTTTTATTTTTTTTAATTATGGGTGTGCCATCCTATATAATAAAAGCCTAATATGCAAATTGACTGAACAGTGGAACTACCTGTGGAATGACTGGTCACTATGATGCACACTGACCACCAGGGGGCAGATGCTCAATGCAGGAGCTTCCCCGAACCTGCAGGCTGCAGGCCAGCCAAGGCGGGTCCAGTGGGGGCCCTGATACCCCCACCAGTCGCCTCCCACAGATCAGCCCTGATTGCCAGCCAGGCCTAGGAACCCTACCCAGGCATGAATTTTATGCATCAGGCCTCTAGTTGGTTAATAAAATTATGTAAGTCATACCAATAAATGTATGTTAGGTTGTCAAAGATATCATCTTATAATAAACTAGAGGTCCGGTGCACAAAAATTTGTGCACTCAGGGGGGAGGGGGGTCCCTCAGCCTGGCCTGTGCCCTCTAGCAGTCTGGGACCCCTCAGGAGACAACGACCTGCTCGCTTAGGCCTGCTCCGGGGTGGCAGAGGGCAGGCCCAATCCCTAGGTGCAACCCCTGGTCGGA
>NW_006299392.1:133285-135941 GCF_000327345.1 Myotis davidii | reverse complement strand
TTTCTATTTTTATGTATGTGGTTACTCAATCGTGCCAGCACCATTTCTGGCAAAGCCCTTCCTTTTCCCAGGGACCTGCCCTGCCACACATCTCATCTAGCAAGTGGTCATGAAGTCATGGATCTGCTCCTATGTTTTTATTGTGTTCAGTTTGTTTGCTGGTCAATCCCTGGATGATTACCACACTTTCCTTTACTGGCACCGTATAGTGCATTTTGTTACCTGGGAAATCAGATCCTTCCACATTGTATTTTATCATTTTTAATAGTATCTGGGCTAGCCTCAGCCCTTAGCATTTTAGAATCAGTGTGTCAAATTCTGCACAAACCCACACATGCTGCCGGGATATTATAGGAAATAGATTTGGTTTACATTAAATATATCAATCAATTTGAGGAGACTCAATGCTTGTAACATTATGTTTTCCAATCCAAGAATCTAGCATATCTCACAGTGAATATCTGTGCACTTAGTTACCATAGTGCCTTTTTGTCTCTTTATAGTGTTTTATACATCCTTTGTTACATTTACTTATAATCATTGAAAAATTAAGTCCTGGGTTTGTTTGGGTTCTATAATTGTAACACTGTTGCAACTCCAGCTCTGAGATCCCGGCTGCCTGAAAGCAGGTTTCTGGGGTTTTGTTTAGCTTCTATATTTGTAACAATGTTTCAAACTGCAAACTCAGAGGCCGGCAGCAGCAGGCAGGGAACGTTGGAGTCCTCCGCCACTGAAGCAAGCAAGCCTCAAGTTCACTTCAAGCTACCTGGCTGCTGGCTGCCATCTTGGCTGGCAGTTAATTTGCATATTGCCCTGATTAGCCAATGGGAAGGGTAGCAGATGTACGGCTAATTACCATGTTTCTCTTTTATTAAATAGGATAGTGTATTAATTTAGCTTAAAACCAAGGGAATGGCTCACAGTGTAATACAAAAATGTCTCAATCCCACACAGGTTGCCAGAAAGATAATAAAAACAATTGTAAAAAAATAAGTTTTCTACCATTGCCACCACAGAGGGCTATTAAAAGAATATGGATACTTCAATTTGTTCCTAACTAACCTAGACTCCTTCATCAGTTGTACCCTATCTCCTTTGCCTCCATCACCCCTATATCCAGTTGATCCAAATTCTACCAGTCCCCTGTCCCTGCCTTTCTCTTGGATTGCTGCAGCTACTTTTAAGCTTGTCCCCTGTCAAATTCACTAGACATGTTAGATTGATTTATCTTTCACACAAACTTGTTAAATCTTTCAATGACTTCTAATCATTCATTGATTAATAATAAGAATAATTTATTGAGTGGCTTGTAAGTGAAAGATGCTCTTAGGCAACATCTGTACTTATATAATCTTAACAGCAAATCTGCAAGTTAGATTTTGCACATTTATACAGGACCAAAAAAAATTAAAAAAATCAAAATCTAAAATGAAATATGAAAGTCTATGTACTTTACCCTGTTTACTTTTTCAGCTTTTATTCCTACACTTTCTCCCAAAGATCGAATTACCATGTGACTTCATGGTTCCTACCTAAAATTCCTTTATTCTTTTTTTAAAATATATTTTATTGATTTTTTTACAGAGAGGAAGGGAGAGGGATAGAGAGTTAGAAACATCGATGAGAGAGAAACATCAGTCAGCTGCTTCCTGCACACCCACTTCTGGGGATGTGCCTGCAACCAAGGTACATGCCCTTGACTGGAATCAAACCTGGGACCTTTCAGTCCGCAGGCTGATGCTCTATCCATGGAGCCAAACTGGTCAGGGCAAATTCCTTTATTCTTATTATTTCCTGGCAGACTGATGTTCTTCATATTTCTTTATTTTCTTTTTTTTTTATTGTTTAAAGTATCACATATGTCTCCTTTTTCCCAGGTTGAACCCACCCCTTCATTCCCAGCCTCCTGGACAACCTTCCACAGCCCCATTGTCTATTTCCATTCATTTTGCTAATATGCGTGCATAGAAGTCCTTTGGTTGATCTCTAACTCCCCTCCCCCACCTTCTCTCTGAAGTTGGACAATTTGTTCAGTTTAACCTTGTCTCTGGATCTATTTTTGTTCATCAGTTTATGTTGTTCATTATATCCCTTATATGAGTGAGATCATGTGATATTTATCTTTATCTGACTGGCTTATTTCGTTTAGTAAAATGTTTTTCACTTCCATCTACGCTGTTGCAAATGGTGAAAGTTCAAACTTTTTCATACCAGCATAGTATTCAATTGTGTAGATGTACCACAGTTTTTTGTCCACTCTTCTGCTGATGGGACTTAGGCTGTTTCCAAATCTTAGCTATTGTAAATTGTGCTGCTATGAACATAGGGGTGCATATATCCTTTCTGATTAGTGTTTCTGATTTCTTGGGATATAGTCCTAGAAGTGGGATTAGTGGGTCAAATGGGAGTTCCATTTTTAACTTTTTGAGGAAACACCATACTGTTTTCCACAGTGGCTGCACCAGTGTGCATTCCCACCAGCAGTTCACGGGGGTTCCTTTCCCTCCACTTGCCAGCACTTGTCATTTGTTCATTTGTTGATGACAGCCATTCTGACAGGTGTGAGATGGTACCTCATTGTTGTTTTGCTTTGCATCTCTTGGATGATTAGTGACTTTGAGCATGTTTTCATATGTCTCTCGGCCTTCTGTATGCC
>NW_006299392.1:131980-132964 GCF_000327345.1 Myotis davidii | reverse complement strand
CTTTACTCATGACATTTTATTTTTACTCGAGTGACAAAATGCCCAATTCCGGAAATGGCCTCGTTATTGTCAACATGTGCCTCAGGTAAGCTTCCCCGTGTGTTCGGGTGCATTCGGCAAACGGACGCACTTGATCGCCATGTTCGTTAGGAGACAGGAGTGGGAGGGTTAGAAGAAAAAGATATACAGTGCAACAGTGCTTGACGAGACATTCTGCATGTTGGATAATTGATTACAGCACCATATATTTGTTGGTTATACATACTATCTTTGAGTTGTTTTGCACCAGGAGTCAGTGCAACAACACTGCAAAAAGTTAACAGGTAAGAAACCTATCAACCTTTTATGAAAAACGCCGTGATTTATATTTATTTATTTTTGCAGCCTTGTGATGGAGAATCAAAAAAATAAAAAACCAAGATTGAATGATAAAGTGGAAGTAACAGCATCTGACCCTTTCAAGACATATGGACCAAGATGTAAGGGGTTTTCTTTTAACTCTCAGTTCTTCAGGAATGGATGCCTTTGCCTCCTTTGTCAAATATTAATTGAGTATAATGGCTTGGGTCAATTTCTGAATCCTCTATTCTGTTCCATTTGTCTATATGTCTGTTCCTGTGACAGTACCAGGCAGTTTTGAGAATGGGGGCTGTGTTATACACTATTGATATTTTAATGAGGATTGCTCTAATCTATAAATTGCTTTGGGAGGTATAGACAGTTTAATGATGTTGATTCTACCAATCCTTGAGGACGATATGTTCTTCCATCTGTTTATGTCTTCCTCTATCTCTTTTTTCAACGTCCTGTAGTTTTCTGGGTAGAGGCCATTTACCTCCTTTGTGAAGTTTATTCCTAGGTATCTTAATTTTTTTGTTGCAATGTTAAATTGGATTTTTTTGTTTCTCTTTTTGTGAGTTTATTATTGGTGTATAAAAAAGCCATATACTTCTGGGTGTTAATTTTGTATTCTACTAAGTTGTG
>NW_006299392.1:119463-131291 GCF_000327345.1 Myotis davidii | reverse complement strand
CACTTCCAGTACTATGTCAAACAGGAGTCATGAAAGTGGGCATCCCTGCCTTGTTACTGTTCTTAGGGGAAATGGATTTAGTTTTTGCCCATTGCATATGATGTTGCCTGTAGGTTTGTCATAGAAGGCTTTTATTATGTTGAGGTATGATCCCTCTATTCCCACTTTACTGAGAGTTTTTATCAAGAAAGGGTGTTGGGTTTTGTCAAATACTTTTTCTGCATGGATTCATATGATTATGTGATTTTTATCTCTAATTTTGTTTATGTGATGTATCACATTTATTGATTTGAGGATATTGTACCATCCTCATAACCCTAGAATAAATTCTACTTGGTCATGGCATATAATTTTTCTAATGTAATTCTGGATCTGATTTGCTAGAATTTTATTGAGGATTTTAGCATATATGTTCATCAAGGATATTGGCCTGTAGTTCTCTTTCTTTATGATGTCTTTATCTGATTTTGGAATTAGGATAATGTTGGCTTCATAAAAAGAGCTTAGAAGTGTACCTTCCTCTTGAATTTTTTGAAATAGTCTGAGAAGGTTTTAGTTCTTCTTTGAATGTTTGGTAAAACTCCCTTTTAAATCAGTCCAAACAAGGACCTTTGTTTGCTGGAAGATTTTGATTACTGCTTCAATTTCTTTTGTAGTTATCAGCCTATTCAGAGTTTTTTTTATTATTATTATTATTATTCCTGATTGAGTTTTGGAAGCTTGTATTTTTCTAAGAATATGTCCATTTTGTTTAGGTTGTCCAGTTGGTTATTATAGAGTTGTTCATAGTATTATTTGATAATCCCTTGTATTTCAGTGGGGTTAGTTGTTACTTCACCTCTTTCATTTCTGATTTTTCTAATTTGGGTCCTCTCTCTTTACTTCTTGGTGAGCCTGGCTAGAGGTTTATCAATCTTTTTTGTCCTTTCAAAGAACCAGCTCTTGGTTTTATTGATCTTTTCTATTATCTTTTTTAGTCTCTATGTCATTTATTTCTGCTCTGATCTTTATTATTTCCTTCCTTCTGCTTACTCTGAGATTTTCTTATTGCTCTCTTTCCAATTCTTTGAGTTGTATACTTAGATAATTTATTACCATTTTTTCTTATTTTTTGAGGTAGGCCTTTAGTGCTATGAACTTCACTCTTAAGACTGCTTTCACTGTGTCCCATAAATTTTGTATTGTTGTGTTTTCATTGTCGTTTGTTACCAGGATGCTTTTTATTTCTTCTTTGGTCTCTTTGGTAACCCGATAATTGTTTAATAGCATTATATTTAGCCTGCCTCCTGCACATCTCCTACTGGGGATGTGCCCGCAACCCAGGTACATGCCCTTGACCGGAATCGAACCTGGGACCTTTCAGTCCGCAGGCCGACACTCTATCCACTGAGCCAAACCGGATTCGGCAATATCTAATTTCATGTCATTGTGATCTGAGAAGATGCTTGATATGATATCTATCTGCTTGAATTTGAAGAGACTTTGCCTATACACAATATATGGTCTGTCTTTGAAAATGTCCAGTGTACACTTGAGAAGAATGCATAATCTGTAGCTTTGGGGTAAAATGTTCTGAAAATGTCAATACCATCTGATCTAGTGAGTCATTTAAGATTGTTATTTCTTTGTGGATTTTTTGTTTAGAGGATTTATCCAGTGGTGTCAACACAGTATTGAAGTCCCCTACTATGACTATGCTGCTGTTGATATTTCCCTTGATGTCTTCCAGAAGTTTTTTGTTTGTTTTTATGTATTTGGGTGCTCCTATATTGGGTGCATATATGTTTACCATATTTATATCTTCTTGTTGAATTGCTCCCTTTAATATTATGAGGTGGCCTTTTTTATCTCTTGTTATGGCCTTCACTTTGAGGTCTAATTTGTCAGATATATGTATTGCTACCCCAGCTTTTCTTTCATTTCCAATCGCCTGAAAAAAATTCTTTTTCCATCGCTTCACTATCAGTCTGTTTGAGTCCTTTATTCTGTGGTGGGTCTCTTGTAGTCTATAGATATCTGGGTCATGTTTTTTTTGTTCCCATTCAGCTACCCTGTATCTTTTGATTGGAGCATTAATCCATTTATGTTTATGGGTATTATTGATAGGTACTTGTTTGTCACCATTTTTTTCTTTATGCATGTGTTCCTCTTCCCTTCCTATCTATTCTTTCTATAGCAGTCCCTTTAGCATTTCTTATATTGCTGGCTTGGTGGTAATAAACTCCCTTAGCCTATTTTTGTCTGTGAACTTCCTGATTTCATCTTCAATTTTGAATGATAGCATTGAAGGGCATAGTATTCTTGGATTTAGTCCCTTTCTTTGCATCACTTTTTATATTTCATTCCATTCTCTTCTGGCCTGATATGTTTCTATTGAGAAATCAGTTGATAGTCTAATGGAGGATCCCTTATAGGTAAATTTCTGTCTCTCTCTTGTGACCTTTAAGATTTGTATTTTGTCGTTGGTGTTTGCCAATTAAATTATGATGTGTCTTGGTGTCAGTCTTTTTGGGTTCATCTTGTTTGGGACTCTGTGAGCTTCTTGGACTTGTTTGAGTTTTTTCTTACCAATATCAGGGAAGTTTTCTGTCATTATTTCTTCAAACAGGTTTTCTATTCCTTGCTCAGTTTCCTGTCCTCCTGGTACCCCTATTTTGCAGCTGTTGTTTCATTTTGAGTTGTCCCAAAACTCCCTTAGGCTCTCCTCCTGCTTTTTAAGTGTTTTTTTTTTTTTCTAGTTGCTGCTCTGCTTGGGTGTTTTTTCCTACCTTGGCTTTTAGCTCACTGAAGTGGTCCTCAGCTTATTCTTGTCTACTGTTGATGCTTTCTATTGTGTTCTTTATTGCAGCTATGTCATTCTTCATTTCCTCCTGGTTATTCTTCATTTCCTTTTGATTCCTACACATGTTGAATTTGTCTTCCATCCTTTTCAGCCACCTTATGACCATTGCTCTGAATTCTTTCTCTGACATACTGCTTGCCTCCATTTTATTTACTTCCTTTTCTGGTGATTTCTCCTTTTCTTTTGTATGGGGGTTGTTTCTTTGTCTCTCCATTTTCACTTTTCTCAGGGTGTCTGGTTATGTGGCTCACTCTTTACCACATTGACCAAAATGCACAAAATACAACTCGACAAGACACAACACAGAGGGAATGAAACATGAATATATTCAAGTCACAGATAACCCCAAATAAAGATGACCACCAGAGAGAAAAGAATTTTAGTTTAGAAAAAAGAGTGCAAAAATGATATTTAGAAAAGGAAAGAAAGGTAAGAGAGAAAAGAAAATGAAAGGGAAAATGTAAGTATATGGGGGAAAAACTCCACAAAACAAATAAATTAACCCAAAAATGGAAGCAAGAATCACCCAGAAAAAATGGGGGAGGGGGACTGAATCTGAAGAGGCAGAGCGTATTTCCAGAAGGTAAGATACAGGAATTGAATGAATGGGGGAATGGCCATGATTCAATACATAGAAGGTAGAAAGAGAATGAGCACATAGGAAGGAAAGTAAAAAACAAAATACTCAATAAAAATAATTAATTTTAAAAATATATATATGAAAAAACTTTTCCCCTTTCTTTAATTTATCTATCTATATATTTATCTATTTTTTGAAAAGGAGAATATAGTACAGAGCAAATAGGCCTGAGTTTGGTGAGTGAAACTAATTAAACTATTAGTAGAAGAAGAGACCAAATGAGAGAAAAACAAAAGCCTAAAATAAAATAAAATACAAAAAAGCAGACAAACAAACAATCGAACAAACAACAGGAAAAGAAAGAAAAAACTGGCTATTGCAGTAAAAAATTAATTTCTTAAGTAAAAGATAAAAAACAAAAAAGTGAGTAGTGAAGTGTCGTTCTCTTCAGCTGAGTTTTAATGTTCAGTTCTGTCTGCCATGTCTCAGTTTCCTGTTAGGTAGTCAGCCCCATGTTAAAGTTTCCAGTGATCCCAGATCCTCTGTATCGGTCTCCACAGCCTTGGTTTCAGGCAGGTGGGTCAAAATGCTGGAAATTAGATATATGAGTTAGCCAACAGAGACTGCTATAATAATAATGCATCAATAAATCAGATAAAGAAGATTAATTTTTAAAAAGGAATAAAAGAAGGGAGAGAGAAAAACTAAAGCAGGAACATGTGATGAAAAGCAGGCTGAAAAAAGGAGAAGTGAAAAAGAAAAGGTGGGCTAAAGGAAAAAATTAGATAAAGTAAAATAATGATAAAAATAAAAATAGAATGTAGAACAGTAATTCAAAAGAAATAATTTGCTGTATTAGTTTCCGGGACCAAATGGCCCCTAACCCAGGCCCTGAGGGCTCCCTGGGTGTCTTCTGAATCCTTGTTTCCCTACTGATCTCAAGGCTGGGTGCGGCTGCACTGCTAGGAGGGATCTGGTCTTCAGGAGAAAAATGGCTGTTTAGGGCTGGAGAGACTGAACTGTCGCAGAGCTGGCTTCCTGATCATCTCTCCCTATTATGCTCCCCAGTTTCCACAAAACCCACCTTCCCTTACACTTCAGCCTTGGTGAGTGTTTGTAATTGAAAGATCCTATGCACTGGGTTTAGCGAGTAAAAGCAAGGAAAATACAAAGACAGCAAATGCGCCACTGTGCGTCTTTCTCCTCTCCCTGGCATTGCGGGCTGGTGCAGAACTTCTGGCTGCCTTTCTGGGCACAGCTTCCCACGGCTGTGGGCTTAGATTTAGAGTCCCCATGCCAGCAGCCCTGTGGACCCTCTTCCACAGTCGAGTGTTACGGGTGTCCCTACTGGGTGTGGACTTGGTGCAGCACAGTTTCCTTCTGATCCTCTAGTCCCTGTTGCACATGTCTTTCTCTCCAGCCCAGGTCCTGGATCCTACTGTTCTCCAGGCATCCCCCATCCTTTTCAGCCATGGATTGTCTCACCAGCTGTGTTTAATTCGCCAATTCTAGGTGAATATTATTCAATTTAGCTGTTTCTTCTATCTGCTCCATGAGAAGGCGCAGGACACTTCCACCTATTTGGTCACCACCTTTTCTCCCTCTGGAAAAACATTTTAGGCACCCGCGACCAGGGTGGCTGGAGTCTCGGTGTTAGTGGTTTCATAGCTGAGGCAGCAGGTCCCTGGCCAGTGTGGCTTTAGGGTCCCAGGTAGTGTCCGAGGTTTTCCCGGGTGGAGGTGAGGCTGGGCTTCCAGTCACAGCTTCTCTCCCCTTCAAGATAGCGCAGTCTCTGTGGCAGAGCTGGCTGCCCTGGGAGAGATTGCAGTGGTAGCAGAGGCTGCCCGGCTAGGGGAGCCTGGTCCGCCAGTTCCCAAAGTCCTGTGGAATATAACTGTCCCTCACTCACACACACAGACACGCCCCACATGTCCATGCACTCCCCTTTTTCTCCCTCACTCACACACTCTTCTTCACTGCTGTCCTGTCGGCTGCCATCTTGGATCCTTCAGGTTTTCTTTTAACTCTCAGTTCTTCAGGAATGGATGCCTTTGACCCACCTAGCCTAGTTAAAATTTCTCTACATTTTATTTAAATTTTCTTAGTAGTTATCACTCTGTGAGTCCCTTGAAGGTAAATAAATGTGTGGGTTTTTTTAACTCATTGCTGTGTATGTTAACAAGCAGCATGCAGACACTTATTATCAACAGTTATAATTATTATCATTTTATAAACTACTTGCACATGTCAAACCATGTGCCTAACACTTTTACATACTCAATTCATTTAGTCTTACTCATGTCGATGCTGTCAGGTAGGCATCAATAGAGAAACTGATATTCATAAAATATTAATTTGCCCTAAATCCATAACTATTAAGTTGTATAACCATGGAATCCAAATTTCCTAACACAGTAATGGCCAACCTTTTGAGCTCGGCGTGTCAGCATTTTGAAAAATCCTAACTTAACTCTGGTGCCGTGTCACATATAGAAATTTTTTGATATTTGCAACCATAGTAAAGCACATATTTTTGATATTTATTTTATATATTTAAATGCCATTTAAGAAAGAAAAATCAACCAAAAAAATGAGTTTGCGTGTCACCTCTGACACGTGAGTCATAGGTTCGCCATCACTGGCCTAACACAAAAGCTGGTGCTATGTTTCTTTAACCCTTCACTTTTAATTTCCATTGCCAATTTTTGACAAACCCCCTAAATCTTGTAAATACTACTTATCACTATTTTAAACTTCTGGAAAATGTTAAAACTTAAAATAAAAACTGAAATAATGAGTTATGAATGTATTGAAGAGGAAGCTGATATTAAAATGTGAAGTCATCTTTTTACACAGGGAAGAGAGGAAGTGCTAAGAGAGTCATGGACTATTGCACCCACAATTACGCAAACCAAAAGGTCAACTCCCAGAAGTAAAGGGTTCCCTACAAACCACATCCTCAGAAGGGGAGAGATACTGCAGAGAGAAAGGGGACACCTCCCTGGGTTAAGAGAAAAAGTAACAAAGTTTGCTGTGGTGGTCCAGTCCTGTCTAGAAAAGCATTGGAACCATTTGCTCTGTCCCCACAAGACTAGATAACACAAGTTTTATCTATTTTCTTCACTCATCACATTGTATTTTGGCCATTTTCTTCCTCAGGCATCCTTCATTTACAGCTGCAACTGCCAAGCACTAAAGCCAGTATTCACCACCATTTCCTAGCAGGGAGAAGGAAAAATGAGCAGCAGTAAGCAGAGACCATTTGCTTTCCCTGCCCCTCCTCCCCTGGGCCTAGCAGATGAGGAGAGAAAAGTGGGTTTAACTGGAGTTTATGACTCATGGGAATTCAGTCTCTCCCCCCAGACGGGTGGAGGCTCCTGCCTCCTTGTCACCAGGCCCTTGCATTCTCAAAATAAAGCTTACCTATGCCACAAGGGCACTAGTTTCCCAGACAATCCTGAGCGTGGTTGCCTCCTTCCTTAGCAGCAACCCTGAAGAAGAGCCTTGCCAGGCTTCTGAGTTCACATAACATACCTGAGCCTTAAGCAAAGGTGAAGTGGCTAACTCCAATTTACTTTTGCGAAGTAGCCTCAGAGTGGAAACAATGAGCTCCATTATAGTCTACTAGAGGCCCGGTGCATGAAATTCATGCATGGGTAGGGTCTCTAGGCCTGGCCGGTAATCAAGGCCGATCTGTGGGGCGACTGGTGGGGTTATCAGGGGGCTCCCACTGGCGCCTGCCTTGGCTGGCCTGGGCCCTGTGGGCTGGGGGCAGCTCCTGCATTGAGCATTTGCCCCCTGGTGGTCAGTGTGCATCATAGTTACCAGTAGTTCTGCTGTTCGGTCTATTTGCATATTAGTCTTTTATTATATAGGACTAGAAGCCCAGTTCATAAAATTCATGCATGGGAGGGGGGTGTCCCTCAGGCCGGCCTACACCATGTCTTTGTCTGGAAGGATGTCCAGTCTAATTAGCATATTACCCTTTTATTAGTATAGATAGAAGTCTGGTGAATGGTTGGGGGCCGGCTGGTCTGCCCTGAAGTGGGTCCCGGATCAGGGTGGGGGTCCCCTTAAGGGGCGGAGCTGGCCTTGGAGAGGGGCTGGGCTTGTTTGCAGGCTGGCCAAGCCCCCATTGGGATGGGGAGGCCTCTTCTGGGGGTGGGGCCAGCTTAAGCAAGGGCCTGAGGGCCATTTATGTGGGGTGAGGGTCCCCACTAGGGGGTGTGGCTGGCCTGGGTGAAGGGCTGATGGCCATTTGCAGGCTGGCCACGCCCCCATCAGGGTGAGGGTCCTAACTGGGGGGCATGGCCGGCTGGGTGAGGGGCTGAGGGTTGTTTGGGGGTGGTTTTCAGGCCAGCCAAGCCCCCAGCTTTGTCCAGAAGGATGTCCGGAAGGTCTCCAGAAGGTCTCCCAGTCTAATTAGCATATCACTCTTTTATTAGTATTCAGTGGTTCTCAATCTTCCTAATGCCGCAACTCTTTAATACACTTCCTCATGTTGTGGTGGCCCCCAAGTATAAAATTATTTTCGTTGCTAGTTCATAACTGTAATTTTGCTACTGTTATGAATCATAATGTAAATATCTGATATGCAAGATGTATTTTTACGGGTCACGACCCTCAGGTTGAGAACCGCTGGTTAGATTTTTCCAGCATGTTAGGGTCTAGAGAGGTGAGTGGAAAGAAAGAGCCTCAGTGGGTAAAAATGCTAGAGTGAAGATATTCTATTTGGGGACTTTAGGACTGTGCTAAAACATTGATTCTCTTCTTGCCATTCATTCTTCAGCTCCCTCCTCTCTAGGTTTTCAGGGGTGAAGAAGAGAGAATATGATTAATGCCCTCATATAGGTTGTGCTCTGGGGACTGATTGGTTTTGGGAGGTTTCCGTGTCCCGAGCTTAATCATCTTAATGACTTATAATAATTTTTTGATTGTTTCAAATGGAAGTGATAAAGAACTCTGTTTATAATGGGAGATGAAAGAGACAAACAACCCTGGTTAGTATGGGAGAGAGAAAATGGCCAAAACCTTCAGAATACTGGGTAACTCCCAAAAGAAACTGATTGTTAATTTTTAAGAAGAAAGTGTATTTGCATAGATCAGATATTTCTTAATTAGAGCTTATAGTAATTATTTTGACCAGGATATAGGAAGTATTATAGAAAAGTGCTTTCCAACAGCAATATATTGCCAACTTACGTGTGTCATTTTAAAGTTTCTATTAGCCACTTAAAAAAGAGATGCAATTAATTTATTTCATTTAACACAAAACATATAAAATGTTATCAGTGGAGCATATGATCATTATAAAAATGAAGATGTTATATATTCTTTTTTTACACCAAGTGCTCAAATTCCAATAGGTATTTGGTCCTTATAGCACATCTTATTTTGGATTAACCGCACTTCAAGTGCTCAATAGTTACATGTGGCTAGGGTTTAACATATTAGATAGCTCAGTTATAGAAGGACCATTATACTAGTATAGTTAAGGACCTCATTTGGCAAAATTTTTGATAAAACATGAAAATTAAAGTATTTGAAATTGATTATAAATGATTGACTAACATTTATCACATTATTGCTATGTGTCACATACAATGATAGCTACAAGGAGGAATAAGAATTAATATCAGCCTAGAAAGAGTGCATTACTTTTGCATAAAGCCCAGTCAGGCAGATTAGGGATTTCACCTGGGTACTCTGAAGTAACAGGAAGCAGTTTGAAAAAGAAAATATGGGCCATTTGGCGAGTTTTTTAATGTTATGATTTATATTTTTGAATATGGTACTAAGAGTCTGTAAGAGGGAATTATTTGGAATCAGTAAGGACTACAATGGATACAGCAGAAGACTCAATTAACTGTTGATCTTTTTCTCAAACTGTAGTATAAAAATAATCTGGAAAACTTGTTAAAACATTCCTGGAACCCACTCCCAGAGAATCTGATTCTGCAGTTTTGGAGAGGGGTAAAGGTGATGCTACTTAGTGTTCTTATAAACCATAGTCAAACTAACACTGGTCTAAGCAACTCTTCTTTTCTTAATGGGTTCTTCTGAAGAGGTTTTGAAAAATCACTACAAAAATTTGACTTAAGTCACATGCACCATGCTTGTGCAATTTTAAAAACTAGTAAGACTCAGAAAGTGGAAATGTTTCATTTTGAAATTTCAGAAATTTCTCAGCTATCTGTTAGATATAGGCAGGAGTTTCTTAACATGACTGGATTACATTTTCAAGTAATAAAACATAAAGCCTACTGCACTTTTGCAGAAATCTCTTTAAATACAATAGAATAAGCTGGGGTTTGTATTTGTCAAATTGCTTTGACACATGTGAGCTCTAGTATTAAAGGTTTCATGAGAGAAAATTGCCCAAGACTGTTATGTGAAAATGTGGAAACCTCAAACTTTAAGACTTATGTAATAGTTATTTTAAAAATGTAGTTAAAATACATTTTAAAGATAACCAACTCTGACAATTTTACATTAACAGCTTCAGGAAAAAAAGACAACAAGCGGAAAAGCAGTCTATTAACAGAGAATACACATCTAACATTTCATAGAAGATATAGCAAGAAGTGGCCACTTTTATCCACTAACATGTTTTTAATCTTAATCCCCTGGTCACCAGTAGTGTATTTATTTTTTCATTGTATGGATTTTATCTCTATACTAGAGGCCTGTTGCATGAAATTCATGCACTGGGGGCGGGGGAGTGTTCCTCAGCCCAGTCTGCACCCTCTCCAATCTGGGACCCAATGGAGGATGTCTGATGGCAGTCGGACATCCCTCTCACAATCCGGGACTGCTGGCTCCCAACCGCTTGCCTGCCTGATTGCCCCTAACTGCTTCTACCTTCCAGCCTGATCACCCTCTAACCACACCCCTGCCAGCCTGATCGACTCCTAACTGTTCCCCTGCGGGCCCAATCACCCTCCACTGCCCACCCCTGCCAGCCCAGTTGGCCCCAACTGCCCTCCCCTGCTGGCCTGGTCTCCCCCAACTGCCCTCCCCTGCAGGCCTGGTTGCCCCCAACGGCCCTACCCTACTGGCCTGATTGCCCTCAACTGCCTTCCCCTGCCAGCCATCTTGTGGCTGTGGGTGCTACCATCTTTGAGGGTATGGCAATCAATTAGCATATCCCTGCCTTATTGGCTGTGGGCGCCACTATGTTTGAGGGTGGGGCAGTAAATTAGCATATTCCCTCCTTATTGGCTATGGGCACTGCCATCTTTGTGATGCCGTGAGAGTCACTTAGCATCTTCCCTCTTTATTAGATAGGATGTAGGCATAGTCTCTTATTGTGCTTTACAACATGTACTACGTTTCCATCAAATGTATTTATTATATAAATATATTTTTATTAAGTTTATTGGGGTGACATTGGTCAACATGATCACATAGGTTTCAGGTGTGAGTTTATATGTTATAAGATCTATATATTGCACCATGTGCCCACAACCTAAATTCAAATCATCTCCTCATATAAGGACCCCCTTCTTCTCCCACCCCCTTTCCTCTGGTAACCAGCACACTGCGGTTTGTGTTCATGAGTTTCAGATCCCACTTGTGAGTGAAATCATATGGTTTTTAGCTTTTCCTGAGTGACTTATTTTACTTAGTAAAATATCCTCAAGGTCCATCCATTTTGTTGCAAATGGCACTATTTCATCTTTTCTTATGGCTGAGTAGCATTCCGTTGTGTATATGTACCATATCTTCTTTATCTAGTCCTCTGTTGCAGGACACTCTTTTTCCCCATTCTTGGCCACTATTAATAATGCTGCAATGAACATAAGGGTGCATATATATATATTTTTGAACACAGGTTTTTGAGTTTTTTGAGGTTACACCAAGAAGTAGGATTGCTGAGTCATATGGCAGCAATATTCTTAATTTGCTGAGGAATCACCAGACTGTTTTCCATAGTGGTTATGACAGTCTATATTCCCACCAGCAGTGAATGAAGGTTACCTTTTCTCTCAAGTTCGTCAACATTTTTATTGTTTGTCTTGTTGATAGTGGCCACTCTAACAGGTGTGAGGTGGCATGTCATTGTAGTTTTAATTTGCATTTCTTTAATTACTAATGAGGTTGAACATCTTTTCATATATCTATTGGCTATTCATATGACTTGTTAGGAAAGGTGTATTTTCAAGTCCTCTGCCAAGTTTTTGATTGGGTTGTTTGTTTGCTGTTGAGTTTTATGAGTTCTTTATATACTTTGGAAATTAAACCTTTGTTGGAGCCACTGTTTGCAAATATCACCTCCCATCTGGTTGGCTGCCTCTTTGTTTTGTTGTCAGTTTGTTTTGCTGTGCAGAAGCTTTTGAGTTGATATAGTCCCATTCATTTATTATTGCCTTTACTTCCCTTGCCTTTGGGGTCAAGTTCATACAA
>NW_006299392.1:114347-118399 GCF_000327345.1 Myotis davidii | reverse complement strand
GGGGCAGAGGGGAGGCCCCTGCCCAGGCCTGAATCCTGGGCCAGAGGCATCAGGCCTGGGCTGGGGGCAGAACCAGTGATGGGGGGAAATGAGGGCCCCCTGCCCAGGCCTGACACCTCTGGCAGAGGTGTGATCGGGGTCAGCGCCTGAGGGTTCCCATTATGTGAGAGGGGGCAGGCTGGGCTGAAGGACACTCCCCCCCCCCAGTGCATGAATTTCGTGCACCGGGCCCCTAGTATAATAATAAAAGCATAATATGCTAATTAGACCAGATGTCCTTCCAGACAACCTTCTGGACAAAGCTGGGGCTGTTAGGGGAGCCCAGGTCCGGGTGCCAGAGGGAAGCCGGTGCAAACATCCAGGGGAAGGAAGGCCTACACTTGCATGAATTTTGTGTATCGGGACTCTAGTGTTAAATAAGACTAGTGGCAGTGGACATCCTTGTCTTGTTCCTGGTCTTAGAGGAAAGCTTTCAGTTTTTCACAATTAAGTATGTTATTAGCTGAGGGTTTATTATAGATGACCTGGACTATGTTTAAGTACTTTCCTTCTATTCCTATATTATTGAGTGTTTTAATCATAAATGGATGTTGTAGCTTATCAAATGCCTTTTCTGCATCTATTGATAATATCATATGTTTTTATCATCCTTCTGCTTTTATTTTTTTATTTTTAAGTCTTTATCATTGAAAGTGTTACATAAGTCCTCCTATTCCCCTCATTAACCTCTTCCAGCCCACACCTGTCCTCCCCATGACCAGGCTCTAATCATCCCAATGTCTGTGTCCATGGATTATGCATATATGCATAAAAGTTCATTGGTTGATTTCTTCCCCCATACACTCACCTGCCTTCCCTCTGAGGTTTGACAATCTCTTCATGCCTCTGTGACTCTGGTTCTATTTTTTATCATAACTTTATTTGGTTCATTGGATTCCACATATGAATGAGATAATGTGATACTTATCTTTTTCTGACTGGCCTATTTCACTCAGCATAATACTCTCCAGGTCCATCCATGCTGTTGCAAAATGGTAAGAGTTCTTTCCTTTTTATTGCTGTGTAGTATTCAATTGTGTGAATGTACCATAGGTTTTTATCCACTCATCTGTTGCTGGGCACTTAGGCTGTTTCCAAGTCTTAGCTATTGTAAATTGAGCTGTTATGAGCATAGGAGTGCATATATTCTTTCTGATGAGTGTTTCAGGTTTCTTAGGATATATTCCTAGAAGTGGGATCAGTGGGTCAAATGGAGCTCCATTTTTAAATTTTTTATGAAACCATATTGTTTTCCAGAGTGGCTGCACCAGTCTGCATTCCCACCAACAGCATACTAGGATTCCCTTTTCACCAGCACATGTTGATTCATTTGTTGATGATAGCCATTGAGGTGATATCTCATTGTCTTTTTTATTTGCATCCCTTGGATGACTAGTGACTTTGGATATTTTTTCATATGTCTTTTGGATTTCTGTATGTCCACTTTGGAGAAATGTCTATTTAGGTACTTTGCCCATTTTTTAATTGTATTGTTTGTCTTCCTTTTGTTAAGTAGTATGAGTTCCCTATATATTTTGGAGATTAAACCCTTACCATATATAGCATTGCCATATATGTTCTCCCATATAGTATTATTTTGTTGATGGTTTCTTTTGCAGTGCAGAAGCTTTTTATTTTTATGTAGTCCCATTTTTTTCTCTCCTTAGTTTCCATTCTCCTAGGAGGTGTATCAGAAAATATATTGCTATGAGAGATGTGTGAGAACTTGGTGCCAATGGTTTCTTCTTTGATTTTTATGGTTTCACAACTCCCATTTAAGTATTTTATCCATTTTGAGTTTATTCTTGTGTATGCTGTAAGTTGGTGGTCTAGTTTCATGTACCTGTCCAATTTTTCTAACACCATTTATTGAAGAGACTGTATCTGCTCCAATGTATGCTCTTACCTCCTTTGTCAAATATTAATTGAGCATAATGGCTTAGGTCGATTTCTGGGTTGTCTGTTCTGTTCCATTGATTTATGTGTCTCTTTTTATACTAGTACCATGCTGTTTTGAGTACTATAGACTTATAGTATAGTTTGATATCAGACAGTATATTACCTCCAACTTTGCTCTCTTTTTCTCAAGATCACTGTGCCTATTAGGGATCTTTTGTGGGCCCATATAAATTTTAGATTCTAGATCTATAAAATATGCCATTGGTATTTTGATAGAGATTGGATTGAATCTATAGATTGCTTTGGGTCGGATGGACATTTTGATGATGATGATTCTAACAATCCATGAACATGGTGTATTGTTCCACTTGTTTATATCTTTCTCTATCTCATTTCAACATCCTATTGTTTTCAGAGTACAGGTCTTTTACCTCCTTGGTTAAGTTTATTCCTAAGTATCTTAATTTTTTTTTTGGCAATGTAAATGGGATTATTTTTTTAGTTTCTTTTTCTGAGAGTTCACTATTGGTGTATAAAAATGCTATGGATTTGGGGTGTTAATTTTTAATCCTGATATGTTTCCAAATTTATTTATTAAATCTAATAGTTTTTTGATGGAATCTTTAGTGTTTTCTCTGTACAGTATCATGTTGTCTATGAATAATGAGAGTTTAACTTCCTCCTTTCCGATTTGGATTCCTTTTATTTCTTCTTCTTGTCTGATCACTATGGCAAGGACTTCCAGAACTATGTTGAACAAGAGTGGAGAAAGAAAGCATTCCAGATATTTTGAATATTTGGTAAAACTCCCTTGTGAATGTGTCTGGACGAGGGCTTTTATTTTCTGGATTAACATCTCAAGGAAATTGTGCTGTGAGTATTTTTTTTTTTTTTTTTTTTTTTTTGCTTTTGTTGTCGGTTTTTTGTTGTTTGTTTGTTTGTTTTACTGCTTCAATTTCATCAGTAGATATCAGCCTATTCAGGTTTTCTGATTCTTCCTGATTGAGTTTTGAACGGTTGTATTTTTGTAGGAATATGTCCATTTCGACAAGGTTGCCCTGTTTTTTGGAATAAAGTCATTTGCAGTATTTTATTACAATCTTTTGTATTTCTGTGGGGTCAGTTGTTACTTCACTTCTTTCATTTCTGATTTTATTTATTTGGGTCCTCTCTTTTTGTTTTCTGGTGGGCTCAGCTAGAAGTTAATCTTGTTTATGCTTTTGAAGAACCACCTCTTGGTTTTATTGATCTTTTGTATTTTTGTGGGGGTTTTTTGGTCTCTGTTTCATTTATTTCCACTCTGATCTTTATTATTTCCTTCCTTCTACTTGTTCTGGGCTTTTTTGGTTGTTCTCTTTCTAATACTTTAAGTTGTAGTGTTAGATAACTTATTACCAGTTTTTCTTTTTTCTTTCTTTCCTTTTTTTTATGTAGGCCTGTAGTGCTGTGAACTTCCCTCTCAGGACTTCTTTCACTGTGTCCCATAGATTTTGGATTGTTGTGTGTTCATTTATGTTTGTCTCCAGAATATTGTTTAGTTCTTTGATCTCTTTGGTAACCCATTCATTATTTAATAGTGTGCTATTTAGCCTCCATGTATTTGATTGATTTTATTTTTATTATAGCTGATTTCTAATTTCATGCCATTGTGGTCTGAGTACATGCTTGATATAATTTCAATCTTCTTGAATTTATAGAGACTTAGCTTGTGTCCTAACATGTGGTCAATCTTTGAAAATGTCTCATGTGCACTTGAGAAGAATGTATATTCAATAGCTTTGGGGTGGAATGTTCTGAAGATGTCAATTAATTCCATGTGTTCTAAAGTGTCATCTAGGTTAGCAATTTCCTTGTTGATTTTTTTGTCTAGAAGATTTATCCAGTGATGTATGTGGGGCATTAAAGTCCCCTACTGTGATTGTGTTGCTGTGGACCTCTCTCTTCATATCCTCCAGAAGTTGTTGTTTTTTAAATATATCTATTTACATGCTCCTGTATTGGGTGCATATATGTTTACCAGAGTTACAGCCTCTTGTATTGATCACTTTAGTATTATGAAGTATCTCTTGTTATGGCCTTCACTTTGAGGTCTATTTTGTCAGATGTATTATTAG
>NW_006299392.1:113763-114100 GCF_000327345.1 Myotis davidii | reverse complement strand
GAGCACTTTTTTGATGGGATCATTAGTTACCCAAATCGGTTCTTAGAAAATGTCTCCATGTGTTTTTTTTTTTTTTTTTTTTTTTACTGTGAAGCACCTGATTTCATCATCAATTTTTAATGATAGCTTTGCAGGATAGAGTGTTCTTGGATTCAGTCTCTTGTTTTGTATCACTTTGTATACTTCATTCCATTCCCTTCTGGCCTGGTGTGTTTCTGTTGAGCAATCAGTTAATATTCTAATGTAAGATCCCTTCTAAATAACTTTTTGTCTCTCTCTGTGCTTCTTGGACTTGGGTGACATTTTTCTTCCCCAAATTAGAGAATTTTTCTCTCAT
>NW_006299392.1:111540-112460 GCF_000327345.1 Myotis davidii | reverse complement strand
AATTCTAGTTTTATGCCATTGTGATTTGAGAAAATGCTTCATATGATTTCTATCTTCTTGAATTTGAAGAGACTTTGCCTGTGTACCAATATGTGGTCTATCTTTGAAAATTGCCCATGTGCACTTGAAAAGAATATATATTCAATAGCTTTGGGGTGGAATGTTCTGAAGATGTCAATTAATTCCATGTGTTCTAAAGTGTCATCTAGGTTAGCAATTTCCTTGTTGATTTTTTTGTAGAGAAGATTTATCCAGTGATGTATGTGGGGCATTAAAGTCCCCTACTGTGATTGTGTTGCTGTGGACCTCTCTCTTCATATCCTCCAGAAGTTGTTGTTTTTTAAATATATCTATTTACATGCTCCTGTATTGTGCTTATATAATATCTATTTACATGCTCCTGTATTGGGTGCATATATGTTTACCAGAGTTACAGCCTCTTGTATTGATCACTTTAGTATTATGAAGTATCTCTTGTTATGGCCTTCACTTTGAGGTCTATTTTGTCAGATGTATTATTAGCCCAGATTTTTTTTTTCATTTCCATTTGCCTGAAAAATATTTCTTCATCCCTTCACTTACAGTCTGTTTGAGTCCTGTGTTCTAAGCTAGGTCTCTTGTAGACAGCATATAAAGGGCTCATGTTTTCCTATGCATTCAGCTACCCTATATCTCTTTTGTTTTGGAGTATTTAATACATTTATGTGTAAGGTTATTACTGGTAGGTGTTTATTTGTTGCATTTTTATTCTCAATGCCTGTGTTCCTTCTACCCTTCCTATTTCTTCTTATTACAACAGTCCCTTTAGTATTTCTTGCATTGCTTGCTTGGTGGTAATAAATTCCCTTAGCCCTTTTTTGTGTGTGAAGCTCCTGATTTCACCTTCAATTTAGAATGATAGCCTTGCTGGATAAGGTATT
>NW_006299392.1:100138-111510 GCF_000327345.1 Myotis davidii | reverse complement strand
CATGCGGGCCGTAGTTTGCCCACTGCTGATTTAGACCCTTCCTTTGAATGACTTTGTATATTTTATTCCATTCCCTTCTGGCCTGGTGTGTTTCTGTTGAGCAATCAGTTAATATTCTAATGTAAGATCCCTTCTAAATAACTTTTTGTCTCTCTCTGTGCTTCTTGGACTTGGGTGACATTTTTCTTCCCCAAATTAGAGAATTTTTCTCTCATTATTTCTTCAAACAGGTTTTCTATTTTTTGCTCAACTTCCTTTCCTTCTGGCACCCCTATTATGTGGGTGTTGTTTTATTTCATGTTGTCCCAACGCTCCCTTACACACTCCTCCTGCTTTTTAATTTTTTTCCAGTTGCTGCTTTGCATGTGTTTTTTTCTACCTTGTCTTCTGACTCACTGATTTGGTCCTCAGCTTCTCCTAGTCTACTGTTGAAACCTTTCAGCTATGTTATTTTTAATTTCCTCCTGATTCTTAAACCTATTGGTGAATTTCTCATCCAGATGTTTGAGCATACTTATAATCATTGCTCTGAATTCTTTGACAGATCCCTTGCCTCCTTTTCATTTCGTTCCTTTACTTGTGATTCCTCCTTTTTCTTTATTTGAGGGTAGTTTTTTTTGTCTCCCCATTTTTTCTGTTCCTTTGTAATTGTATTTATATATTAGATCAAATTGTAATGCCACCCAGCTTTTCTGAATTGGTCTTATGTAGTAGATGTTTTGTGGGATACAGTGGTGCAGTCTCTCAGGTCTCCTGGACTGGGTGTTCTAGAGAGGTGCCCTACTTGAGGTATTTGGGTTCTCCTAATATAGTTGGATCTTGAATGTTATTGTCCCTTTGTGAATGGAGTCTCCTCTCAAGTTGTCTGATTATGTGGCTTGCTCCCTACCATGTTGTGTCAGCCATTGTGTGGGTGCTGACTGAATAGCACAAAATACATCATGTCAAGACCCGACAAAAAAGGAACAGAACATGAATGTACACAAGACACCTATAACCCCAATAAAACTGACCACCAGAGAAAAGAGAATTAGGAAAGAGAAAAGAGAGCAAGAATGATAGAGAAAAAAAGAAAAAGAAAAAAGAATATGGGGAGAAAACACAACAAAGAAATAAACTTAAAAGCACAAACAAACAAAAAAGACCAGAAAAAAAGAGGCAGGGCAGAATCTGTAGATACAAAACTTAAATAAAAATAAAATAAGTTTAAGAAATTGGAGGAATAGGGGAAGGACCACACTTTAAAATGGAGGCGGGAGAAAATAAATGAGAACACAAGAAGAAAAAACAAAACCCTCCCTAGCTGGTTTGGCACAGTGGATAGAGTGTCGGCCTGCAGACCAAAGGGTCCTAGGTTTGATTCTAGTCAGTCATGTACTTTTGTTGTTGGCTCCTCCCCAACCTGGGCCCTCGTTGGACTTGTGCAATAGGCAACCAATAGATGTGTTTCTCTCACATCGATATTTCTCTCTGCCTTTCCCTCTCTCTTCCACTCTCTCTAAATATCAGTGGGAAAATATCCTTGAGTGAGGATTAAAAAAGAAATAAAGAAAGAAAAACAAATAAACAAACACACACACACACACACACACACAAACAAACAAAAATATTAAAAAACCAAAAAAGAGTTTTTAAAGGAGACTAAAGAAGAGAGCAGATAGGCCTAAATTTAGGAAGTGAAACAAGTTAAAAATTAGCAGAAGAAAAGAACAAGAGAAGAGAGGAAAAAAAAACAGAAAAAAAATTGAGTAGTGAAGCATAAGAAAAGAGAAGGGGAAATTGAGTAAAAGCAGGGAAGACGATATATGAATAAACCAAGAGATTAATAACACATCAATAAAGCAGATAAAAAAGATCAATTTCAAAATGGGGATAAAACAGAGAAAGATAAAACAGAGAAAGGAGAAGAAAAAATGAGAAGAGAGGAAGAAAAAGGAGCAAAATATAAAATAAAATAATAATAAAAAATTGTTTTAAAGTGAAAAATAAAAAAGTGATGTGTGGTTCGCTTCATTTGAGTTTTAGTGCCCCAGGTGACCTGGTTTAAGTCCCCATTCTTCTGTTCTGCCTGTCAATTCTGGGCTTCCTTTTAAGTTTTTAGGTGCTAACTACTGTCAAGCACTGTCTTTTGGCTTTTAGCATCTTGCATGAAGCTTCAAGTGATCCACTGCTCCAGTGCTTGTGCTATCTCCACAGGCCTTGGCTGTAAGCAGGCAGGGCCAATCTGCCCTCTTTGCCTGTCTGCCAGCTGTCAATCTTAATTACTCAAGATTATATTGAAGCATCCATCTTATATAAAAACTGCTGTTTGAAATTTTAACCCTGCTATTTTTGGCTTCTGTAAATGGTTGCTTCCTTAAACAATAAGGAAAATAAGACTACTCCCATTTCAGAGAGGCCATTAAACCTTCCCCCAGATGAAGTTATCAGTGTTGGCACCAGGCCAAGCCTTTGGTTGAGGTCTCAAAGCCCCAGCATATAGAGCTCTTTAAGAATTTGCAAAGGGGAATGGAAAAACCCCATATTTGGGAGACAAAGGGTTAAAAAGGTATAAATACAGGAAACTTCCTGTGTGACTTGGCACAGAATTTGAGAGACATTTTCCTCTGGGCCTGTGTGTAATAACAACAACAACAATAATGTAACTCCATCTCGCTAAGCATTGCTTGGTTTTTCTCCGGTTTTCTATAACACTATTTCTGACAGGGCTATAAATGGGGTTGGTGTTGTTTCACTCAGGGAATGTAATGGGTGTTTTTTTCCTGTACCAGAGCTACTCCCCCACGAGTGGCCCAAAATATTACTTTGCCCTTGGTTGGACAGAGATCCTTGTATGGAGACCAATAGGGTCAGCTGGGATCCTGGAGTTTTTATCAGTTGGTTCCCAGAATAGCGGGGCAGAGGGTCCCTCTTCCAATTCAGTCACTGAGGGCTCCTTGAGATTATTCAGAGCCATAAACTTGGCCTCTACCTTTGTTTCCTCTGTAAAGCTTACAATGCAGGGTGTGGTAGGCTGTATCACCTGTCCTGAGGCTACTGGGAGGGGCTAGCTCTTCTGAGGAGAAATGGCCACTTAGGTTTGGAAGCCTAAGAACACCCCAATGCAGGACTCCTGGCCAAGTCTCCCTGCCCTGCTTTCCTCCCCTGCTTCTCCTCAGGCACTTCAAGTCCATGCCTCCCTCCCTGTACCAAAGCCTCAGGTGAGTGATTGCAATTGAAAAGTCCTGTGTTCTGGGTTTAGAGAATGAAAAACAACAACAACCAAAAAAACACACAACAAAAACATGGCTTTCTCTCCCTGCAGCACTGCACTGCTTTCCTCAAGTGGTGCTGCCTTTAGCAACTGTGGTATTGGGTGCAGACTCCCAGGCAGCCAGCAGCCAAGGGACATTTGGTGCTCAGCCTGGGCCAGGTTTCTATTTTGTCTGAGGGAACTGATACTCCCTCGGCCTCTTTGCCCACTGGTCTGCCACCCTTCTTGAGCCTTTGCCACCCTTCCTACCAGTCTCCAGGGATTTTGTGCCCTTCCTTGGTGTAAGTTGCCTCCTCAGCTGTGCCTAATTTGTTAATTCCTTGTGGATGTTCTCTGATTTAGTTGTATTTCCAGTCTGGACCCGTGATGATGTGCTGGACACATCTGCCTATTCGGCCCCCATTTTTTCTTTCCTCTCTCCTTTCTTTTGTTAATGTGCTGTATTACATTGATTGATTTGAATATGTTGAACCATCTGTGTGCCTCTGGAATGAACCCCACTTGATCATGATGCATTAATTTTTGGATGTACTATTGTATTCAATTTGCTAGTATTTTGTTTAGGATTTTTGTATCTGTATTCATCAGAGATATACTAGTAGATTTGTAATTTTTCTTATTTTGTGCTATCTTTTCCAGGTTTTGGTATCAGGGTTATATTGGCCTCATAGAATGTGTTAGGAAGTATTGCCTCTTCTTCAATTTTTGGGAGAGTTTGAGAAGGATAAGTTTTAAATCTTCTTTGAACATTTGGTAAAATTCACTGTTAAAGCCATCCGGTCCTGGACTTTTATTTTTGGGGAGGTTTTTTGATGGTTGTCCCTATTTCTTCACTGCTGATTGGTCTATTTAGATTTTCAATTCATCATGATTAACCTAGGAAGCTTATGTATTTCTAGGAACTTATCCATTTCTTCTAGGTTATTGAAGTTGATGACATATAATCTTTCATAATATTCTAGTATGATCCTTTGTGATATGTGCTATCTGTGATGTCTATGGTAACTTCTCTCCTATTTCTGATTTTGATTATAAGGGTCTTTTCCCTTTTTCCTTAGTGAATCTAGTCAGGTGTTTGTCAACTTTATTAATCTTTTCAAAGTACCAGCTCTTTGTTTATTAACATTTTGCATAGTCCTTTTGTTCTCTATTTCATTCAATTATGTTCTAATTTTTATTATTTCCTTTCTCCTGCTGGCTTTGGGTTGCTTTTGTTCTTCTTTTTCTAGTTCTTAAGATGTGATGTTGAGTTGTTTACTTGAGATATTTCTTGTTTCCTGAGATAGGCCTATAATGATAAGAACTTAGATCTTATGAATGCATTTGCTGCATCCCAGATGTTTCGATATGTTGTATTGTCATTCTCATTTGTCTCTCTATATCTTTTGATCTCATCTTTTATATTTTCTTTGACCCAGTTATTTTGTAGTAGTATGTTATTTAATCTCCACATAGTTGTGGATTTCTTTACTTGCTTTTTGTGATTGATTTATAATATCAAGGCATTATGGTCAGAGAATATGCCTGTTATAATTTCAATGTTCTTGAATTTGTTTTGTTTCTTTTAAAGCGAAAGCAAAGTTTTATTACAGAAAAAGTTCCCTGCAGTAAGGAGGGGACTCAAGCAGGTTGCCCTCAATGTTCTTAAATTTGTTGGCGCTAGTTTTGTGACTCAACATATTGTTTATCCTTAAGAATGTTCCATGCACACTGGAAAAGAATGTATAATGAGATGTTTTGGGATGAAAGGTTCTCTAAATGTCAATTATGTCCATTTGGTCTAGTGTTTCATTTAAGGCTGATATTTCTTTATTGATTTTCTGTTTCGTTAATATTTCCAGAGCTGTCAATGGAGTATTAATGTCCATGAGTATGATTGTATTTTCATCTGTCTCTCCCTTTAGTTCTGTGAGTAGTTGTTTTATATATTTTGGTGCTTCCCGATTGGGTACATATATATTAAGAAGTGTTATGTTTTCTTGATATAGTGTCCCATTTATCATTTTAAAGTGTCCATCATTGTCCCTTGTTATCTTGAAATCTATTTTGTCAGATATAAATATGGCTACACCTGCTTTTCTGTGGATACTGTTTGCTTGGAGAATCATTGTCCACCCTTTTACTTTGAATCAACCTTTGTCTTTGCAGCTTAGATGTGTCTCTTGTAGGCAGCATATGCTTGGGTTTTGTCTTTTGATCCATTCTGCTACTATGTGCCTCTTTATTGGTGAATTCAGACCATTTACATTTAGGGCAATTATTGATGTATGAGGATTTCCTATAACCATTTTATCTTTTGTTTTCTGGTAGCTCTGTGCCACCATTGGTTTTCTTTTGTTTATTTCTATTGTTTTTGCTTGGTGGTATTCCATACTTCTTTCCTCTGCTTCATTTTTTTTTTTAAGCTATATGTCCTGGTTTGGGGATTTTTGTGTGTGGTTATCATTAGCTTTATAAAAAACATACTTGCATATATACAGTAGTTATTTTCTTTTTTTCTTTTAAGTGCATTTGATCTTCCTCCTCCTTTGCCAGTCCAAACCTTTACACCCTCTTTATGGTTTTGTTATCACAAATTATCCCTGTTTATGCTGTAAGTTATGTGGTGATCTTGCTCATAGGGTTGTGACCTTATATTCTTTGTTTCAGGTAGAATAACTCCCTTGAGTATTTACTGAAATGGAGGTTTTCTGCTGATAAAATCCCTCAGATTCTTATGTCTTGGACCATCTTTATTTCTCTTTCATATTTAAATGATAATTTTGCTGGATATATTATTCGTGGCTGGTAATTTCTCTTTGTCAGATATATGAATATTCGATTCCTCTCTCTTCTGACTTGTAGAGTCTCTTCTCAGAAGTCAGATGAAAAGAAGGAGGTCACTTCCTTCTTTTCCCTGTTTTGAGAATTTTTTATTTGTCTTTAATTTTTGACAGTTTTAATAGCAAGTGATTGGAGAGGGCCTCTTTGAATCAAGGTAACTAGTGGTTCTGTTCGCTTCTTGGATTCAAGTATGTATTTCTTTCCATAGATTTGGGAAGTTCTTATGCACTATTTGTTTGAATACACTCTCTGTTTCCTGCTCCCTCTCTTGCTCTTCTGAAATGCCAATTTTCTAATATTGCTTTGTCTGATGAAGTTAGGTAGTTTTTGTAGAACTCTTTCATTTTTCTTTATGCTCAGGTCTCTCTTTTCTTTCCTTTCTATCATTTCTAGAATAATATCTTTAATATCACTTATTGTTTCTTAGATCTGCTTGGCTCTGTTTTCTATGCTTAGTAGTTTCACTCTTAATCTCCTTAATTGCATGCTTCATTTCCAGGATTTCTTTTGTAAAAAAATATATATATTTTTTTATTGATTTCAGAGAGGAAGGGAGAGGGAGAAACATCAATGATGAGAGAGAATCATTGATTGGCTGCCTCTTGCATGCCCCCTACTGGGGAAAGATTTTTCATTTTCTTTCTGATCATCCTTGTCATTGTGGTTATTCATGGTATTTGCTATTCTCCTTTGCATAGGCATGTATGCCTGTCTATATTAATGGCCTTCTATATAGCAGCTTTCTCTGAAGAGGTCTTTTTGCTATTTTCCAGTGGATGTTGCTGAATTGCAACAGTTTTATATCTATGATCTCCCAGCCTTGACCTCCACAGCCTCAGTAGGACAGTACAGCTGCATTGCATGGGGGTGGGGTTTGTTTTGCCCTCACCATAATGGTGACCCCAGACCCCTATGAGGTACCTCCCAAAGCAACCCGCCCCGGGATCAGTCACAGAGGGAAACAGTGGTTCTACTGCAATAGCTCTTGGTTTACAGATAAAATGCTCTGCGACCTGACTCAAAGGGCAACTGGAGGTGAGTTTGGAGAGTTCAAGTGGCAGCAGGGCTCTGTGGTTCTTTTTCTTTGTTTGAAAAACCAATGCCAGGCCAGACAATAGAGAGCTACATGGCAGAACACTGTGCTCTTTTAGGCATCTGCTGGCTCAGTCACTGTTTGCTCTGCTGACTTGTATTAGCCCTGCTGGACTACTCCCTGCAGCTCTTTGTTCCTCCAGGCCGAAGGAAGTGCCTGCTAGGCCGACTTTCACCCCCCTCCAGTGCTGAGCCTGGGGGCTGTCCCTGCTTTCCTCCCTTCTCACCTCCCTGTTTGTTCCAGGTTTATCTCCTTTAGATGTTTCAATGCATGGGTCTGTCAGGCATGCCTCTATACTGAGCAGGGAATTTTTTGTTGAATTATAGTTTATTAACTTGTTGTAATTTCAGGGTGAGAGGCCAAGGGGATCTCTCACACTGTCATTTCTCTGATACCACTATCTTCCCTCAAAATTAAAATCTGGTTATCATGTCTGTTTCCTACACAAAACTACCATAGATATTGGCATAAATTAATGCAGTGATAAGTTCAAAAGCCTACTTCAACCATTAGAAAAATGTTCATACCACTTTATAGGTGGTATGAAATCAATCTGATAAAAATTTATAATCTATTAGAGATTTTCTGCCCCCACTGATATCTTGCTATAATTGTTCATACACATAATAAAAATATTTATATAGCATGTATGCTACATATAAGTGATATACATATATATATATGAAAAAGTATATAACTTTTGCTTCTCCAAGAAGTTTCACATAATTAAGATATGTTCCTCTTCTGCAGCATAATGGACAGGGAAGATAAAAATTAAACATAACACTTTGGAATCAGTTGATTAACATGTTTTTATTGTTTTATATCTTTACTTAGGTGAAGTAGAGACAGAAAGAAGTCTGCAGAATTTTAGATATTTACAAAATAAAGTATGAATTAATAGATATTTCTGTCAGTTTGAAAAAACTTCAAGATATGAGGATGAAGGTTTCTACCCCTGAGGCTCTACCATTGAATATCATCTCAGATATTCAATGATAAGCAATATTGTGGAGTAAGAGTAAAAGTTAATTTTTATTTTATTTTCATTTTATATCTTGGGGTCGTATTAATGGTGAAATAACACATTTATGAAGTGTGATGGTCAGGTTTCTCCACTTATGGAATATATGCCTAAAGAAACAATTCATAATTTAGTACAAAAAGACTTCATAAAAGAAACTATTTCATGCTGCTTGTTTGGGGAAATTTACACAGTATTTTTCATCAGATGTCAGAATATGAACTTACTGATACTCCGGGGATTTTTTAAAAATCTAACTTAGCTGGCACAAGTTTGCAAAGGCCCAGACAAGATAATTAGCAAACTTACCTAGACACTTGAGTTTAATGACTTCATAATTGGGAAATGTCAGCATTGATAATGCAAATTAATTTTAATTCTATTTAGGATTTTGAAAAGTTTCACAAGGCAAAGGAGAACAAAGAAATTCTGAAATTCTTGAAGATGGAATGAATCAGCAATAATGACACAAAAGATGTTTACTCATATGGCTCTGCATACACTTCCATATATACTGGTTACCTTTTTTTTGACAGTTCTTTTTTAAAATATATTTTATTGATTTTTTACAGAGAAGAAGGGAGAGAGATAGAGAGTTAGAAACATCGATGAGAGAGAAACATTGATTAGCTGCTTCTTGCACATCCCCCACTGGGGAAGTGCCCGCAACCCAGGTACATGCCCTTGACCGGAATCGAACCTGGGAACTTTCAGTCCGCAGGCCGACGCTCTATCCACTGAGCCAAACCGGTTTCGGCTATACCGGTTACTTTTAATAATAATAAAAATTGTTCCATTCATTAAAATTAATTACAACCTAGATTAAGTGGTATTCATTAAGAGGTGGGGCTTTACCATTTCAACAATGCATTAAAATCATTTAGCTATAACACTGTGAACATTTTATAAAACTGTAAAAAGAAAAACATTGTTTAATATCTATTCTTAAATCACTAGTAGCTGTCAATATATAGGCATGAAATAGATATTTAGTGCAATTTCCAATTTACTTTCAGCTTTGTTTTCTAAATGTTTCTCAGTACATTTAACAAAGTCTTACAATCTGTACTGGGGTTGTTTAAAAAACAAAAGAAAAAAGCAGATAACTGGAATCCATTTCAAGACCTCCTAAATGGAAATGGAGGAGAATAAACATTGTGTTGATAATAAACCCCTGGTGATCTCTTTTTGTACACTGAAGTCTGGGAACCAATAGCAAAAAATAGCAATAATTTTAGGTCACCTCTCCCTTATCCTCCACAACTGCTATAAAATGATATTCTTCTTCCAAATCTGATTTTCCTCTGTGGCTCATCTCTTATTGAATGGCACCTCCAAGCACTCAAATCCAAATTCAGCAACCTGGGTATCACCGTTAATATTGACCACTCCCTCACCTCATATATAATTAGTCATTAAATCCTAGATGAGTTAGTTTTAATATGTCAGTTTCCCCACACTTTCCACCTCTCCAAATATTGACTTTGCTCATATCCTCATCACTTTTGCCTATACATTTTCAATAATATGTTAACTTCCTACTTCCAGTTTTAATATTTCAATATCTGCCCTCCTCGTGGCCGCTAAATCAGGGCTGTTCAATCTTGACTGAACTGTGGAATCACCTGAGGAACTTTAAAGACCATAATATCTGGATCCCAACTTTAATTATTCTAATGTGCAGCTATAGTTGGGAACAGCAGTATTAAAGGGATGTCTCTAAAACGTAAGTTTAAGTTTATAGAGCTGCAGCAGAAAGTTTATCACAGTGTGGTGTAGGAAAACCACATCCCTCAGAATCATCTGGAGAACTTAATAAATAAGCATATTCCCGAGCCCTGACCCAGAACTCTAAAGTTGGGGAAAATATATTTGAATTTTAAATGAATAAATCCAGATGACACACTAATTTCTGAGAAGTGTTAAAATCTAAACTTCATACTTGTTCATTGAAACAATTTTCTGTAGAGCACACTTTTCCTATCTTTTAATTATATCTACCTCTTTCCCCCACTAACCTTACTTATCTTTTTGCAGTTTCCTAAATTTATCAGTTTTGTATTCTGTTGCCTATTCACACACACACACACCTGCAGGTCTATATAATCCTGCCATCTGCTTAACAAGTATTGACCTTAAACAAATAGCCAGAGATTTCTTCAGAAAAATGGGTTTCTTTGGGAACAATAAAGAATTGCAATTCAGGATATGTGTTCCAATGATGAATCACATGCAAATCCAGAGAAAATCTCCTCTATGAACTTGGGATTTAGCAAAAAAAAAAAAAAAAAAAAACACAAGAAAAACTCATGGAAATGGACAACAGTGTGTTTAATGCTGAGGTTTGGGGGAGGGGGATGAGAAGAGGTGAAGGAGGGTATGGGGAATAAATGGTGATGGAAGGATATTTAAATTAGGGTGGTGAATACATAATACAGTGTACAGATGAAGTATTGTAGAATTGTGTACCCAAAATCTATATAATTGTATAACCACTGTCATCCCCAATAAATTCAATAAAAGGAAAAAAAGTATATTGGAGGAAACTGAAAGTCAAAGTGTGTATAGTGAATTTTCATTGGGCAGCTTATGGCAGTCTCCTATTGGCTGAGATGATACTGGATAATGAAAAATATTTTCTTCCTCCTGCAAAGGTAAAAAGAGTATCATTTCCTGTTGGAGATGTAAAGTAAGTCTCTTCCTGTTGAGCTCAGTAGTATGTGTTGAGTGACATATGTGAAAGTTCTCTCTTCTAGCCTCCTGACTCCATTTCAAATGCATTTTATGTTTATTAACTTGAGGCCCAGTGCACAAATTCATACACAGATGGGGTCCCTAAGTTTGGCCCCACCCTCAGCCTGGCTGGTGATCAAGCCATCTCGCCCAATCCAGGGGGAGGGACCGCAGGAGGTTGGCTGTGAGAGTGTACTGACTACCAGGGGAAGCTCCTGCATTAAGCATATACCCCCTGGTGGTCAGTGCAACGTCATAGCTACCAACCGGTTGTCCAGTCATAATGGTCGCTTAGGCTTTTATATATATACTAGAGGCCCGGTGCACAAAAATTTGTGCACTCGGAGGGGGAGAAGGGGGTCCTTGAGCCCGGCCTGTGCCCTCTTGCAGTCTGGGATCCCTCAGGAGATAACGACCTGCTGGCTTAGGCCTGCTCCCGAGTGGAG
>NW_006299392.1:93217-99052 GCF_000327345.1 Myotis davidii | reverse complement strand
TAGAACTTTCACTCACCTGGTCCAGCAGCTTACCCAGCCCAACATCAAATTCTACTACCAAAATAAATATTCAAAATTTATTTTATTCTTTCAATTTCCCACCAACTAAGTCATCATATTATTACTTACTAAAGGCCCGGTGCATGAAAATTCATGCACTGGAGCGGGGAGTCCCTCAGCACAGCCTGACGCCTCTCACAGTCTGGGAGCTCTCAGGGGCAGGAGGAGACCTGGTGATCAGTGGAAGGCAATGCCCTCATCACACCTCTGCTGCTGCCACTGCCAGCAGCGCAAGCCTTGGTTGGCCTGTTTACCTGAGCCTCGGGTGACCCTGGGCGGTTGGGCAGCCATAACCCAAGGTTTGCCTGAGCCTCGGGCCAGCCCTGAGAAGCTGGGGAGCCAACTCTGAGGCTTGCTTTGCCTCAGGCTGGCAGTGGGTGGCTGGGGGGCTGAGGGGACTGGGGGTCTCAGGAGGCAGGTACGCACGGCGACCAGGCCTGCCTAGGGGTGGGCCTAGCCTTGCCGCATGCCTGTTTCTCTGGCGGGGCTGAGGGGACTGGGTACCACCATCTTGTGACCGTGGGTGCTGCCATCTTTGAGGCCAGAACAGTCAATTAGCATATTCCCTTCTTATTGGCTGCCCCAGCCAGCCTGATCAATGCCTAACTGCTTCCCTGCTGACCCAATCACCCCCAACTGCCCTCTCCTGCTGGCCTGGTCACCTCCAACTGCCCTCCCCTGCTGGCCATAATGTGGCTGTGGGTGGGGCAGTCAATTAGCATATTCCCTCCTTATTGGCTTTGGGCACCACCATCTTTGCATCCTGCTGCTCATTCATTTGATCGTCCCTCACTAACCCTCCTGCCGGCCTGGTCACCCCACGTAGCCTGTTCAGTTATCCGCTCAGTTGCGACAGTCGCTTAGGTTTTTATATATATAGATTTTCACATTTCTGTCTTTTGATTAGGATCTTTCTCTGAAAGCATTTCTGATCAAGAGTCATGTTTTTCCTGATTCAGTGGATTTTTATCCCTCAATGTTAGAAATGACCTTTTCTGGGTGTCATGTCTCATTTCAGAGGGAAAGTTCATAGATTGGAAGCCTATTGTGATCACATTTGTGTAACAAGGAGGAATAAGAGATAGGTTTCTATCTAAAATCTGTATCTTAGAATAGTGAGTACACCAAAAGTATACTCAAAACTGAATTAAATAAATGCATTGGGAAGACACTATGCATGAATAAAACATGAAGAAATTAAAGAGTATTGTTATTTCAAAACATAATGTCTTATTAATAATACAACCTTTAGGTTGCATATTCAGAGACTTTGAATTGGATTAGAATCCAGAGTCACTTAATAGTCTGGATGAAAAAGAGACTTCTCTGAATTTAAACCTTCTAACTGTCCTGTTCTAAAGATCTTGGGAAAGCTGCCTCATCAGATGCTGTTTGTTCCAATTTCAGGAATCTTCACCTTCAGGTCACCTGTTGTTGTGTAAGTCCAGTCAGGGTGAGGTGCATTCTTTAAGTGTGTCACATAAGTCAAGGAGTCTATGCCCTGGAGGTTGGCAGCACAAGGATTTGGAGACAGTACCTGATAGGGGCCTTTCCAGAAAGGTTAAAGAGAGTCTTTCTGGAGGTATTTCTTTCTTAATAGATGCAATCTTCAAGTTACAAAGTGTGTTGCATAATTTCTGTCTTCTTGGAGCATACTTATAAATAAGAACCATCAATGCACCATGAGAAGTCTGAGTTACTCAAAGGAGTTTCCTACAGATCATTACAAGGGGTCAGGAGATAATCTGTCAGTGTTAAGCAGTCATGAGGGGCATCATTAGTAATGGAGGGGAGAAGAATAGCAGAGTTAAGTTATTACAGTGTGAAAAAAGAGTTATGTGAGGAGCAGTTAATAAAAGGATTTCATAAGAGGTGAAGAGGTTGACTGAAAAATGTTGAGTATGATGAGAATGCAGGAAGGCTTTTACTGTATGGGGTACAAATATGGTTAGAATGAATTCCACAAAAATTTCCTTGGTGGCTTTAACCAAAACTGCCATGGCAATAATGGCTTTAAGGAAAGGGGGCTATCCCCATGCCACAAGGTACCATTTCTGGATATAACACCCTATTGGTCTGTGGGGGTTAAAATACTCTCCCACTTTCTAAGTTCTTCTAGCTGAAATAATAAATTAACAGAGACAGATTAACGGGAGAAAATCAAATTTAAATATGAGCACACGGAGAATTCATATAAGCATAAAATTTCCAAAAACAGTGAAGTAAAATTGGGTATATATGCCATTTTGGACAAAGGAAAATGGGGGTATGAGTCTGAGATTTCAAAGGAAGTAGAAAATTTAAAGATAGTTGAAGAAGAGGGGAACAAATCTGGTAAATTTTGCTGGGCAACACAGAAACAATGAGATACAGGGGGTAATCTAGTAAACAAAACCCTGCTTATCTCCTTTCCATCCACCATAGCAAATTCAAATTAGTTTGGTAAGATGAACATTCTAAAAATTCCTTCTTGGAGTAGGCTTTTCCCTTTGAATCTTTTAGGCAAGAAAGGGTGTGTGTGTGTCAAAAGTTCTTTCTACGTTTTTTTGTTTGTTTGTTTGTTTCTTAATAACCAGCTTAAAATCAATATCCCCAAAGGCACAGTTTTGGAGGAGGCAAAACTTTGCTTCCCTTCATGTCAATGAGGGTGAGTACCCCAAAGACATTCCCTTTAAAGGTTATATCATCCTGCTCTCATAAAATTGTGTAAAGGTTGTTGTTCTTTAGTAAAACATACACAGGTTTGGCCATAAGAGAGATTTTGGATACAATTTTGGGGAAATTTAAGACACCATGAAGCCTATCTGTAACTAGATACAGCCCCTCTTCTTTATCAGATGCCTTATATATCAAAGTTGGGTTGGGGCAAAACTGTAATTTTTCCTTATTGATTTGTCCCTTAAAGGCTAAAAAACCTTTGGCAAGTAGATCTTGCTTTCCTGTTAAGAGACTTGGTAGGAATAGCAAAGAAGTAAATCATTCACATATTGCAACAAAGTAGAATCCCTAGGGAACATCATCTAGATCAGCCTTCAGGATTTGTTTTTCTTCCTGAGTGAGGGCAAAAAGGTATGGCTAACTTCATCAACTTGAATGTTAAAGAATGTACTGCATATATCATTTACAATAAATAATTTACTTTCATTTGAGATGGATATTACTAGCCTATGAGTATTAGGAACAACAGGCTGTGTTGAGGGATAACAACGTTTATTGCTTGAATGTTCTGAACAAATCTCTATCGTTGGCCCTTCAGTTTTCTCACAGTAAAACAGGAGTATTACAGAAATACTGCAAGGGATAATGGGGCTCTGAGCCTTATGATCTCCTATTCTGACTTTATACCTTGAAGGGCTTCTCTATTTGTGGGGTTTTAATTGATTCTAGGAAGGAGAGTTGAGGGACCTATTTAAATCTTGATAAGAGGTGAACTGTGGATCCTGCCAATATCAGTTGAAAATTTTGCCCATAAAAAAGATGGTAGCTGATCCAATATGGACAAATCATCAGTGCTCCCTGATTTAGCTATAGTGCTGTCAGAAATGGAGCAAATAAAAGATGTTGAAGGGTCATTTAATTCAACTGATTTGTTATTTTAATGGCTACTGTCAAATTATAGAATTATTTCCCCCTTTGGGGAGAAATAATTTCTAGCATTATACTTTTTTAAAGTAGGCTTAAAAATAAATAGTAGAGGAACTAAGGAGAAAAGAGAATATCTCAAAGAGCCCAAACATAAAGGTATAGTTCAGAGACAAGAACCTGTTGAGGTTCATTAGAGATCCCCACTATTTGAACTGTTTTAGTATTCTGAAGCTGGGGCTGATTTATAACTACTGTGGGACTGAGTACTGAGAGTGTGGCTCCAGTGTCAACAAGGACAGAAGAAGATTCATTCCCATTCTAGAGAGTTGTTTCTCTGAGCCAATGAAGAGGGAAAAATGGAGAAAAGCTCCAATAGTTCTTCGAAGCTTCATCATTGGGAATTAGGACAACATTAAAGGGCTGGTTAGGAAGCTGGAGGTCTTAATTTTATGACAATCTCCAGTATTCTGATTCTTTGCAATAATAGCAGAAACTAGGAAGGTGGTTTTTTGTTTGTTTCTTTTGTTTTGTTTTGTTTTTCCCTAGAGGGACCTTCATTTATTGGAGTTGAAAATTAAGAATTTTAGTGATTTTTCTTTCAGGTGATTCATCTGGGTGTGAGCAAGTTGATTTGTCAAATTGACCAGATGTGGACTGCACATGGTCTCTTATTCCATCCTGGTCCTTTTAAATAAAACAGAAAGGTTTTGATTCAGCCTGCCAATAAACATAATATTAAAAGCCTCCCGAGTGGCATCATTTTCTAAAGGAAGGCTAGAATTTTTAGAAACAATCTGAAGTCAATTATAATAGTCATGAAGAGGTTCATCAGACTTTAGTGAGCAGGTCTGAATTTTGCTTGATGAAGTTAGTGATTGCCCAAGCCTGATAATGGAACAAGTCAACATGTTGTTCTTCCAGTTGTAATCCGGAGACCTTTCAAGATTCTCCCAATTAGTAGTTTTCATCCAATGCCAAGTCTGGCCTTTATCAACAAGGACATAGGCCAGGTGATATATTAGAGAAGCAAGGTTGATAAGTTTGAAAAACTATATTAAATTTCTCAAACAATCTGTGGAGATTCTCAGTTACTTTCAGAAAACTTGTGACTATGGCTTGCAGTTCAGTCATAGTCCTGTGATATTAAAAAAATTGGGGTTTAGTCTTTTTATCCTCAGAAGGCTTAATTTTAAAGGGATGGGTTCTGATAGGCTCAGAGGAGGAAGCGGGAGAGATTTAGAAGAGGAGGAAGATAGAATCAAAGGTCATGCCTGAGACAAAGGAGCCCAGAGTGTGATGGTTCTGGAGGCAAAGCCTAAGACAAAGAAATCAGGGGAGAAGAGCAGGAAATTTTGGGAGCCACTCCATCTTCTTAAAATCATTTGTTTGCCTTATTTTGAAAAGAGTCCATTTTAGCCTCCTGGTAACATGTGGAAGCCTTAAAATACCAAATTAAATAGTCCATTCAATTTTGACAATATCAGAGCTATAGTTATTCAATTTGGGTTATTTTAAAACTAGGTATGTGGAGTTTAAATGTTTCTCATAATGGCCATTGGTATACTAAAATACATTTAGAGAAATCAGTCCATATAGTTTAAAATGCACATGAGGAAAGTTCACAGTTTTAAAAATAAAATCAGTGGGGATCACTGAAGGTGGGGGCACCCTCAAGTATTTAGATAACTTGGGTCCCATTTTTCAAAATATTTTTTCTCTAGAGCAAAAAAACTAAACAGCCTGCAGGCCAAATACCAGGATAATTCCACTAGGAACAGTCCAATTTCAAAAAGTCCAACCAAAGGCTAGATAGCATAGTTCCAATAGGAATAATCTAGTTCCAAAAGAAATTGGACCAAAGGCCAGCATAGTTTCAAAGAATAACCTGATTTCAAAAGAGGCTGAAATGCCAACTGAGTAGTCATGGACAAAAGAAGGCCTTGAGATCAGTCGAGAGACAAGATGGTGGTGGAATAGGCAGACGCGTCCCAAGGCTTGTCCAGGAGCAAATAGAATGAGCAGCTGAAACAGATAACATCCACCCCCGAATTGGAGAAGGAGACTCAGCTAGTGAGACAGTTTGCAGCAGGGAAGGGCAGAGTTCCCCTGGAAAGGTAAAAACCAGGGACCTGGGCAGGAAAGTTTTCCAGATCTCTGAGCCCAGCGGGTCAGAGGGAGACCGCGTGACAC
>NW_006299392.1:90861-91866 GCF_000327345.1 Myotis davidii | reverse complement strand
CGATGAGCAGCAGCTGGTCCTAGGAGCAGGAGCCCCACAAGCAGCCCACCACATCAGAGGAACATCAGCAGCGTGCAGCCAGTCCCCATTCAAGGATCAGCAGCCACGTGAGCAGTCCCCCCCAGTTCAAGGAGTAGCAGCTGCATGTGTAGCCCACCCCCATCCAAGGAATAGCAGCCACGTGATCAGCACACCCTCTGTCTGAGGAACAGCAGCTGTGTGTGAAGCCTCCCCCCCCCAGCCAGAGGAGCCACCACGGCTGTGAACAGCACCCACCAGAGATGCTGCTGCCAACTGAGGAGCAACTGCTACCACAACCACCCGAGGAGCAACTGCAGCCACAGGAGCCACAGCCACCAAAGGAACAACCCCTGAACGACTCAACATCTAGATCTGTTGGTGAGATCATACTTGGGTAGACAAAGAAACCCCCAAAGGAAAGGAAAGGACTCACCAGAAAAGCAGATAAGTGAAACAGAAGCATGCCACATGTCAGAAAAAGAATTCAGATTAAGGATCCTAGAGTGCATAAACCCAATGGAGGAAAAAATCAACAATTTATGAAAGAATCAAGAAGAAACAGATGAAAAAATCAACAATTTATGTAAGAACCAAGAAGAAATGAAGAGTGATATAGCTGCAATAAAAAACACCATTGAAAGTTTCAACAGTAGACTAGGAGAAGCGGAGGACCGAATTAGCGATTTAGAAGACAGGGAAACAAAACACACCCAAACTAAACTGCAATTGGAGAAAAAAATTAAAGACAGGAGGAGAGCCTAAGGGAGCTATGGGACAACATGAAACAAAACAACATACAAATAATAGGGATGCCAGAACAACAGAAAGAGGACAAGACTTAGAAAACCTATTTGAAGAAATAATACCAGAAAACTTCCCTGAGGTGGGAAAGAAAAAAGTCAAACAAGCAGAGAGTCCCAAACAAGGTGAACCCAAAAAGACCAACACCAAGCCACATCATATTACCATGGCAAATGTTCAGTG
>NW_006299392.1:72527-86529 GCF_000327345.1 Myotis davidii | reverse complement strand
CAATTCACCATAGCTAAGATTTGGAAACAGCCTAAGTGCCCATCAGCAGATGAGTGGATTAGAAAACTGTGGTACATATACACAATGGAATACTATGCTGCGGTAAAAAAAAAAGGAACTCTTGCCTTTTGCAACAGCGTGGATGGGACTGGAGAACATTATGCTAAGTGAAATAAGCCAGTCAATGAAAGAAAAATACCACAGGATCTCACTCATTTATGGATAATTAAGACCATTATAAACTGATGAGCAAAAATAGATACAGAGGCAGAGCAACATCGAACAGACTATCAAACTACAGCGGGAAGGCTGGGAAGGTTGGGGGGTTGGAGGGGGAGGGAAGAGTTCAATGGAAGGACTTGTGTGCATGCATACGAGCGTAACCAATGGACACAAGACACTGGTGGGCATGGGAGGCTAGGGGAGGGTCAAGGGGAGGAAAAAAAGGAGACATATATAATACTCTTTGTAATACTTTAAGCAATAAAACAATTAAAAAAATAAGTGCAAATTGGTTGTTACAGAATAGTCATGGGGATATATAGTACAGCATAAGAAATATAATCAACAATCTACACTCATAAAAGACAAAGATGCTAAGTGATCATACCTTCGCTATGCCTTAAGCCAGATACCTGCTTCCAACCAGCCTCCATTGGGAGCTTGAGTAGCTGGGGGCTGTGTCCACCCTGCAAAGAGCCATAAGCCCCTCACCCAGGATGGCCACACCCTCATGGTGTGAGGGTCCCCACTGGGGGCCTTGGCCAACTTCAAACAGCCACCAGCCCCTCACCCAGGCTGGCCACACCCTCATGGGGTGAGGGTCATTGCTGAGTGGCTTGGTCAGCCTGCAAACAGCCAGCAGCCCCTCACCAGGCTGGCCAGGCACCCCAGTGGGGATTCCCACCCTGAAGGGGCTGTGGCCACCCTGAAAATAGCCATCAGACGCTCACCCAGGCTGGTTACACCCTCTTGGGGTAAGGGTCCCTGCTGGGGGCTTGGGCCGCCAGAGTGATGTCTGACTGCCAGCTTAGGCCCAATCCCCCAGGGAGTGGGCCTAAACCAGCGTGCATAAACCAGCAGGTTGGCATCCCCCAAGGGGTTCTGGACTGCAAGAGGATACAGGCCAGGCTGAGGGGCCCCCCCCCATGCACAAATTTTTGTGCACTGGGCCTCTAGTACTGTAATAACTATGTATGATGTCAGATGGGTACTAACTAGATTTATTGGGATGATCACTTAGCAAGCCATATAATGTCTTATCACTGTGTGTACACTAGTATAATATTGTATGACAACTGTAAGTGAAAATTTAAACTGATTTGAATTAAAAATAAACAAAAATTAAGTCAAAAATAAATAAATAAAGTAAAATAAAACCCCAGTTAATTTTAGAAGGACAAGAAAACAGAAAAGACTGGTAACTCTTATTTTCAAATTCTAGTCAGAGAACTCTCATAGCCTCTCATTGCACCACAAATGGAGTTGGAATTCTTAATGATAGATCTAGGACAGTGGTTGGCAAACTCATTAGTCAACAGAGCCAAATATCAACAGTACAACGATTGAAATTTCTTTTGAGAGCCAAATTTTTTAAACTTAAACTATATAGGTGGGTACATTGTTACTAACTTAATTAGGGTACTCCTAAGCTGGCCTTTGCTAAAAACATCCTCAATCTGAGGGGTCAACCTCAGCAAACGTACCCCCAATTCTTCTAACGCCACTTCTTTAAAATAGACTCACCCAGGCCGAAAACTGACTTCTGTGCATGGGCCACGAAGTTTCAATCGCACTGTACATGCGCGCCCGCATGTGGTATTTTGTGGAAGAGCCACATTCAAGGGGCCAAAGAGCCGCATGTGGCTCGCGAGCCGTGGTTTGCCGACCACTGATTTAGGATGATGGAACTGAGGAAAGCCTTGTAGAGCCCTATATCTCTATTACAATGAGTGAGAGAGCATTCAAAATTTCTCCATGACTTCAGTGAAAATACAGAAATACCAACCAACTAGAACAATTAAATCTAGAGTTTGTTATAATAAGAAGCCAGCCACCATTCCTTGCATTTTTTTCAGAGATTCAAAGGCAAAGGAGTGGTAAAGTTTTATAGTGGGGGAAAAAGTGAAGTCTTCAGGTATAGCCTTATTTGGAAGCTGTTGGCATGCAGAAGCTGGAGATATAGGCAAACAAGAAGCAGAGCAGCTTATGTTGATCTGATATGGGATCATATTTTATTTACTCCAGTTAGTTCTAAGTTGGAAGTGTATCCAAAGTATACGGAAGCTGGAAGTTATTGGTCAATTTCTGGCTGACTTGGACTGACTACACAGAGGTTTTTTTGTTTGTTTTTTTCTGTTACTTCTTAGACAGTTTACTGCAACGGTTGTTTGACTTCCTGGGCTGGCTGTTGCAAGTTATGGGTTAGAGTTCTATTTTTATCTAAGGAGTGACATTTGTTTATTCAGTTTTATACTCCACTTCAAGATAGGATCAAAAGGATCTGAATGAGGCAACAGATATGGAAACCTTCAAGTTCAGAAAATTGATGAGAGACTGTTGTGGACCTGGTGACTAGAGAGTAAAATATATTTATATCACTCACAGTTTAAAATAAGTTTTCCCTTTAAAAGATAAAAAATGTCTACTATGTGCAAATGTTTTCTTTTCCTTTAACATCTTATTCCTCTAACATTTATATAGAAACAAAGAAAACTGAGGAGTATTATCACTTCATAATAACATTAAGTGGACCTGCTAACAAGGCTGTTAATCTGGGTAGTGTAAAAAGTATACTGATTTTGCAGATACAGCACTCTGACAGCCATGCACTAAGAAGGCCATTTTCTCATTTCTCTTCCTAAATCATATGTAATGTATTGTATTGTGGGCCCTGAAATGATATGTCCACATCCTAATCCATGGAACCTATGAATGTTAACCTTATTTGGAAAAAGGTGGGTTTTTTTTTTTTTTAAGTGTAATTAGGGACCTGGAGAACATTATGCTAAGTGAAGTAAGCCTGTCAGAGAAAGACAAGTACCATACATATGATTTCACTCATATGTGGAACTTAATAAACAAACTGAACTACTAAGCAAAATAAAGACAGATTCATAGAGAGCAGGCAGATAGCTCTGCTATGGGTGGGGGGTGGGGGGTGGAGATATTGAGAAAATAATAAAAAAAGAGAGAGAGAACTCATGGACATGGACAATAGTGTGGTGACTTTGTGGGGAGGGGGTGGGGGAGAAGAGGGCATAGAGGGGTTAGTGATAGAAAACATAAAACAAAACAAAATTTTAAAAACATAATTAGGGATCTTGAGAGGAGGAGATCATTCTGGATTATCTAGGTAGATCCTAAAGGTAATGACAAGAATCCTTGTAAAAATGACATGGAACCCTGGGTGGTGTGACTCAGCTGGTTGGGTGTGCCTTTAGGAGGAATCCGCATAGCAACTGAAAACTTGCTGGTTTGATTCCAGTCAGAGCAACATGCCTGGATTGCCCAATTGATCCCCGGTAGGGGGCATGCAGGAAGTGGCTGATCAATGTTTTAACTCTCACATTAATGTTTCTCTCTCTCTCTCCTCTCCTCTCCCTAAAAAAAGTCAATAAAAATATTTTTTTTAAAAAAATGAAGCAGAGGGATATTAGATAGAGAGAAGAGGAGGAACTGTGAACACTAAGGTAGAGATTGGAAGAATGTGACTACAGGCTCAGGAATGTCTGGAACTAAAGAATGGATTTTCCCTTAGAGCCTCCAGAGGGAATGTAGATGTACTGACACCTTGATTTCAAACTTCTGGCCTCCAGGACTGGGAGAGAATAAATGTCTGTTGTTTTAGGCCAACAAAATCATTGCAAGTTACTGGAATTGCAGGAAACTAATATTATGCTCTGCATGCAATTTCTCTAAAGTGAGACCAAAAGAAATAAAAAATATCTGGGTCATAGATTATGTCAAAAGAGGAAGAGGTTTCCCTTTACACTATTAAAGAATGGACACACGAATATTCTTAAGGTTACATTATAAATGAGAAATCTATGGAATAGGGCAAGAATCACTCCCAAGTCCCAAGTATCTTCTATAAATTCTGCAATTCAGAGATTTAAAAAAGGCAGGCAGCTCCACAATAATATTAATAGAATAATGTTAGTATAGTATTAGTATTTTTGATAAATGAAATGAAGCACTAAAAATACTATAGAATATGTATGGCACATGTTATAAAGAAATATTTAACTCAGAACTCAATTAGATTGAAAAAGCAATGGTGGGAGATTCCAAGATGGCTGCAGAGTAGCTAGAAGGTGTGTCCACCTGCTTCCATCCCCAAACCAGATTTACAGCTAAATCACAGAGCAATCAACTTGAAAATCAAATTGAAGTATAGCTGATCTGAAATGTTATGACCAAGGAGCACAGAAGAAGCCACAAAGAGACTAGTAAGAGGGGCAGAGATGCAGAAAGGGAGAGCCCCCTTATGCAGGTGCAGTGGCTGAGAAGCTGGAGGGATATTGTGGCTGTAAAACTCCCTCTCCCTAGAAGTATGGACTCTCAACCCCATGCAGGAATCCCCAACTCAGAGCAACAGAGACTGGAGAAGAGGAATCCACATAGCATCAGGTGATGGGAATTAGTGGGAATTCTGTCCACCTGGGAGACTTGGACCACACCATCCCAGGGAAGGAGCACTACTATTGTTGTAGCATCAGCCTGGGGAGTTCACTCTGGACTCTAACAGCTGAAGAGGCCATGCTGCCATACTCAGTTACTGCAGAAGGATCTGCTGGCTACATCCAGCAGTGACTTTGAGGAACCCTCTAATTTCTGGTAAGACTTTGGGCATAGACCCAGTCAGTAACTAAACTGTGTGGCTTGGGAAAGAGAAACGGTCCCTCCCACCTTGACCACACAGTCTGTGTCCTCCATCCCTTCTCTGCCCCCTCCTCCAGCTTCCTTTGCTCTGCTTAGCTTGCTTTGTCCTGTTGGGTTAGGTGGCACAAGGGAGCTGTGCAAGACTGGGATTTTTTCCTGTCCTGCTGTGTTTGATGGTTCAAGGAAGTCAGAATTCTGGCCCTTATTGCTGGATTCAGAGCCCAAGTAGAGGTAGGATTTTTGGCCAGCCCTTCCAGAAGGATCAAAGTGCCACACAAGGCTGATTTTGGTCACCCTCCTGCTTGGTTTGGTGGTGTGGGGGTGCTGGGGGGCCAGGCAGAGCTGAAATTTTCACACTGTGTCCCAGGGAAGCACCTGTCCAAGAGCCAGAACAATAAGTGCTAGGCTCTGTGGCTACATTTTGGGGAAGCAGACCTGAGCTCTTTTGAAAGTTCAGCCTGCACTGCCCCAGAAAGGAGAGGAAGTGCCCATTCCCCCATGCTACAGGTTGTGGGAACTACCTTCAACAAGAGACTGTTTGGATTTATCCTGCCAAATCCTGGATATCTCTGTAGGGTGTAGTTCCATGGATGAAGGGAGAGTAGCTCAAAGTGGAGATATTGAAAGTGTGAGACCCTTAGAGGCTATTGCAGGGGTGGGCAAACTTTTTGACTCGAGGGCCACAATGGGTTCTTAAACTGGACCGGAGGGCCGGAACAAAAGCATGGATGGAGTATTTCTGTGAACTAATATAAATTCAAAGTAAACATCATTACATAAAAGGGTATGGTCTTTTTTTTTTTTTTTAGTTTTATTCATTTCAAACGGGCCGTAGTTTGCCCATGGCTGGTCTAGGATAAGGATGAAGTACTTAACTCCGTACTGCAGGCTGGGCTGGCAACATTATCAATAAGAGACTCTTTCAATTTATTCCTGAGCCCAGGGTGACTAAACTTGTTCCTGCAGAGGAGATGGGTGGCTATAATAAACCTGAACCTGCAGTGAGCCCCTGAGGGGAAACTAGAGTTAGAGACTCTGGCAGTGACTGAGGGATGTGGCTTTGAAGCAAGGACTAATTTCCCCTCATTGAGTACCTGACTGCCTGATCCCTAAGTAGGGGACCCACTAACCCTATTTCAGCTAGCCTGGGTTTATCATGTACTCTCTATTGGGAAGGCTCTAGAGAAAGACTAGGCAACCTCAGGTGGTAGGCAGAGTAGCTAACAGGTAGAGGTGGACTTCAGGGAACCTTGGTCCTGTCACAGATCTCCTCCCAGCTGTGAACTGAAAGAAGCTCTTTTACACAGATTGGCCCCTCCCATACACATGAAAATCTAATAGGTGCAGTCACAAACAGTGAAAAGTCTGGTAGCTACAGACAGGTAGCCAAAGGCCAGTTACACACAACATATGAAGGCAACCTGCATCTGAAACCCACCCAAGTGGATCCAGAACCAACACAACCAGTGGTGGGCTTTACACCACACCAGAGCTCAACCCAACATGCCATAAGAGCAGCATACATAAAAGGAGTATGTCAGCAGGCATATCCCAAACACTTCTGGGAACAACTCTGCCTCATGGCTAGCCCCTGCACAGCATCTCATACATGGTGATCAAGATTTGAATCTATAGTCCCCCAGCCTGAAGGGTTAACTTCAGTCATGAAAAGACCAACAGTAATCAAGCCTACACTACAACATGGGGTACACATAACCCACAAGAGACATTCCTGTGGTACAGAGCACAGATGATCTGGAAGATTATGCCACTGAGCTCAACAAGACACCTTGAGACTGCATCTGAAGAGCAGCTTGCATAATGTGGTTGGGGTTGAGCCTCACAGTCAGCCAGCCTGAGGGTCAATACCACCAATGAAAGGGCCAACAGCAATAAACACCCAACAACAGGAGGGCCCACATAACTCACATAAGGGAAATTGCTTAGTGCACCCAGCTCAGTAGATTAAGAAGGCTTCACCACTGGGTCCCACAGGACACCCATCACATAAAGCCACCCCACGAAGACTGGGAGTCATAGCAGTTCTAGCTAATACATAGAAACAAACACAAAGAGAAAGCTAAAATGTGGAGACAAGGAAAGAAGACTTACATGAAAGAAAAGGAGGAATCCCCAGAAAAAGAGCAAAATAAACAGAGACAAGCTATATATCAGAAATAAAGTTCAAAGTAGTGTTTATATGATGCATAAGGAAATAAGAAAGAACTATAACAGTATTAAAAAGAACATACAAACCATAAAAATAACCAGTCAGAAAACAATACACACACATATGTTCGGGTGACATCAAAGGAATGGTGTTTGGAAAGTGCACCTGGTCCTCTCTCCCTGAAATTCCAATAAGGTTTAACCAACTATAATTCAACTAAGAAATCCCTGCTCAACACAGACACACACCTGAGAGAAATGCACAATGAAACATCTAAAAGAGGGCAACTGGGAATAAACACGGAGATGAGAAGGGAGGAAAGCATAGATAGCCCGCAGACCCAGCACTGTAGAGAGGTGAAAACTAGGGTTTCCGGTGCTACTTTTGGCCTGGAGGAACAGAGAGCTTCAGAGGGCAGCTCAGCAGGGCTAATGCAAACCAGCAGAGCAAACAGTGACTGGGCTAATAGATGCCTAACAGAACACAGGGTTCTGCCATGTAGCTCTCTACTGTCCAGCCTGGCAATGGTTTTCAGACAAAGAAAAGGAATCACAGAGCCCTGTCTCCACTTGAACTCCCCAAACTCACCTCCAGTTGCCCTTGGAGTCAGGTCACAGAGCATATCCTATTTAATAAAAGACTAATATGCAAATTGATGGAACAGCAGAATGACCAGTAGCTATGATGTGCACTGACCACCAGGGGGCAGACACTCAACACAGGAACTGCTTCCTGGTGGGCAGTGTGCTCCCACAGAGGGAGCCTGGCTCATCCACAAGCTGGGATCACAGCTGCCAAGTGCAGTGGTGGTGGCAGGAGCCTCTCCCACCTCTGAGGCAGCGCTAAGGATGTTCAACTGACAGTTTAAGCCCACTCCCCAAGGGCTCCTGGACTTCTAAAGGGTGCAGGCCAGGCTGAGGGACCCGCCTCCCCTCCCTAGAGTGCACAGATATTGTGCACCTCTAGTTATCTATAAACCAAGAGCTATTGTAGTAGAACCACTGTTTCTCTCTGACTGATCCCCAGGCGGGTTGCTTGGGAAGTAACTCATGAAGGTCTAGGGTAACCATTATGGTGAGGGCCAAACAAACCCCACTCCTAAGCAGTGCAGTTGTACTGTCTTATGGAGGCTGTGGAGGTCAGTACTGGGAGATCCCAGAGATAAAACTGTTGCAGTTCAGCAACATCCACTGGAAAATAGCAAAAAGACCTCTTCAGAGAAAGCTGCTATATAGAAGGCCATTAATATAGACAGGCATACATGCCTATGCAAAGGAGAATAGCAAATACCATGAATAACCACAATGACAAGGATGATCAGAAAGAAAATGAAAAATCCCCAGAAAGAAAGGTGGAAAACATGGAAATATGTGATATAAATGACAGAGATTTCAATATTTCAGTTCTGAAAATACTCAATGAGATGCAAGAAAATACAGACAGGCAATTCAGTACACTCAGAAAATAAATCAATAAACAAAATGAGTACTTTACCTAAGGGATTTAAATTTTACAAAAGAACCAATCAGAAATCCTGGAAATGATGTATGCAATTAAGGATATTAAGAGTGAAACTACTGAGCACAGAGAACAGAGCCAACCAGGTAGAAGAAAGAATTAGTGATATTGAAGATATGAATCTGAAAATGATAGAGAGGAAAAAAGAGAGAGACCTGAGCATAAATAGAAATGAAAGAGCTCTTCAAAACCTATCTTACTCTATCAGAAGAATCAATATTAGAAAAATTGGCATTTCTGAAGAGCAAGAGAGGGAGCAAGGAAAAGAGAGTGCATTCAAACAAATAGTGCATAAGAACTTCCCAAATCTGTGGAAAGAAATACATACTTGAATCCAAAAAGCAAACAGAACCACTAGTTACCTTGAGTCAAAGAGGCCCTCTCCAAGACACTTGCTATTAAAACTGTCAAAAATTAATGACAAATAAAAAATTCTCAAAACAGCTAGGAAAAGAAGGAAGTGACCTCCAAGGGAAAACCCATAACAATTTCATCTGACATTTCAGCAGAATTTCTACAATCAAAAGAGAGTGGAACCAAATATTCAAATTTCTGAAAAAGAGAAATTACTAGCCATGAATAATATATTCAGCAAAATTATCCTTTAAATAAGAAGGAGAAGTAAAGATAGTCTAAGAAGTAAAGAATCTGAGGGATTTTATCAGGAAGAAAACCTCCATTGCAGGAAATACTCAAGGGAGTTATTCTACCTGAAACAAAGAACATAAGGTCAATACAAAACTATGAGTAAGATCACAAAATAACTTACAGAATAAACAGAGATAATTTGTGATAACAAAAACATAAAGAGGGGGGTAAAGGTTTGAACTGGCAAAGGAGGAGGAAGATCAAATGCACTCAAAAGAAAAAAAAACTACTGTATATATACAAGTATATATTTTATAAACTTAATAGTAACCACACACACAAAAATCACACAAATCAGGACACATAGCATAAAAAAAGAGGAAGCAGAGGAAATAAGTATGGAATACCACCAAACAAAAACAACAGAAATAAACAAAGGAAAAGAACCAATGGAGACACAGAGCTACCAGAAAACAAAAGATAAAATGTCAGTAGGAAATCCTCACACATCAATAACTGCCCTATATATAAACGGTCTGAATTCACTAATAATGAGGCACAGAAATGAGGCAGAGTGGATCAAAAAATAAAACCCAAGTATATACTGCCTACAAGAGACACATCTAAGATTCAAAGACAAAGGTTGATTCAAAGTAAAAGGGTGGACAATGATTCTCCAACCAAATAATATCCACAGAAAAGCAGGTGTAGCCATACTTATATCTGACAAAATAGATTTCAAGATAACAACGGACAAAAATGGACACTTTAAAATGATAAATGGCACACTATATCAAGAAAACGTAACACGCCGAAACCGGTTTGGCTCAGTGGATAGAGCGTCGGCCTGTGGACTGAAAGGTCCCAGGTTCGATTCCGGTCAAGGGCATGTACCTTGGTTGCGGGCACATCCCCAGTGGGGGCTGTGCAGGAGGCGGCTGATCGATGTTTCTCTCTCATCGATGTTTCTAACTCTCTATCTCTCTCCTTTCCTCTCTGTAAAAACTCAATAAAATATATTTTAAAAAAAAGAAAAGAAAACGTAACACTTCTTAATATATATGCACCCAATCAGAGAGCACGGAAATACATAAAACAACTACTCACAAAAGTAAAGGGAGAAACAGAACAAAACAGTCATATTCACGGACCTTAATACTCCATTGACAGCTCTAAACAGATCAACCAAACAGAAAATCAATAAAGAAATATCAGTCTTAAATGAAACACTAGACTAAATGGGCATAATTGACATTTAGAGAGCTTTTCATCCCAGAATATCAGATTATACATTCTTGTTCGGTATACACAGAACATTCTCAAGGATAAACCATATGTTGGGTCACAAAACTAGCATCAATAAATTTAAGAACATTGAAATTATTCCAAGCATATGCTGTGACCACGATGTCTTGAAATTGGAAATCAACTGCAAAAAGCAAGTAAAGAAACCCACAACTATGTGGAGATTAAACAACATACTACCACAAAATAACTGGGTCGAAGAGGAAATAAAAAATGAGATCAAAAGATATATAGAGATCAATTAGAATGACAATACAACATATAAAAACTTCTGGGATTCAGCAATAGCTGTAATAAAAGGGAAGTTTATACCATTACAGGTTTAACTAAAAAAAAAATCCCAAGTAAAAAACCTAATACCACCAATAATGGAACTAGAAAAAAAAATACCAAAGGCAACCTAAAATCAGTGGAAGAAAGGAAATAATAAAAATTAAAGTATACTTGAATGAGCTAGAGAACAAAAAGATCTTACAAAAATTAATAAAACAAAGAGTTGGTTCTTTGAAAATATTAATAAAATTGACAAACCTCTGGCTAGACTCACTAAGAAAATAAGGTAAAAGACCCATATAAAAAAATCAGAAATGAGAGAGGATAAGTCACCACAGACTTCATAATATACAAAGGATCAATTAGAATATTATGAAAGACTATATGCCACCAAATTCAATAACCAAGAAAAAATGGATGAGTTCCTAGAATTCATAGAATAAATTATGAAGAATTGAAAATCTAAATAGACCAATCAGCAATGAAGAAATTGTAAGTAACATAAAAATCCTCCCAAAAAACCAAAATCCATGACCAGATGGCTTCAACAGTGAATTCTACCAGACATTCGAATAAGATTTAAAACCTATCCTCCTCAAACTTCTAAATAATTGAAGAAGAGGCAATACTTCCTAACACATTCTATGAGGCCAATATAACCCTGATACCAAAATCTGGCAAAGATAGCACACAAAATAAGAAAATTACAGATTGATATCTCAGATGAATACAGCTGCAAAATCCTAAACAAAATATTAGCATATCGAATACAACAGTACATTAAAAAATTAATGCATTAGAATCAAGTGGGGTTCATTCCAGTGGCACAAGGATGGTTCAACATACTCAAATAAATAAATGTAATACAGCACATTAACAAAAGAAATGATAAAAATCGTATTATCTTATCAGTAGATGCAGAAAAGCATTTGATATGATACAACATCCATTTATGATTAAAACTTTCAATAATATAGGAATAGAAGGAAAGTACTTCAACATAGTAAAGGTCATCTATGATAAACCCTCAGCTAATATCATACTAAATTGTGAAAAACTGAAAGCTTTTACTCTAAGGTCAGGAATAAGACAAGGATGTCCACTCCCACAACTCTTATTCAACATAGTGCTGGAAGACCTAGCCAGAGCAATAAGACAAGAGAAAGAAATGAAAGGCATCCATATAGGGAAGAAAAAAGTCAAACTGTCACTTTTGGTGAGTGACATGTTATATAGAAAACCCTAAACACTCCACAAACAACAACAACAAACTATTACAAACAATACACAAATATAGTCAAGTTGCAGGACACAAAAGCAATGTGCAAAAACCCATTGCCTTCCTGTATACTAACAACAAAACTTCAGAAAAAGAAATGAAAAAAATTCATTTTGCAATTGCAACCAAAAGATTAAAATACCTAGGAATAAAGTTAACAAAGAATGTGAAAAACCTATACATTGAAAATTTCAAAGGATTATTAAAATAGATTGAAATAAACTCAACAAAATGGAATAATATCCAGAGTTCATGGATTGGAAGAATCAACATAGTTAAAATGGCCATATTACCAAAAGCAATGCACAGATTTAATGCAATCCCCATCCAAATCCCAATGTCATTTTTTAAATAAATAGAATGAGAAGTCATCAGATTTGTATGGAACACAAAAGACCCCAAATAGCCAAAGCAATTCTGAAAAAAAAGAATGAAGCTGGAGGTAGCATGCTACCTGACTTCAAATTAGATTACAGAGCCAGGATAATCAAAACATCATGGTATTTGCAGAGAAACAGTCACAAGTCAATGGAACAGAAAAGAGAGCCCAGCTATAAAACAATGTATATGGACAGATAATTTTCGACAAATGACCCAGAAACATACAATGGAATACAGACAGTCTCTTCAATAAGTTGTGCTGGGATAATTGGAAAGCCACATGCAAACAAATGAAACTGGTTTACACTTTGTCCACTTGTAAAAAAATTAATTTAAAATGGACCAAAGACCTAAATGTAAGACCTGAAATAATAACTTACATAGAAGAAAATATAGGTACCAAACTTATGGACCCTGTTCCTAGAGAACATTTTATGAACTTGACCCCAAAGGCAAGTAAAGTAAAGTGAAAAGTAAATGAATGGCACTACATCAAACAAAATATTTCTGCACTGGGAAAGAAACTGAGAACAAAACCAAGAGGTGACCATCCAGATTGGAGATGATATTTCCAAATAGTAGCTTAGACAAAGATTTAATTTCCAAAGTATATAAAGAACTCATAAAACTCAACAGCAAACAAACAACCCAATCAAAAAGTTGGCAGAGTACCTGAAAATACACCTCTCCCAACAAGACATATGAATAGCCAATAGATATATGAAAAGATGCTCAACCTCATTGGCAATTAGAGAAATGCAAATCAAAACTACAATGAGATACCACCTCACACCTGTTTAGAGTGGCCACTATCAACAATACAAGAAGTGTTGGAGAACTTGTGGGAAAAGGTAACCCTCATTCACTGCTTGTGGGAATATTGACTGGTACAAACACTATGGAAAGCAGTCTGGCAATTTCTCAATTAAGAATATTGCTACAATATGACCCAGCAATCCCCCTCCTTGGTGTACCCCCCAAAAATCTTGAAAACATGTTTTCAAAAATATATATGTACCCTTATGTTCATTGTTGCATTATCCATGGTTGCCAAAACATGGAAACACAAAATGTGCCCTGCAACAGAGGACTAGATAAAGAAGATGTGGTACACATACACAATGGAATGCTACTCAGCCATAAGAAAGGATGAAATAGTGCCATTTGCAACAACATGGATGGACCTTGAGAATATTATACTAAGTGAAATAAGTCAAGAAAAAAGCTAAAAGAAGTATATGATTTCACTCATATGTGGGATGTAAAACTGAAACTCATGAACACAAACAGCAATGTGGTGGTTGCCAGCGGGAAGTGGGTAGGCAGAGAAGGGGGTCCTTATATATGGTGACAGGAAAAGATTTGACTTTGGATGGTGGGCACATGGTGCAATATACATATTCTTGTAACATAAAAACCCACACCTGAAACCTCTATGTTCATATGAACCAATATCAACCCAAAATATTGAATTTTAAAAATGGAAAAAATATATAAAATTTTCTAATAGTTACATGAAAACAAGTAAAAAGAGACAGTTAAAATTTAAGTAATGGTGAGCTCGTGATCATTTTTAAACAAAGAAATATCATGATTTATTCCTT
>NW_006299392.1:68319-71953 GCF_000327345.1 Myotis davidii | reverse complement strand
CTATTTGAATGTGAATAATTGCACATTGTATAAAATTCAAAAGGAAATAAAAGGGTATAGCATAAATTGCAATTTGTTGTTGTTTTTTTAATTCTCACCCGAGGATATTTTTACCATTGATTTTTAGAGAGAATGGGAGGGAGAGGGAGAGACAGAGAGAAACACCAATGTGAGAGAGACACATTGATTGGTTGCCTCCCACATGCCCCTGACCAAGGCCAGGAGCTTGCACTCAAGGTATTACCCTTGAACAGAATCAAACTCCGGACCCTTCAGTCCACAGGCCGATGCTCTATCCACTGAGCCAAACCAGCTAGAGCTCGTGGTGGACTTTAAGGGAGAGATTGGCAGCAATACTGTCATTGTAGGGAACTTTAACACCCCGTATCATCACTAGATAGGTCTTCCATACAAAAAGTCAACAAGGAAACAGTGACCTTAGATGACACACTACATATGATGGATTTAACAGACATTTACAGAACATTTCATCCCAACACAGCAGAATATACAATCTTTTCAAATGCACATGGAACATTCTAAAAGATAAACCACCTGTTAAGACACAAAATAAGTCTTAATAAATTCAAGAATATTGAATTCATATCAAGGATCTTCTCCATCACAATGGAATGAAAGTAGAAATCAACCACAATAAAAAAAAAACTTAAAAAATGTTCAAACACCTGATGCTAAATAGCACGATATTAAACAAAGAATGAGCACAGTGTGATCAAGGAAGAAATAAAAAAATTACCTGGACACAAATGAAAATGAACACACAACAAAATAAAATCTATATGAGACCCAGGAAAAGCAATCCTGACAGGAATGTTAATAACATTATAAGCCTACCTCTAAGCAAGAAAAAAAAAAACCAAACCAAAAAAAAAAAAAAAAATAGAAAAAGAACACCCAGAGTAAGTAGACAGAAGGAAATAATAAAGATCACAATGGAAATAAATGACATAAAAGTGAAGTAAACAACACAAAACATTAATGAATCCAAGAGCTGATTCTTCAAAAAGATTTTAAAAAGTTTTATTCAACTTTAACCAGTCACATCAATAAAAAAAGAAAGAGGACCTAAATAAATATAATCAGAAATTAAAGAAGCAAAGTAACATCTCACACCACAGAAATACAAAGAATTGTAAAAAATATATATATATGAATAACTATATGCCAAGAAATTGAAAAACCAGGGAGAAAGGGACAAATTCTTGTAAACATACAATCTTCAAAAACTGAATCAGGAAGAATCAGAAAACCTGAATAGACCAATAGCAGCTAAGAAAATGAAGCAGTAATCCAAGCAAACCAAAGGCCTGGATCAGGTGGCTTCACAGGTGAATTTTACCAAACATTCAAAAAAGAACTAATACCAACACTCCTATATAAAACTGAAACTCATGAACACAAACATCAGTATGGTGGTTGCCAGAGGGAAGGGGTAGGAAGAGAAGGGGATCCTAATATGAGGTGACAGGAGAAGATTTGAATTTGGGTGGTGGGCATATGGTGCAATATACAGATCTTGTAATATAGAAACCCACACCTGAAACCTATATGTTCATGCTGACCAATGTCACCCCAATAAATTTAATAAATAAACATTTTTAAAAGGATAATAATACACAAAGAGTATGCTGGAACACCCACCAAGAATGGTTCAGTTGATGAAGCCTCATTCTGTGAACCAAAAATTTGCCAGTTTGATTCCCTTTCATGGCATATACCTGCATTGTCAGTTTTTCCCTGGTTGGGGCACTTACAGAAGGTAAGTGGTCAATGTTTCTCTCTCACATTGTTGTTTTTCTCTCTCCCTCTCCCTTTCTCTCTCTCTAAAATCAATAAAAAATATATATTTTTAAAAAAGAATACACTGTAAGGAATAAAAAGTAGATTGAATGAAACAGAGGATCAAACCAGCCATTTGTAAGATAAGGTGAAAAAAAAACAAAAAAAAACACCAAATTAGGACAGAAAAAAGAAAATAGAATTAAAAAGAATAAGGACAGTTTAAGGCAACATTGACAAAATATGAAACATAACAATATCCCCATCATAGTGGTTACAGAAAGAGAAGAAAGTGAGAGAGGAATAAAGAACTTTTTTGAAGAAATAATGACTGAAAAAGTCCCTAACCTGCTTATGGGAAAGTTCACACAGGTTCAGGAGTCACAGAGTCCCATTAAAGATAAACCCAATGAGACCAACACCAAAGCACATCATAATTATAATGGCAAAGTTTAAGGACAAAGAGAGAACCTTAAAGGCAATAAGACAGAGTCAGTTGTCACCTAAAAGGGAGTTCCAATAAGGCTGTCAGCTGATTTCTCAAAATAAACACCGCAGAGCAGAAGGGATGGGCATGAAGTAATCAAACTGAATAGCAAGGATCTGCAGCTATGACTATTTTATCCAGCAAGGCCATCATTTAGAATTGAAGGCAAAATAAAGAGCTTCTCATACCAAAAAAAAAGGCTAAAGGGGTTCATTACCACCAAAGCAACATTATAAGAAATATTAAAGGAACTAATTAAGAAGAAGAAAACTACATATGATGAGAGAGAGAGAGAAAGAAACATAGGTATAATAATGTCAATATATAAGTACTTATCAATAACATTAAATGTAAGTGGGTCAAATGGTCTAATCAAAAGACATAGAGTAGCTGAATGGATAAAAAAATATGACTACAATGCTGTCTACTAGAAAGGCCCCTAAGAACAAAAGTTGGACACAGGCTGAAAGTTAAAAGAAGGAAAGGGATATTCAATGCAAATATAAACAAACAAACAAACAAACAAACAAAGGCTGGGGTCACAATACTTATATATGACAAAATAGATTTCAAATAAAAGCCATAGCAAGAAACAAAGAAGGTCAGTACATACCACTAAAGGGATCGATCCAACAAGAGAATATGATCCTTATAAACACATATGTACCCAATATAGGGGCACATAAATATAAAAAATAACTCTTAGTGGGTTGTAAGGGAGAGATCAACAGCATTACAGTCATAGTAAGGGACTTTAACACAACAAAGTCATCACAGGATAGATCCCCAAACAAAATATCAACAAGAAAACAGCGACCCTAAACAACACACCAGATCAGATGGATTTAATTGATATTTACAGAACATTTTATCCCAAAGCCACAAAATATATGTTTCTCAAGTGCACATGGAACAGTCTCAAAGATAGACCAAATCTTAAGACACAAAATAAGACTTAAAAATTTTAAAAATATTGAAATCATATCAAACATCTTCTGGGATCACAATGGAATGAAATGAGAAATCAATTACAATAAAAAAACTCAAAAAAATTCAAGCACATGGAGTTTAAGCACATGTTTAATAGCATGTTATTGAACATCACTGGGTTAACAATGTGATCAAGGAAGAAATAAAAAAATTACCTGGACACAAATGAAAATGAACACACAACAAAATAAAATCTATATGAGACCCAGGAAAAGCAATCCTGACAGGAATGTTAATAACATTATAAGCCTACCTCTAGAAGCAAGAAAATCTCAAATAAACAAACAAACCACACCAAAAAAAAAAAAAAAAATAGAAAAAGAAAACCCAGAGTAAGTAGACAGAAGGAAATAATAA
>NW_006299392.1:60381-68077 GCF_000327345.1 Myotis davidii | reverse complement strand
AATAACTATATGCCAAGAAATTGAAAAACCAGGGAGAAAGGGACAAATTCTTGTAAACATACAATCTTCAAAAACTGAATCAGGAAGAATCAGAAAACCTGAATAGACCAATAGCAGCTAAGAAAATGAAGCAGTAATCCAAGCAAACCAAAGGCCTGGATCAGGTGGCTTCACAGGTGAATTTTACCAAACATTCAAAAAAGAACTAATACCAACACTCCTAAAAATATTCCAAAAAATTTAAGAGAAAGAAAGACTTCCATGATGTTTTTTCGAAGCCAGCAGTATCCTAAATCCAGAATCAGATAAAGACACTAGAAAGAAATACAATTACAGGCCAATATCCCTGATGAACATAGATGCTAAAATCCTCAACAAAATATTAGCAAATCAATTCCTATGCATTAAAAAGATCATACAGCATGATCAAATGGGATTTATCCCAGGGACGCAAGGTTAGTACAAAATTCTCAAATAAATAAATGTGATACATCACATAAACAAAGGGAGAAATAAAAATCTCATGATCATATCAATAGTTGAAGAAAAAGCATTGGATAAAATCCAGCACACATCTATATATATAAAAGCCTTTTATATATGACCGAAAGACCAAATCACTGGCAGTCAGACATCCCTCTCGCAATCCGGGATTGCTGCCTCCTAACTGCTCGCCAGCCTACCTGCCTGATCACCCCTAATCACCTCTGCCTGCCTGATTGCCCCTAACTGCTCCCCTGCTGGCCTGATCACCCCTAACTGCCCCCTTGCAGGCCTGATCCCTCTTAACCACTTCTGCCTCAGCTCCCACACCCTGGACCTAGGCTTCTCTCCCTCTGGCCAGCTGCAGGCACCTGGGACCCAGGACAGCCTCGCCAGGCTGGCCGCAGGTGCCTGGAACCATGGGTGGCTTTGCCCGGGCTGACCACAGGTGCCCTGGATCCCAGGTGGCTTTATCCAGGCCCAGCTTTGTCAGAAAGGACGTCCAGAAGGTCATCCAGAAGACATCCAGTCTAATTAGCATATTACCCTTTTATTAGTATAGATAGTACTAGAAGTCATAGCAACAAATTGGAAAAGAACTCAAACTGTCACACTTTGCAGATGACATGATATTGTATACAGAGAACCCTAAAAGATTCAAGGAAAAAATTAGTAGATCTAATGAATGAATTTGGCAAAGTAGGAGGATAGAAAATTAATATCCAGAAATTGGTCACAATTTTATATATCAATAATGTACAATCAGAAAGAGAATCTAAGAAAACCCATTTACTATTGCAACAACAACAACAAAAATAAGGTATGTTGGAATAAATTTAACCAAGAAGGTAAAAGACCAGTACTTGGAAAACTATAAGGCATTGAAGAATGAAACTGAGAAGGAAACAAGGAAATGGGAAACAAAGAAAAGAGAAACAACTGTAAGAATCTGAACACTAAAGATTGAATTATTTAAAAATATATATATAAAGAAGAAAATAAAAGTCACCTGTACAAATATAAAAAAAAAAATGAGCTTGGGAGTCTTCCCTCCTCTTGAAACTTTTTGGATTATTTTGAGAAAGATTGGTGTTCATTTTCTATTAATGTTTGGAAAACCTGTAAAGCCATCATTTCCAGGACTTTTGTTAGGAGGTTTTTTCTTTTTCTGCTTCAATTTCACTAGCCGTAATCTGTGTATTAAGATTCTCTGACTCTTGTTGATGTAGTTTCAGAAGGTTGTATGTTTCTAGTTATTTATCCATTTCTTCCATATTGTCCAATTTGTTGGCATATAGTTATTCATATTTTTCGTAATATTTTCTTACAATCTTTTGTATTTCTCTGGTGTTAATTGTCACCTCTCCTCTTTCATTTTTGATTTTATTCATTTGAGTCCTCTCTCTCTTTTTCTTTTTTGTTAATCCTCACCAAAAGATATTTCTCCATGGATTTTTAGAGATTAGAAGGGGAGAAAGAAAGAGAAACATCAATGTGAGAGAGATGCATCGATCGTTTTTCTCCTGCATGGAGATCAAGCCTGTAACTAAGGTACATGCCCTTGACCAGAATTGAACCCTGGACCCTTTAGTCCATAGGCTGATGCTCTATCCACTGAGCTAAACTGGCTAGGTCTCTTTTTTTCCTGATGAGTCTCATTAAAGGTTTGTCATTCTTGTTTATCTTTTTAATGAACCAGCTCTTGGTTTCTTTGATCTTTTGTATTTTCATTTACTTCTGCTCTGATTTTTATTATTGCCTTCCTTCTACTGACTATTTATGTCATTTTCTAGTTCCTTTAAGTGTAAACTTAGAGTGTTCATTTGAGCTTTTTCTTGTTTATTTGTTTTTTGAGATAAGCCTGTAATGCTATGAATCTCTCTTTTAGGACTGCTTTCCCTTGTGTCCCACAGATTTGGGTTGTTTTGTTCTCATTTTATTTTGTTTTATGCCATCTTTTGATTTCTTCCTTGATATTGTTGTTAATCCATTCATTGTTTAGTAATATGTTATTTAGCATCTATGTCTTTGTGTGTTTTTCAGTTTTATTCCTGTGGTTGATTTCAAATTTCGTAGCATTTTGGTCAGAGAAGATGCTTTTATAGAATTTTAATTTTCTTAAATTTATCGAGAATTGTTTTTGTGCCCTAACATGTACTCTATTCTAGAAAACATTCCTCTGATGCCTTGGGGTGAAATGCTCTGAAGATATCAACTAAATCCTTTTGATATAGTGTGTCATTTAAGGCTTCCATCTCCTTATTTTATCTGGAATATCTATCCATTGATGTAAATGGGGTGTTAAAATCTCCTGTTATAACTATATTACTGTAAAACTCTCCCTTTATGTCCATCAAGATTTCATTTACATATTTAGGGGCTCCTATGTTGGGTGCATAAATAGTTACAAGGGTTATATCTCGTTGGATTGATCCCTTTATTATTATGTAGTGTCCTTTGTCTCTTACTATATCCTTGATTTTAAAGTCTATTTTGTCAAATATAAATATTGCTTTTTTCCCTTTCCAGGTGCATGAAATATATTTTTCCATTCTTTTACTTTTATTCTGTATGTATCTTTTGGTCTGAGGTGGCTCTTTTGAAGATAGCATATTTTCTTCTTCATTCAGCTATTGCATGGCTTTTAATTGAAGCATTTAAACAATTTACATTTAAAGTGATTATTGATAGGTATGTATTTATTTCCATTTTATTTTTTAACTATATTCTTCTGTTTTGTTTTTCTTCTTTCACTTCTTTTTAAATATATATATTGATTTCACAGAGGAAGGGAGAGGGAGAGAAACATAGAAACATCAATGATGAGAGAGAATCATTGATTGGCTGCCTCATGCATGCCCTACACTGGGGATCAAACCTGCAACCCACACATATGCCCTGATTTAGAATTGAACCGTGGCCTCATGATTCATAGGTTGATGCTCAACCACTGAGCCACACCATCTGGGCTCTTCTTCCACTTCTTAAAGCAAACCCTTCAACATTTCTTGTAATGCTGGTTTGGTGGTAGCAAACTACTTTAGGTTTTTCTTGTCTGGGAAGCTCTTTATTTCTCCTTCAATTTTAAATGATAGCCTTGCTAGTTAATGTAGCCTTGGTTGTAGGTCCTTGCTTTTCTTCACTTTGAATAGTTCATGCCAATCCCTTCCTACTTGAAATGTTTCTGTTGAGATATCACCTGACAGTCTTTTTTTAAAATATATTTTATTGATTTTTTACAGAGAGGAAAGGAGAGAGAGAGAGTCAGAAACATCGATGACAGGTACATGCCCTTGACCGGAATCGAACCCGGGACCTCTCAGTCTGCAGGCCGACGCTCTATCCACTGAGCCAAACCGGTTTTGGCCACCAAATAGTCTTATGGAAGCTGCCTTGTAGGTCACTTACTGCCTTTCCTTGCTGCTTTCTAGATTATCTCTTTGTCTTTAGCTTTTGACATTTTAATTATGATGTGTTGTGATGTGAGCCTCTTTAGGTCCATCTTGTTTGTGAGTCTCTGAGCTTCCTGGACTTGTATATCTTTTTCTTTCACCAGATTAGGAAAGTTTTCAGACATTATTTCTTCAAATAGGTTCTCAACCCCTTGTTTTCTCTGTTCTCTTTCTGGTACCCCTATCACATGGATGTTGTTGTGCTTCCTTGTTGTCACAAAGGTCCCTTAAACTATCCTCATTTTGTCTGTGTCATCTTTCTTTTTGCTGCTCTGATTGGGGATTTTTTCTACGTTGTATTCCAAATCACTGATTCAATCCTCTGCTTCATTGAGCCTGCTTTTTATTCCTTTCAGTGTATTCTTAATTTCAGATATGGCATTCTTTGTTTCTGAATGGTCCTTTATTATGGTTGCTATGTCTTTTTTCATACTGTTGAGCATGCTTATAATAATTACTCTGAACTCTATGGCTCATAAATTGCTTACCTCTACTTTAGTTAGCTCTTTTTCTGGAGAATTAACTTGTTCCTTCATTTGGAACCTGTTTCTTTGTCTCCCCATTTTGGTTGCCTGTTTGTGTTTGTTTCTATGTATTAGATACATCTGATATGACTCACAGTCTTTGTATGGTGGAGTTATGAAGTAGGTGATCAGTGGGCCCTATTGGCACAGTGTACCCGATCACCAGAACTGGGTATTCTAAGGATATCCCTTGTGCACGTTGTGTGGTCCCTCCTGTTGTTATTGAGTCTTGATTGCTATTGGCCTTTTTGCTTGTGGGCTCAACCCTCAGGCTGTCTAAGAGTGAGGCCCAACTCCCAACACAGCGTACAGGCTGCTGTGTAGATGCTAATCACATAAAATGAATCCACCTCAGCAGGGTTTGTTACCTGCCACTATCTGCCTGTGGATATGCTGCTTGTGAAGCTTATTGGATCCTGTTCTGTTGTCTGAAGCTGGCAACTAGGTGTACTGGTCTTAGCCTCTTCAGAGGGTCTCTGGTGCAGACCACTGTCAGACACTGTCTGGGTTTGGCTCTGAGCAACCTGTTTGGAGCTATCAGCAACCCACAGCTTGTGGCTTCCTCTGATGGGCCTGTGTGCTTATGGAAAGGACCAAGCTGAGCACTACATTCTGCATTTACTAGTCCCAGGCCCAGGAGCAGATCAAGCAAAGACTCAAAGAATATGAGGATCTGCCTCTGCCTGCAGGTTGTCAGTCTTAGTCACTTAATGATCATCTGGCTGTAGTCAGGGCTTAATCTCCACAGGGTGAGATGAGCGGGATCTCAAAGTATGTGGTTATCACTCCCCCCTCCCCCCACCCCCCAAGCTAATGCTACCTGGATGGTAACTGTCTGCCTGATAATGATGGCTTCTGCAGTATGAGGGAATGGCTCAGCACAGGCATCCAGGAACCTGTTGTCTTAGGTCTCTCCCCAAGGCCACCAACTCCAGACTCCCCTCACACAGTGGTAATCCACTCTGCTCTCCCTCTACTGAAGCTCAAGGTGAATGGCTACAAACAAACTTTTTGTTCATTGGCCCTTTAAGAGAGTGCCTGCATTTCTAGCCATCTCTCCCTGGTGGACAGAAACCCCATTTCTTTTCAAAGCCAGATGTTATGTGAGCACTTTTCCCAGTTCTGGTGCTCTGGGCTGTGGAGCCTGGTTTGGAGGATAGACTCCAGACTTCTCAGAGGGAACTCCCACAGCTGAGAATCTCTCCAGAACTTCAGCTACTGCCTGTGGGAGCCTGGGCAGCCATCTCACACCTCCACACTTCCTACCAGTCTTGATGTGTCCTCCTCTTTAAGTCCTTGGTTATCAGGCTTTCTCTAGCTAGTTTTCAGTAGGTTATTCAGAATGATTTTTCTATACTTTAGTTGTAATTCCAATTTGGTCCCAGTGGAAGGTCAATGTAGCTTTCTCCTAGTCCACCACCATGTCAGGCTCCCTCACAATATTATTGACTATATTATTCCCTGTGCTGTATTTTACATCCCCATGACTATTTTGTAACTACCAATTTGTACTTCTTAATCCCTTCACTTCTTTCATCCAGTTATCCAACCTCCTTAGAGCATATTTTGCTAAATGAACTGCCAGTCAGAGAAAGACAAAGACCATATTGCAATGGCATTCCATTATGTGTAGTGCCAGTTAACATAATTAATTGGCTACCTAGAATTCATTTTCCTTTTGCTCTATCCTAACAGTCCAAAGGGAAAATTTTGTTTAGATAATAAATAAAATTTTTAAAAATAACCAATAAAATTTTTAAAAATATTAAATAAATCTGACTCATAGATACAGAAAACAGATTGATGGTAGCCAGAGGGGAGGTGGATTGAGGTACTAGCTGAAAAAAGGTGAAGAGATTGAGAAGTACAGATTATTCATTACAAAATAGTCATGAGGATGTAAAGCACAGTATAGGAAATATAGTCAATTATATTGTAATAAGTATATATTGTGCCAGGCAGGTGCTGGAAATATCAGGGAGAACAGTTTATTATTTGTCTAACCACTATGCTCTACACCTGAAACTAATACAACATATTTTTAAATGTAAATTGTAATTGTAAAAATAAATTTAAAAAATATAGAATATAAAAAAAGAAAAAAAGACAATCCATGGAATGGGAGAACATCTTTGCAAATCACATATCTGATAAGACATGTTTTCTGAATATACTGTGTAAAGGACACTTGCAATTTAAGAATGAAAATATAACCCAGTTGAAAATGGATAGTGTATTTGAAAGGATATTTTTATAAAGTGATTATATAAATAATCATAATCACATGGAAAGATGTTTAAATCACAATTATAATGAGATATAAATTTACAGCCACTAAAATGATTATATTAAAAAAGACAAATAATAACAACTGTCAGGCAGAAAATGAAGAAATTATATCCTCATGTACTGCTGGTGAGAATGCAAAATAGTGCAGCAACTTTGGAAAATTTTGGCAGATCCTCAAATTTTTAAACATAGAACTACCACATGACTTATATATACACTCTAAAAAACTAAAAACAAATTTTGAAAAAAAATTGTACAGGAATATTCATAGCAGAATTATGTATAATAGCCAGAAGTGGAAACAACTTGATGTCTCTCAACTGATTAATGGATAAAGTTGGTTGTATCAATATAATTATGCAGGCAAATTTTGTGAAAATTCTTTATAAAACTCACCTTAATAATCAGAATTTACCTTCCTGTTCTTGTATCTACCAGACATATAGTGTTCTGCCGGGAGCCGGTCCATCCTTGCTGTTTCAAGGGACCTGGCATATATGGCATACTGTTCTTAATATATTTTCTCACCTTCTTGGCACTGTATTTTAACCAAGGTCACCTCTCCAAGAAAGGTTGTTTCCCCAGTAGAGATTTTCCCCTGAAGTTAGGGAGGGAATAAAACCCCTTCACTAAGTGCCAGGCAGGTAATTAATCTCTTTAAGTATGAACAATCATGCTTAAGCTACATAATCTTTACTCCCTGGAATGGAGATAAGAAACACCCTAACCTTTGGAATAGAGATTGATAGGATTGGAATCAACTGGTATAAATACAGATGTAACAGGACACAGAACCTAGACACAGAACCTAGACACAGAACCTAGCAAGAGAACCTGGCTGAAGAACCTAGACACCGAACCTAGAGACAGAACATGGCAAAAGATCCTGGACAGAACCTGGCTCCAGAACTTGGCTGGAGAACCTAGACAGAACCTGGGTGGAGAAAC
>NW_006299392.1:48273-59385 GCF_000327345.1 Myotis davidii | reverse complement strand
AACTTGGCTGGAGATTGTGGCTAGAGATCCTGGCAAGGCTGCTGATCAACTGAACGCTGTCTCCATGTCATTCCTTCTTCGCCGACTCTGTCTACACCTTTGGGGACCCCTGGACCTGCTGGGGTTGGACCCCAGCAGTGTTCAGCTGACAAAATGAAAGATTTCACTTTAGGAAGACTCAATGCAACCTTTTACTTTAAATACACATATCTGTTAATTGTAAGGTACAGTCTAGTAGATACAAACATCTCAAAAAGGTCATCTATTTTTGAAGACTGTTTTTGATAGTGTTAACTTATTTGATACTAAAATAAAGGAAAATGTCCACACAGATTATTAAAAGTAGCATCATCAGCATTTAATAAAGCTCAGGAAAAAATATTGACCAATTTTTAAAAACATTTTCCAGAATCTATTACAAAACACCCTGTTTTCTCTAATGTTCTCCAGAGCATATTTTTATACACAAAACAATGGAATATTTTTTTTTTACTCTAGTGTGTATTGCAAAATTTAGGACCCTAAAAATGAAATTTAGAAACTGCATCCAAAATGTTTTCTTTGTTGTTATATCTCAAAAATTTGCACTACTCACCTAAATTCATTATTAAACTATCTAGAACTCCAGGAACTCATCAATTGTATTTCTAACAGTATTGAGTTTATTTTAAAGCATCACATCAAGTTTGAATCTCAGTAAACAAAGCCATGTTTTCATTATATGTTGGTTTTTGCAAAGAGCACAGACTTAAACACTTCAAATGACAATGAAAAAGTAATTTTTAAAAGTGTTTTATTAATAAAATAGTGTGGAACTAAAGTACAATGTATATTCCTTGTGGGTCGGTGACTCAGGCCGTGATGTTTCTTGTCATCTTAGAAGTCTTTAGAATTAACATTTTAAAATTGACCTTTTTATTTGACACTTATACTATTCACTGGAATAGAGGCATAGAAAATATTCCCTGTACTTGGATTAATGTATTCATAAACTATGTGGCCATGATGAAATACAAAGATCAAATATCTGAGAGATAGTAGCATTTGCGATCACAATTTATTTTAAAAGGAGGAAACGACTAAGATACTGCTAGCAAAGACTCCCCAAAACAGAATTAAGCAATTAATGTTGACCTATTTTATAACAGTTAATTAAAAGTCTGAGCTCTTTACAAAAGAATGCCACTTTAAATGTACTTATCCCACTTTCATAACATACGTATGCATATTTCACTGGAGCAAGCAACTTCAAAACATGATTACATCATTTTGCTGTGTAGTTAAGCAAAAAATCTGTCAAACAAATGCATTATTTTGTGGGAGGTCATCTCTTCTAATCACTGAAATATGCAATGAAAGGTTACATTTAGAAGCCTGGAAAACCTGTACTCCAGTACAAATAGGTTTCAACTACAAAATAATGGGAATGTTATAATTACCATTGGAAATTAAAATGTCTTCCATATCATCAAAATTACCTGCAACTACTTTTTAGTCACAATAACATCACTAAAAAAGATACACTAAAATTAATGAGGCAATTTGGGAACAAAAGACAGATTCTTTCTCTACTTTTTAAATTCCTCAATGTAGAGCTACAGATATACTTAAGCTGCAATGATACCAACAAAGTACAGAAGTGTTTGCTTTTTAAAATCATTGAAGTACATAAAATGTCTTGGCAGATTACAAAACTATTCCATAACATCTACTTAAAATTTTATGTTCATTCACATTCTCCTCATCATGACATTCACATTTAATTATGTATTCAGTTTGATTGTTTGCATGCAAAAACACCAACGAATCTATTATTTCAAGACAGCCTATTTCTTTTGAAGCCAAGATAATTCTGCTCTTTTATAAAAATAATGGAGATTCCTTTTCCAGGATGTGTAGGGCAGAATGTTTAAGGTTCATGCTTGCTGCTTTGCCTGTGCTTCTGCTTCCTGAAATGAAAACAAAAACAAACAAAAAAAAACAGATTTAAATATCACAAATCAGATATCCATATCCATGTGTATTTTGGTTGGACTACATTACTTTAAATTACTAAAAACAGTCAAAAGCAAAAAGTGGCCCTCGGAAAAGACAGTCCTACACAGGCCATGAATCACCCTTGGTGCAACGTATCTACAATATATATTATACCCACTCAGTAGTCACTTAAGTAGCTGTCCAAACAACTTCCATAGTGCTTCAAATAACCTTTAGTGAACTTAATAATGGCCCCAAAGTCCAAGAGTACTATTGCTGGCAGTTCAGCTATGCTAAAGAGAAGCCATAAAGTACTTCCTTTAAGTGAACAGGTGAGTATAATACAGTAAGAAAATTTTAGAGAGATAAAGAACACACATAACTTTATTGCAACATATTGTTTAAATTGTTCTATTTTATTATTATTTTTGTTGTAACTCTATTACTGTGCCTAATTTATAAAATAAACTTTATTATGGGTATGTATGTATAGGAAAAATCATATATGTACATGTTTCAATACTATCCATTATCCATTGCTGGGACTGACCAGCAGACCCTGAGTGACAGATGAATGATTACTCTGACACATGTTTCTGTGAAAGAGAGGGGTAAGGGACTTTCTGGCTAAAGGAACCAGACAATCCCATTCGCCTACCTCATTAGGCTTTTATTATAGCAACAGCTTGAACTAAAATTAACCTCTAGATACAATCAGCAGGGTAAGCATCCTTGAGAAAACACATGTATCTGTAGTGTCTTTAAAACAAGAACATTTTGAAGTCTAAACATAAAGATTCCAGTAAAATACCTAGGGGCTCAGACTTGTTTGGGAAAGTCAAGGCAAGGTCTACTGCCTTCAGTAAGAATCTCCTAGAGGCCTCTGACCTTCCAGAGAATCCTCCTTACAGACTTTCCAACCAAGTCCCATGATTCCCCACAATCCATGGTTCCAGGCATCCACTGGATGTTGGAATGTATCCCCCGCAAATAAGGGGGAATACTCTACCATCATGTATCAGTATATCCCAATGCAGTGGTTCCTGTTGATGCTTCTGTAAAAATGTCTTAATGTCACTTCAGTATTTTGAAATTCCTAACAGCTCTAATGTCACCTCTTTTGTGAATCTGTCCCCAAACTCCTTACTAGTAATGTATGATTATTTCTTCTGGACACCCGTAGACCTTATTTAAAATAATTGTATAGAATTTTCTGTAGTATGTCTTTTAAAATTTTTTCATAATATCTCTTAAATTATAATTATTTGTAGACATATATATTGTATATATATTTGTATACATGGCCCTCACTAAACACTTTGAAAGTAGGGACTATGATGTATTTCCTGTATTTGCTCCATCATCAAGGCTAAGTCAGTACTTGACATTCAATACGTACTTGTTGAATGAACAAATGAATGAATGATTGCTATGTTTAATTGAAGGAGAGTTATTGTCACATAAAACAGACTATCCTCACTTTCATACTTCCTAAAATATGTACTGAAATCAATTACTTAAATTGCATTTTACTAATTTTTTTAAACAAAAATGCCTTACCTAACATTTCTTGTGATTTAAATTATACAAAGCCTAAAAGAAGCAATTTTAATAAAGTTTGACAAAGAAACAGAATTTCACAGTAACTCAGATAACAATGCAAGTAAATGCTTTCTAGTGAAAACACAAACAAAACACAGACTCTCAAAATTGGAGGAGATGCATTTCAATGAATCTGTTCAATATAAAATCAGTTCCTAATAACAAAATGCAAACTGATGGGATAGGGTATATACAGTCTGATCAAGTTAGTCAGTGTGGAGAAGACCTATAATAAAAGGCAAAGGTGTATTTATTTATTTATTGTTATCTCCCATTTTATTTATTTATTTATTCATTTATTTATTTATTTATTTACTTATATCTTTATTGTTGAAAGTATTTAAAGTATTTATAGATGTCCCTTTTTGCCCCAATTGTCCCCTACCTCCCCACTCTACCCATTCTTCAGGCTGTAACCACATCATAGGTTATGTATATATGCATATAAATTCTTCGGTTAATCTAATCCCACCCAACCCCTTCCCTCTGAGATTCCTCAATCTGTTGCATGCTTCCATGTCTCTGGATCTATTTTGTTCCTTAGCTTATTTTGTTCATTAGATCCCACAAATGAGTAAGATAGTGTGATACTTAACTTTCTCTGACTGCTTTATTTAGCTTAACATAATACTCTCCAGGACCCTCCATGCTGTTTCAAAGGGTATGAGATCCTTCTATTTTATAGCTGCATAGTATTCCATGGTGTAAATGTACCACTGCTTTGTTATCCACTCATCTACTGATGGGCACTTGGGCTGTTTTCAGACCTTAGCTATTGTAAATAGTGCTGCTATGAACATATGGGTGCATATGATATTTTTGATTGGTGTTTCAGGCTTCGTAGAATATATTTGTATAAGTGGGATTACTTCTATTTATAAGTTCAATTTTTAATTTTTTGAGAAAGCTACACACAGTTTTCCACAGTGGCTGCACCAGTCTGCATTCCTAACAGCAGTGTACTAGGGTTCTGTTGGAGTTCTTACTCCTTTATGCTGCTCAAATACACCAACTGTGGGGCCACAGGTCCTTCTCTTCTAGGAACTGGACCTTCATTGATGCCAGGCAGTGGATGAAGATGATATGAGCAGTTTATAGGCATATAGGAGAGTCTTTATTGCAGCCCAAGTAGCCATTGCTAACAAGGAGCCATCAGATAAAACAGTTCTTCAAAGTAGCTTACAAAGTAGTCCAGCAAACATAGGAGCCATTGCACACACAGGAACCCAACCCTACATAAAAGTAGCCTCGTACCAGCTGGTCAGCAATATATCTTTATACCAACTTAGACAAAATAGGCTTCTTGCCAAATAGTGACATCAATACTTGAGCTACAGAAAGGCATGCCTGTGCATTGCATACAGTCCAATCGTTATGTCCTTGCCTTTGCACCTGCAGGTGGCATATTGACCTTGAGCATCCAGCGTACACTGGACAGAGCCCCAGCACTCAAATTGGCCTCAAACACCTGGTGTACTTTCATTAAGGTTCCCACACTCCACCCCTTACACCAGATGGTCTTCGTAGGATACCATGGCCTATTTGTCAGCTCCTTGAACACAGAGCTTACAATAATAATATAAACTGTAGCATGTTAGGACCAGTAGTCAGGCCCTAATAGTAAAACTCACAAATGCCAGTGCTATGTCCCTGACAGTCTATCCTACTAATCTTGGAGGGGTTCATGGGAAAGGGCTTGTATGGCTTGTACTTCACCATCTCTTGCAGGGTACTAGTTATATTGCCAGGGCTGGATCAAGGGGTGTGACTGTAACTTATAGTCATACCCGCTTCCTCAAGGCAATAGGAGGGCCACCAATGGCCCTTCTCCTGTAATGGACCATGGCCACATCCACACTTCCTGTTCCCCTCTGCCAAGGGAGAAGCCTTGGGTCGCAATAGTTCATCTGTTGCTTTATTTGTACATGCAGTGTCTGAGGATACCTCTGCATACACTTGTCTAGCCTAATCTTTTAGGCTATGTGGGTCCAGCCCCAGGTGGAGTTCCCATTTCTTGTCCCCTCATGGGGTTATGGCCTACTAGCCACTGTTGCTTGTGGCATCATGGCAACTACAAAGACATCCCAGCTGTCTATTCTAATGGCCAAAGGGATACTTTGCCCAGTAACTTAATCAAACTACATAGTTCATTAATATGTAAACGGACAATCACAGCTCTCCTTGTAGCAGGATTCCCCCTACTAGACCTGTCCTTATACCACAAGGTCCCTGGGAGGCGTGGCATACCCTCTTGGAAAGGACTCGGGAGTATCTCCTCCATAGGATTTTTATCCCTTGACAGGTCTTATAAATTACAGTTTCCAACAGGGTCTGTAATTCCTGTAACAGACAGCTGGTACTTACCACTGCCCTCTGTTCCAAATAGCCCCCACTGTGCTAAAGTTAGGGTTTTGCCACTCCTGACATGGGCGTGGTCACACAGGCCTGTAAGGCAGCACACATGGCTTCTGACTGTCTCTCAACAAGAGAGTATTTGCTCTCAGTTTTCTTCCATAACTGGGACCAAAACCTGATGGGTACCCTTCTCTGCCCACTTGGGTGACTGCCCTTTTGGCAGCTTGGTACCCTCTACTTCTGGGGTTCAACCCCATGTCACCTCCTTCCATGGCAACTGACACATGGCCATAACAAATACGCCAAGTGGGGACTGGACACTCGCCAATACCCCCTAAAAGACCAACACAGGTCTGTCATAAACTACTGCATCTGCATTCAAATTCTTCAAGAGAACCACAGGTTAGTACAACATTACTATCAAAATGAAATATTGATACTGTGGCAGCTCCAAGTAGCCAAATCCTGTGCTATCAAACCATGACACATGGTAGGGCCATACAAACATCTCTGAGGGAGGGCAACCAAAGTCCACTGTTGACCTTCTTACTTAAAAGCAAACTGTTCCCGACTCTCTGGAGTCCTGTCCATGGAGAAGAAGGCACCAGCCAAGTTCATCATGTAGGGGATTGCTCCAATGCCAGAGCAAAGTGATCTTTGTAATCTGCTAAGCCGGCACCACAAGGTGTAGCAGGGGAGTCACTCTGGTGCAGGAGAGCTCAACTCTGCTTCATATGGACAGCTCAACTCCTACACGCATCTACATGAGCAACTGGGCCTACACATCTATTTGGGCCACTACAGAGAAAACTGAAGTTCACATAAGTGAGTTCAACATGTGGTCTCCAGGCCCCCCAACCAGGTAGGTGCCTTGGCTGTCCCTTAGTCCAGATCAAAGTCCTTCTCTGGTTCAGGGGGAGTGCCTTTCCTCCGCACTCTCTGGGATTACTGCTCCACCCCTGTAGCCAGCAGGTATTGTCTTACATCCAGTCATAGGCTTCGCTGCCCCCTTATCTCGCCAACCCTTTTCGCACCACCCAACCTTCATATTGCCAGTGATCCAAATAATGCTGGGACTGCAGTGAGAGTCAAATATTCATAAGCATTGCAAAATGGTGGCAGTTTGGGAACCTGGCCTTCTCGCCATCTTTTGCCTGCCTGCTCCTGCTTCTCTTGCTTCCATTGCAGGGATTACCAGGGCAGCTGTGGCTTTGCATGCAGATAGCAGCCCACAGGTTCCTGTGGCAGCTGCATAATTGTGGCATCATCCGGGCGACGGCTGCTGTTGCAAAGCTCAGCTCAGCCATCGCCTCTCCCCGGGTCTTGGAAGCTCAGTCTCCCTCAAGCCATAATGCTCCCTACTGCTCTTTGGGGCTCTGGGCCAGAAGGGACCCTAATGTCTTCTCCACTGCCATTGGCATCACTGTGTCCAGTTCCCATTTCATCAGGACCACCACTACCGGATAACACAGTCAGGTCAGAGGCCACATGCCTCCCAATGGGGTAGATAGGACATTTATCCATAAACCCTGCTCACTGTGCCAATTTTTGGAGTCCTTACTCCTTATCCTACTCAACTACACCAAGCATGGGGCCACAGGTCCTCCTCTGCTAGGAACTGGACCTTCATAGATGCCAGGCAGTGGGTAAAGATGATAGGAGCAGTTATATTGCAGCCCAAGTAGCCATTGCTAACAAGGAGCCATTAGATAAAACAGTTCTTCAAAGTAGCTTACAAAGTAGTCCAGCAAACATAGGAGCCACTGCACACACAGGAGCCGAGCGCTACATAAAAGCATCTTTGTACCAGCTGGTCAGTAACATATCCTTATACCAACTCAGATAAAAGAGGCTTCTGGCCAAATAGTGATATCAATAAACTAAAAGTGGAACTACCATTTGACCCAGTGATCACACTTCTAGGAATATATCCCAAAAAACTAGAAACAGCAATCAGAAAGGATATATGCACCCCTATGTTCATAGCAGCACACTTTACCATAGCTAATATTTAGAAACAGCCTAAGTGACCATCAGCAGAAGAGTAGATTAAAAATGTGTGGTACACTATTTCAGCCACAGACTCCGAGATTCCTACATCCCTAGCTGCTGGATCCTGAACCCCCTCTTGATTCAGAGAGGGAAATCACTTTGGCCAGAGTCCCTCTGCCTCAACCACAGGCTACACGACATCAGCCCCCCACCCCACCACAGGCTACAAGCCCCTCGTAGTGAGGTACAGAGTGATGCTAATCCAGCAAGAGTCATATCACACCAGCCAGAGTCACAGTACCTGGGCCTCAGGCCCCAAAACTCCTTCCTCCCAGGCCATGGACTCTGGGCACCCACAGTGAGCACATCCCAGTGAGACTTAAGACAACCATTTCCACAAGAGCCGGAACCATGATCACATCCAAAAAGCTTGTACAACAAAGCTTGGGGTAAGGCACATTACTAACCAGTGAAGAGACTTTATCCACGAATAAGAAACTAACATTCAAGATCCAACTACATCAAGAGAACCCAAATAGCTCAAGTGGAAAGCTCTGCTAGATCACCAAGCCCAGGAGACCTTAGAGACTGCACCACTAGCACCACCCCCATAAGAACCTGGGTAGCAAAGCAGCTGGATCTAAGACACAGAAACAATTGAAACATTAAGAAAACAATGGAGAGACAAAAAATTAAACAATTTCCAATGGAAAGAAGAGGAATCACCAGAAAGGGAGTTAAATGAAATGGAGGCAAATAACATGTCAGGGAAAGAATTCAGAGTAATGGTTATAAGGATGCTCAAATAGCTGGATGAAAAATACACACAACTCAATGAGAATTATAAGCAGCTGAATGAGAATGTCACCAACATGAAAAGCAACCAAGGGGAAATAAATAATGACATAACTGCAATAAAGAACACAATGGAAGGCTTAAACAGCAGACTAGAAGATGCTGAGGACTGCATCAGTGAATTAGAAAACAAGGTAGGAAAAAACACACAAACACAGCAGCAACTGGAAAGAAATCTTAAAAAGCAGGAGGAGAGCCTAAGGGAGCTTTGGGACAACATGAAACAAAACAACAACTGAATAATAGGGGTACCAGAAGGAGAGGAATCAGAGAAAGGAATAGAAAACCTGTTTGAAGAAATAATGACAGGAAACTTACTGATGCTGGCAAGAAAATAACCACGTAAGTCCAAGAAGCACATAGAGTCTCAAAAAAGATGTATTCAAAAAAACCAACAAAAAGACACATCATAATTACATTGGCAAACATCAACAACAAAATAAGAATCTTAAAGGATGCCAGAGAGAGATAGAAAGTTACCTACAAGGAATCTCCCATTAGAATATCAACCGATGTCTCAACAGAAACACACCAGGCCAGAAGGGAATGGAATGAAGTATACAAAGTGATGCAAAGCGAGGAACTGAATCCAAAAATACTATACCCAGCAAGGCTATCATTAAAAATTGAAGGCGGAATCAGGGGCTTCACAGACAAAAAGGGCTAAGAGAGTTTATTACCACAAAGCCAGCAATGCAAGAAATGCTAAAGGGACGGCTGTAAAAAGAAAAAACAGAAAAGCAAGAAGGAACACAAACATAAAGAATAAAAATGAAAAAGGTGAAGTAACAACTATAAAGAATATGAAAAAAGGTGAAGTAACAACTGACACCACAGATATACAAATTATTGTAAAAAAAATACTACGAACAACTCTATTCCTACAAACTGGACAACCTCGAAGAAATGGACATATTCCTAGAAAAATACAAGCTTCCAAAACTCAACCAGGAAGAATCAAAAACCCTGAAGAGGCTGAAATAGTAATCAAAAAGCTTACAGCAAGCAAAATCCCTGGACCAGAAGGCTTCACATAGGAGTTTTACCAAACATTCAAAGAACTGAAACCAATCCTTCTCAGACTATTCTAAAAAATTCAAGAGGAAGGCACACTTCCAAGGTCTTTCCATGAAGCCAGCATTACCCTAATCCCAAACCCAGATAAAGACACTACAAAGGAAGAAAATTACAGGCCAATATCCCTGATGAAATAGATGCTAAAATTCTCAACAAAATTCTAGCAAACCAGATCCAGCGTTACATTAGCAAGATCATAAAACATGACCAAGTGGGATTTATTCCAGGGACGCAAGGCTGGTACAATATCTGCAAATCACTAAATGTGATACATCACATGAACAAATTGAGAGACTAAAATCATATAATCATATCAATTGATGCAGAAAAGGGATATGACAAGGTACAACACCCTTTTCTGAAAAAAAACGCTGAGCAATGTGGGAAAAAGAGGGATCATACCTCAACACAATAAAAGCCTCATTTGACAAACCTACAGCCAACATCATACTCAAAGGGCAAAAACTAAAACCATTTTCCCAAAGAACAGGAACAAGACAGGGATGCCTGCTTTTACCACGCCTGTTCAACATAGTACTGGAAGTGCTAACCACAGTGACCAGACAAGGAGAAAAAATAAAAGTCATCCAAATTGGAAAAGAAGTAAAATTGTCATTATTCACAGATGACATGATACTGTTCATAGAAAACCCTAAAGACTCCATCAAAAAATTATTAGACTTAATAAATGAATTTGGCAATGTAGCAAGATACAAAGTTAACACCAAGAAATCTCTGACATTTTTATACACCAAGGGTGAACAACAGAAAGAGAGGCTAAAAAAGAAATCCCATTTATCATCACACCAAAAAAAATTAAGACACTTAGGAATAAACTTAACTAAGGAGGTAACAGACCTGTACTCAGAAAACTACAGGACACTCAAAAAAGAAATAGAGGATGACATAAACAGATGGAATAATATACCGTATTCATGGATTGGTAGAATCAACATCATTAAAGTGTGTATACTACCCAAAGCAAACTATAGATTCAATGCAATCCCCATTAAAATACCAATGGCATATTTCTCAGACCGAGAACAAACTCTCCAAAAAATCATCAGAAATAAATTTTAAAAAGACCCAGAATAGCTGCAGCAATCCTGAGAAAGAAGAACAAAGTAGGATGGATCTCAATAATAAAGCTGTATTACAAAGCCGCTGTTCTCAAAACTGCCTGGTATTGGCACAAGAACAGACATATAGACCAATGGAATAGAATAGATAACCCAGAAATTGACCCAAAATTCT
>NW_006299392.1:47271-48093 GCF_000327345.1 Myotis davidii | reverse complement strand
TCAAAATGGATAAAGGACTTAAACATGAGACGGAAAACCATAAAAATCTTAGAGGAAGCCACAGGCAGCAAAATCTCAGATATATGCTAAAGCAGTATCTTCACCGACACAGCTCCTAGGGCAATGGAAACTAAAGAGCACATAAACAAATGGGACCACATCAAAATAAAAAGCTTCTGCACAGCAAAAGAAACCATCAGCAAAACAACAAAAAAGTCAACTGCATGGGAGAACATATTTGCCAATGTTATCGCTGATAACAGTTTAATCTCCAGCATTTACAGGGCTTTAAAAAGACCCAGAATAGCTGCAGCAATCCTGAGAAAGAAGAACAAAGTAGGATGGATCTCAATAATAAAGCTGTATTACAAAGCCGCTGTTCTCAAAACTGCCTGGTATTGGCACAAGAACAGACATATAGACCAATGGAATAGAATAGATAACCCAGAAATTGACCCAAAATTCTATGCTTAATTAATATTGACAAAGGAGGCAACAGCATACAAAGGTGTCAAGACAGTCTCTTCAATAAATGGTGTTGGGAAAGTTGGACAGATACATTCAAGAAAATGAAACTAGACCACCAACTTACACTATACACAAAAATAAAATCAAAATGGATAAAGGACTTAAACATGAGACGGAAAACCATAAAAATCTTAGAGGAAGCCACAGGCAGCAAAATCTCAGATATATGCTAAAGCAGTATCTTCACTGACATATCTCCTAGGGCAATGGAAAGTAAAGAGAAATAAACAAATGAGACTACATCAAAATAAAAGGCTTTTGCACAGCAAAAGAAACCATTAAAACAACAAGAAC
>NW_006299392.1:46781-47211 GCF_000327345.1 Myotis davidii | reverse complement strand
TTTGCAAATGTTATCGCTGATAACAGTTTAATCTCCAGCATTTACAGGGCACTCATAAAACTTAACAAAAGGAAGATAAACAATCCAATCGAAGAATGGGTAATGGACCTAAGTAGATACTTTTCAAAAGAGGACATAAGGAAGATCAAGAGACATATGAAAACATGCTCAAAGTCACTAATCATGAGAGATGCAAATCAAAACGACAATAAGGTACCATCTTACACCTGTCAGAATGTCTATCATCAACAAATTAACAAAGGAGAAGTGCTGGTGAGGATGTGGAGAAAAGCGAACCCTCATGCCCTGCTGGTGGGAATGCAGACTGGTGCAGCCACTGTGGAGAACAGTATGGAGTTTCCTCAAAAAACTAAAAATGGAACTCACATTTGACCTAGGGATCCCACCTCTAGAAATATATCCCAAGAAC
>NW_006299392.1:43845-46479 GCF_000327345.1 Myotis davidii | reverse complement strand
ACGGATAAATAAAAAGAGAACCAGAGTCCTAGAAGCATTAAGAAACTGGCCAACCTATGAGGGAAGGCAGGGGTAGGGGGGTAAGAGATCAACCAAAGGACTTGCATGCATGCATATAAGCCTAGCCAATGGACACAGAGACCAGGGGTGTGAGGGCATGACTAGGGGGGTGAGGTGGCAATGTGGGGATAAGGACACATATGTAACACATTAATCAATAAATAAAAATAACAACTTGGGCTACAGAAAGGCATGCCTGAGCACTGCATACAGTACAATCACTGTGTCCTTGCCTTTGCACCTGCATATGGCAAATAGGCCTTGAACATCCTGTGTTCTCTGGACAGGGCCCCCACAATCAAATTGGACTTGAACATCCAGTGTATCCTGCACAGGTCCCCTTTTCTCTACATCTTCACCAGCATTTGTTGTTTGTTGATTTACTGTAACCATTCTGGCAGGTGTGAGGTAATATCTCATTGTGGTTTTAATTTGCATATTTCTCACTACAGGCCTGGTACATAAAATATGTGCACCTTGGGGGAAGGAGTCCCTCATCCTGGCCTGTGCCCTCTCGATGGGAGGGGTTCCCTCAGCCTGGCCTGAGCCCTCTTGCAGTCTGGGAGCCCTTGGGGGGAGTCCAACTGACAGCTTAGGTCTGCTCCCCGTCAGTTGGAAATCCTTAGTGCTGCTAAGGAAGCGAGATACTCTCCTACCACTGCCTCTGCGCTCACCAGCTGTGAGCCCAGCTTCTGGCTGAGTGGTGCTCCCCCTGTGGGAGCACACTGACTACCAGGGGGCAGCTCCTGCATTGAGCGTCTGCCCCCTGGTGGTCAGTGAGCGTCATAGAGACTGGTTGTTCCATCAATTTGCATATTAGCCTTTTATTATATAGGATGATTAGTGACACTGAGCATTTTTCATATATCTCTTTGCCATTTGTATGTCCTCTTTGGAGAATTGTCTATTTAGGTCCTCTGCCCAATTTTTAATTGGATTGCTTGTCTTCATTTGGTTGAGTTGTATGTGTACTATATATATTTTGGAAATTAACCCCTTATCAGATGTATCATTGGCAAATATGTTTTCCCATACAGTGGGTTCCGTTTTAAGTGTGATGATGGTTTCTTTTGCTGTGCTGAAGCTTCTTATTTTGATGTCCCATTTGCTTATTTTTTTTCCTTTGTTTCTCTGGCCCTAGGCATTGTATCAGTGAAAATTATGCTATGTGAAATGTCTGATATTTTGCTGCCTATGTTTCATTCTAGTATTTTCATTGTTTTGAGACATACATGTAAGTCTTTTATCCATTTTGACTTTATTCTTGTTTATGTTGTAAATTTGTGGTGTAGTTTCAAATACTTTTGCATGTACTTGTCTAATTTTCCCAACATCATTTATTGAAGATACCATCTAACTCCATTGTATACTCTTGCCTCCTTTAGTAAATATTAATTCAATATAATATCTTGGATTAGTTTCCAGGTTCTCTGTTCTATTCCATTGGTCTATATTCCTATTCTAGTGCAAGTACCATGCTGTTTTGAGTATAGTGAATTGGTAGTGTAGCTCGATATCTGCTATTGTGATCCCTCCAACTTTGTTCTTCTTTCTCAAGTTTTCTGTGGCTATTCAGGATCTTTTTTTGGTTCCATATAAATATTTGGAGTGTGTGTTCTAGATTTGTGAATATGACTGGTATTTTAATGGAGATTATAATGAATCTATAGATTGCTTTGGGTAGTATTGACATTTTAATGATGTTGATTCTATCAATCCATGAACATGGTATATTCTTTCATTGCTTATATCCTGTTCTATCTTTTTATTCAACATTCTGTAGTTTTTCAAGTACAAGTATTTTACCTCCTTGGTTAAATTTATTCCCAAGTATCTTAATTTTTTTTTATTGCAATGGTAAATGTGATTGTTTTTTTTTTTAGTTTCTCTTTCTTAGTGTTTAATATTATTGTGTAAAAATGCCATCAATTTCTAAGTATTAATTTTGTATCCTGCTATATTGCCAAATTTATTTCTTAAATCTGGTAGTTTTTTGGTGGTCTTTTTTGGGGATTAAATATTTGGTAAAACATCCCAGTGAAGGCATCCATGCCAGGGCTTTTGTTTGCTGGGAGGTTTTTGATTACTGCTTCAATTTCATCAGTAGTTATAATCCTATTCAAGTTTTCTCATTCTTCCTGGTTGCATTTTGGAATGTTGTATTTTTCTAAGTATTTTTCCATTTTTCCAGGTTGTCCAGTTTGTTGGCATATTGTTTATCATTGTTCATAATATTCTCTTACAATACTTCGTATTTCTGTGGTATCAATTGTAACTTCACCTTTTCATTTCTGATTTTATATATTTGGTTCCTCTATCTTTGTTTCTTTTGATACTGGCTAAAGGTTCATCAATCTCATTTATCCTTTCAAAGAATCAGGTCTTGTTTCCATTGATATACATATATTTTTTTAGTATATATGTCATTTATTTCCACTCAGATATTTATTATTTCCTTTCTTATCCTTAATCTGGGCTTTTCTTTTGTTCCCTTTTTAATTCTTTAGATTGTAGGGTTAGATAGTGTGGGGAAGTATGGGACTTGTTGGAAAGTCTGTAAGGAGGATTATCTGA
>NW_006299392.1:11172-42901 GCF_000327345.1 Myotis davidii | reverse complement strand
CTATTGGTTAATAAAAATGCTATGGATTTTTGAGTGTTAATTTTGTATCCTGCTGTTTCCAAATTCATTTATTAAATCTAGTCATTTTTTGATGGAGTCTTTAGGGTGTTCTATGTACAATATCATGTAATCTGTGAATAATGACAGTTTTACTTCCTTTCCAATTTGGATGTCTTTTATTTTTTCTCCTTGCCTAATTGTTGTGGCTAGTACTTCCAGTAGGATGTTTAGTAAGAGTGATGAAAGCAGATATCCCTGTCTTGTTTCTGTTCTTACGGGAAATGGTTTTAGTTTTTGCCCATTAAATATGGTGTTGGCTATAGGTTTTTCAAATGCGGCTTTTATTATGTTTAGGTATGATCCCTCCATTCCCACTTTGCTGAGTGTATTTATTAAAAATGAGTGTTGTATTTTATCAAATGCTTTTTCTGCATCAATTGATATGAACATGTGATTTTCGTCTTGCAATTTCTTTATGTGAGGTATCACATCTATTGATTTTCAAATATTGCACCAGCCTTGCATCCCTGGAATCAATCCTACTTGGTCATGGTGTATTATCTTTTTAAAATATTGCTGGATCTGATTTGGAAATATTTTGTTGAGGATTTTAGCACCTATGTTCATTAGGGATATTGGCTGGTATTTTCTTTCTTTGTAGTATCTTTATCTGGTTTTAGAATTAGGTTTATGTTGGCCTCATGAAAAGAGCTAGGAAGTGTTTCATTCTCTTGGATTCTTTTTGAATAGTTTGACTAGGTAGGCTAGATTTGCTTTAAATATTTGGTAAAACATCCCAGTGAAGGCATCCATGCCAGGGCTTTTGTTTGCTGGGAGGTTTTTGATTACTGCTTCAATTTCATCAGTAGTTATAATCCTATTCAAGTTTTCTCATTCTTCCTGGTTGCATTTTGGAATGTTGTATTTTTCTAAGTATTTTTCCATTTTTCCAGGTTGTCCAGTTTGTTGGCATATTGTTTATCATTGTTCATAATATTCTCTTACAATACTTCGTATTTCTGTGGTATCAATTGTAACTTCACCTTTTCATTTCTGATTTTATATATTTGGTTCCTCTATCTTTGTTTCTTTTGATACTGGCTAAAGGTTCATCAATCTCATTTATCCTTTCAAAGAATCAGGTCTTGTTTCCATTGATATACATATATTTTTTTAGTATATATGTCATTTATTTCCACTCAGATATTTATTATTTCCTTTCTTATCCTTAATCTGGGCTTTTCTTTTGTTCCCTTTTTAATTCTTTAGATTGTAGGGTTAGATAGTGTGGGGAAGTATGGGACTTTTTAGCACCTATGTTCATTAGGGATATTGGCTGGTATTTTCTTTCTTTGTAGTATCTTTATCTGGTTTTAGAATTAGGTTTATGTTGGCCTCATGAAAAGAGCTAGGAAGTGTTTCATTCTCTTGGATTCTTTTTGAATAGTTTGACTAGGTAGATGCTAGTTTTGCTTTAAATATTTGGTAAAACATCCCAGTGAAGGCATCCATGCCAGGGCTTTTGTTTGCTGGGAGGTTTTTGATTACTGCTTCAATTTCATCAGTAGTTATAATCCTATTCAAGTTTTCTCATTCTTCCTGGTTGTGCCCAGAGCTGGGAAAAACAGACTGTGTATAAAGATAAAAATAAATCAATCCAAATGTGATATTTATGAATATGGACTGTTTGTGAGAAAAATATACTTTAGACGGAGTAATATATATCCGATAGATGATAGGATTATTTTGTATTATAGAATGTATTTACATGCAAATCTGAACCCACGTTTTGAATTAAGGTTTCTATTTTTAACATCTATTGTTCATTCCAGAGTGATGATCGCTCTTCCTGGCTAATCCCCTCACAAATCCTGAAGCTTTTAACTACCTGCTCAAATGCATCAGGAAAGTGATTCCAATGTGGAATCATCTCTCTTCCTGCCCAGTTTGGTTTAATTTTACTCAACATTACCCTTATCTCCTGTGGGGGAGCATAGGACTTGGTTGGAAAGTCTGTAAGGAGGATTATCTGAAAGGTCAGAGGCCTCTAGGGGATTCTTGTCAAAGGCAGCAGATCCTGCCTTGACTTTTCCAAACAAGTCTGAGCCCCTGGGTGTTTTGCTGGAATCTTTATGTTTAGACTTCAAAACATCCTTGTTTTAAAGACACTACAGATACATGTGTTTTCTCAAGGATACTTACCTTGCTAATAGTATCTAGAGGTTAATTTTAGTTCAAGCTGTTGCTATAATAAAAGCCTAAGGAGGCAGATGAATGGGGCTGTCTGTTTCCTTTAGCCAGTCTCTTAGCCGTCTTTTTCACAGAAACATGTGTCAGAGTAATCATTCATCCGTCACTTAGGGTCTGCTGGTCAGCCCCGGCAAGATAGTTTATTAGAAATTTTTCTTGTTTCTTGAGGTAATCCTGTAGTGATATGAACTTCCCTTTCAGGACTGCTTTCACTGTGTCCCATAGATTTTGAGTTGTTGTGTGTTCATTTTCATTTGTTACCACGAAGATTTGATTTCTTCCTTGATCTCATTGATAAACCCTTCATTGTTTAATAACATGCTATATAGCCTCCATGTGTTTGAATGTTTTGGGGGTGTTTTTATTGTAGTTGACCTCTAGTTTCATGCCATTGTGATCAAAGAAGATGTTTGTTATTTAAATCCTCTTGAATTTTTAGAAACTTTGTGTCCTAACATGTGGCCTATATATAAGAATGCCCCATGTTCACTTGAGAAGAATGTATATTCTGCAGCTCTGAGGTGAAATGTTCTGTAAATTTCAATTAAATCCATTTAATCAAATGTGTATTTTATGTTTACTGTTTCCTTTTTTATTTTTTGTCTAGAACAGCAGTTCTCAACCTGTGGGTCACGAATCCTTTAGCAGAGCCGTGGTCGGCAAACTGTTGCTCGCGAGCCATATGCGGCTCTTTGGCCCCTTGAGTGTGGCTCTTCCTAAGCCTTAGAAGTACCCTAATTAAGTTAATAACAATGTACATACCTATATAGTTTAAGTTTAAAAAATTTGGCTCTCAAAACAAATTTCAATCGTTGTACTATTGATATTTGCCTCTGTTGACTAATGAGTTTGCCGACCACTGGAGAAGATCTATCCAATGATGTCAGTGGGTGTTAAAGACCCTACTATGATTGTATTGCTGATGATATCTCCCTTAATATCCTCCAGAAATATTTTTATATATTTGGGTGCTCCTATATTAGATGCATATACGTTTACTAGAGTTATATCCTCTTGTTATATTGTTCCTTTTAGTATTATTAAGTGTCCTTCCTTATTTCTTGCTATGGCTTTCACTTTAAAGTATATTTTGTCAGAAATGAATATTGCTACCCAGCTTTTTTTTCTATTTCCTTTCACATGGAAAAAAAATTTCCATCCCTTTACTGTCGTCCTGTAAGTGAATTTTTTGTTCTGAGGTTGGTCTCTTATAGACAGCATATATATGGGTCATGTTTTCTTATCCATTCAACTACCCTATGTCTTTTGATTAGAGCATTTAGGCCATTTACATTTAAAGTTATGATTGGTGGGTACTTATTTCTTGTCATTTTTATTCTCTTTGCATGTGTTCTCTCTCTCTCTCTCTCTCTCTCTCTCTCTCTCTCTCTCTCTCTCTCTCTCTCTCTCTCTCTCTCTCTCCTTCTTACAATAGTACTTAAGCATTTCTTGCAGTACTAGATTGGTGGTAATAAACTCCTTTTGCCATTTTTTTTGTCTGCAAAGCATTTTATTTCACATTCAATTTCGAATGATACACTTGTTCGATAGAGTAGTTTTGGATTCAGTCCCTTCATTTTCATTCCTGTGTATACTTCATGCCACTCCCTTCTGGCCTGAAGTGTTTACATTGAGAAATCAGCTGAGAGTCTAATGGAGGCTCCCTTGTAGGTAACTTTCTGTCTCTCTTGCATCCTTTAAGATTCTTTCTTTGTTTCTAATGTTTGCTCTTTTAATTATGATGTGTCTTTGTGTGGGTTTTTGGGGGCGGTTCATCTTGATTGAGACTCTTTGTTCCCTGGACTTGTGTGACTTTTCCTTCACCAGGTTAGGGAAGTAAGTTTTATGTCATTTTTTCTTCAAACAGGTTCTATATTCCTCACTCAGATTCTTTCCCTTTTGGTACCCCCATGTTGTTACATTTCATGTTGTCCCAAAGCTCCCTTAAACTTCCCTGGTGTTTTTTTCCCAATTGCTACTCCAAATAGGTGGTTTTCTACTTTGTTTTCTAATTTGTTGATCCAGTCCTCAGCTTCTAATCTACTGTTGATTTCTTCCAGGGTATTCTTTATTGTAGTTATTTCATTTATGTCATTTTTCATTTCTGTTTGATTCTTATTCATGGTTTCAGCCTTCTTTTTATGCTGATGTAGTTCTCATTAAGTATTTTATAGTTACCATTAAGTTCCTTGTAGTTCTCACTAAGTTGTTTGAACACCCTTATAGCCATTACTTTGAATTATTTATCTGAACAATTGCTTTCCTCCATTTCATTTAGTTCATTTTCTGTAAATTCTCCTTTTATTTCATTTGGAGGTTGTTTTTTATCTCCCCATTTTAGCAGTCCTGGGGTCCGGGGTGTTGGGTGAGGCCAGCCAGGTCAAGAAGGCAGGTTCGTGTGCCTGAGAGTGTCAGGTCTCAGCTATGGGGCCAGTGCCAAGGTGGCCAGGCTGGTTGTCCAGGATTTCCTTGCCAGGCACAATGATTTTTGATGGCAGGTTCATGTATCTTGGTATGTTTTGTCATGGTGGCAGGTCCAGGAGCACCACTTCAAGTCACTAAGGCCTGTTGTCCAGGGGTTCCAGGTCGGGCGTGCCAGAATGGGGAAACAAGTCTGTGCATCCAGGCTGGCTGCATGTCAAGTTGGTGAAGCAGGCCACATGCACTGCATATTAAGGAGTGGGTGTAGGCCATGCATACCATTCCTCAAGATGTGGGGGTGGGTAGGGCACTCCAATCATCAAGGGGGCTGGGCAACCAAGTTCATCTCTAGTCAAGGGCTAGACACTCACCTCCTTTATGGGGCAGGGAGGGCAGGGCCCTCTGCTGATGAAGGGGGTGGGTCTGGTTGGACTTCTTGCTCCTCAAGGCCTCCTGGTGGGCAGGGCACTCCTATTTTCAAGGGGGTGGGGTGGCCAGGTGTGCCCTATTTACCTATTTTTACTTTACTTTTTAATCCTCACCCTGCATTGACTTCTCCTTCCCACTGGACCTGACAAAGGTATATTTAAAGTCCAGAGTTCTGAGACATTTCATTATGTAGGCAATTTAATTTTTGATTCTTTTCTTTATATGGTCTTCATGGGAATACTGCCACTTGAAATATTAATTTTTTGTTGGCAGAGGAAAAGCTCCAAATTTAGCCAGCAATTTTGTGACCAGTTTTGAAACTCAAATGTCCTCAGTTAATTTGAATGGATGACTCTAACATTTGCCTCACACAAAGACGATAGATGCTGCCAAGAAGATTACTATGAACTAAGACACTTTATGTCGATGTAGAACCATGAATGGCAGCTAGAATAATGGAGTCTTTAAATGCTTACCACTTATTTGCAAATGGGTTAATGAGAAATTTGCTGCCTTGATAAGATTGGTGAAGAAGCCACTCTACTTACTTCTTACTCACATACTAGTACGTATATATTTGATTATGCACATCTGACTACCCTACTAGGAATTAAGTGCATGCAGAGCAGGAACATTTCCTTTCAGTTATGTTGCCTGGTCTCTGGCTTAATCTGAGTACTTAATAAAGGTAGAAATCTTACAATTAAAATATCTCAGCAGCAATAAAGTGGCCTATAAAACAGGAAAATCATACCTTTGAACCTGGTGGGGCTGTCAAGCCTAAAAAGGCATACACTGCATTATTTTCTCTGGCTTCAAAGAAGGCATCATAGTCCTCGGTGGAAAAAAAAAAGGGAAGAAGAATTAGCAATATGCAACCAAACAATAAATAAATAAAAAGGAAGAAAAAGAGGACATTTATTTAAAATAGCTTGACTAGTCAACCTCCATGGTAGCAGCAGGCTAACTAACTTCCATAATGCTAGAATTATGGAAAAGATAATAAAGAGGCAAGGCTTATTAGATCTCATTTAATGTATATAGAAGATACGCTGTTCTGTTGGGCAAAAACTGCAAAATGGCTTATTCCGCATCACACAGAAATCTGTCTTTGGGCAAGCAGCTTTCTCTACAGCCCAAAGGAGTTTACCAGTAAGAGGTTATTTATTCTGGCATGAATTTTTTGTTCCAGTTTCCCATTATTTTTGTTCTATTATTTATTAGGTAGAGGTGTCCTCAGAGCCTATGGTAGACCATATATTTGCTAGATATGCCCAGGGCCATAAGAATATCAAATTTGTGCTATCTTTGGAGGAAGTGAATATGATTTTCATGAAATATAACCAGAAGAGCAAATAAGCTACTAAAAGGTTCCTATCTGGTGAGCCAAGCAAGTGTCATGTGACTGAATTTGGTTGGACTTTCTTTATACTGTCATCCTCTAAGCCACCAAATATTTTCCAAAAATAACAAGTAAAATACCCTAAATTTGACTATAGAGTTACTAACACACATATTTTGGAAACAGAGCCACTATCTATACGTGGCCTTAGTTTGTTTGATTTAAAATAGAGATAAGCTTAGCATTTAACTGATATAATTAACACTCAATATGCTGGATTCTCTAGAGATTGCCTCACTAACAGATCACAGTGTTATACGGTTCTTTTCTAGCATGTATAGTTCTTGGTATCTGAAGAATCTGGAGGTATAAAGTTGAGAGCCTCTCAAGCCATTGGTGACCCTAAATTTGAGCCCCACCCCATGATACATCAGAATTTCTCCCTTATTTAGGGATTATAGTCAGAATTGTTTAGAGCCCCTAGTGTCTCCACAAAGATTGACTCAAATCATCTTTTTGTGTACCCTAGATGTTGACAAAGGAATAAACCCTAAATAACAGGCATATATGAGCCTCCTATACTCTTTGAGTTTACTATTCAAAAGTGAAACTAACTGGATCTTGATACTAGTTCCATACTGAGACACATGATCTATAAGCTACTCAAGGTAAACAAACAATATAGATCATATCTATACTTAATCACTTTGAAATAACCTCAAAATGCTAGTTAAAAGAATCTAACAAGAGATATTTCTTACTAACATCAAAGCAACAAAAACCTTTATCATTCTTTAAAATTATGGGAAAGAAAGCAGGTCTTCAGCTTTATTGAAATCTGATAAAAATGCTATGTAGGGGACTCTTTTGTTTTAGTATCAAAGTATATTATGATTTTTTGGCCTTGGACTTAGCAAACACAAACAGATTTGTAACTCTGAAAGAAAAGAACACTGATTTCTCAATTAAGCCAGATTAAAGAATTTAGTCAGCAAATATATATTGAGCACCTACTATATTCCAATCACTATTCTTGGTGCTAAGAATATAAGAGTAAACAAAACAGACTGTGACTGTCTGCTTCTTATATAGGAATTCTCTTGAGAAAAAATAAAGATAATTTATTTACATCTCTGAGATTCCAATAACATTAATACAGAATGTATTATACCATATGTTGGTATAATATTATTTATTATTTCATGGAAATATGTTTTAGTTATCCATATAGAAGCACAGCTCTTTCAGAGCAAAGCTTACTTTATAAATTTTGTATCTTTTATATCAGAGTCTCATGTATATAAATAGGGTAGTTCTTTCAGTCACATTCCAGTCTGGAAATAAGAACCTAAGCTACCATAGTTAAGTGTTTCTCAACAGGAAGTAATTTTTCCCACAGAGACATCTGGCAAAGTCTGGAGATATGTTTTCACAAATGTAAGGGTGCTACTGGAATTCAAGGCTAGAAGCCTGGGTTGCTGCTAAACATTTTACAATGTGCAGAGCAGTTGCTCACAACAAAGAATTGTCCAACCCATAATGTCAGTAGTGCCAAGATTGAGAAACCTTGAGATAGTTAAAACAGGCAATTTAATATGAAGAACTACTTAGAAAAGATAAAAAATCTAAAAGGCAAACACATGATGGTGAGACAACCCAGAGATTAGCAAACAACAGGAAACTGCTACCAAATCTAAGGCAAAAGGAAAGAATAAAGAAGGTGATATTACAGGACCCAGGAGCTGGGGTACCTGGTAGAGATGGTACCATAAAGGAGATTCAGTCACTGTCATGCATCATCCTGATAGAAAGTAGGAGGATACTTTGGTTTTTCCTCTCCTCCTGCCCTCCATTCTTCAAACTAGTACCTCTTATTATCAGCCAAACCTAATAGGCAGCTGGTTGGCAATGTAGATTAGAAAATTTAACTTGCTGTGGTCAGACCCACCATATAATGGAGCAAGAAAAGAATGAAGATGGAAACTTTGAATAAATAAGAAAATGAATAATGCAGTGATTTAATAGAAAGTATAAGAGCTTCAGAGTAAGGCATATCTAGATTTAAATCCTAGCTTCATCACTTATTGTGTAATTTAGGAAGTCAGTTTAACACTTCTAGGCCTCAATTTCTTCATCTATAGAATAAGAACAATTACCTATGTCAGGGGATTAGTATGAGAACTGACGGATATAATTCACACAAAACATGTAGCACAATAGATGACATGCAATATTTTTTGTATGAAAGGTTGCTATATACTCTTCTAAGTGTCTGTATAGGGACAAATCTTCATTCTTATTGTTTTTAAACTCCTAACTCAGTGCCTGGCACCCAGGAAGTACTCACTAGAAGTTGGATTCCTTTCCCACTAAGAAATGTTTATGCATTTGGTTGAGTCTCACCCTCTTGCCCCTTCCTTTCCATCTTCCCATTTCTCAGTGATTCTTGCCCTATTTCCATAACATACCCCATTCCCTTGCAGTGTGGCTTCGCAAGGAGAAATAAACCAGGTAAATGTGGTTTCTCAGATGTTACCCTTATAACCCAAAATGTGTTTGTTTTCAAAAGTCAAACAAATTGAAATGTCCGTTTTTAAAAGGAGAGGTTAAGATAATATATGCTGCTTTAGATTGGACTGTATGACCCCTGAGGTCTCTTTCAACCACTCTAATTCACCAATTTTCAGAAATTTCAAATATAGAGGAAGTGAGATTTCAATATCTAAATGGATAGCATACTTGCCTTTTCCTTATCCATAGTTTGGCTATGTTTGCAGCAACAGATGAAATTTTTAGGCCCCCCTCCTCAGAAGTGACTAAAGACAAACACTTCTGTGCCAACAAACTCAAGTTTGTCACACCCATCCCTTATATGATTTGAATTGGTCCATGAAAAGATCGCCACCAAAAAGTGTCTGTTTCACTCCTGTATAAACCTATGGGCCAGAAGATATGGATTGCTGGCTCTAAAAAGATCTGTTCCTCAGTAATGCTGATTCTGAGGATATAGCAATGCAAACAGTTCTCTATTAGAAATTCTTATGGCCCTTACTTATGCTTTCTCTACCATGACTTCATAACTATTCTCTGATTGTTTTAGGCATGTATGATTCTTCCCACACCCCACTCCTAATCAGCTCCTTAAGAGAAGAGGCTGTGTCTTATTTAGATTTCTACTTGCCATTGCGCTGCCTAGAATAGCCATAAACTACAAATTGTACTTGAATATACAATTAATAAAGTATTAAGGAAAATGCTCCACGGTTTAAATGAAGACTAAACAAGACAGCATATTTGAAAGCACCAGTCACAAAGCAAAGAAAAAGAAAAAGAAAAAAGAAAAATATTTTCTCTCATTTCTTACATTAGTTCAAAGAGCTGAATTAAAACTTTAACAAAATTCATTAATGATACCAAAATAAAAGTATTTACTAGTTTTAAGCAGTTAATAAGACATTCCTCTTTTTTTTTTAACTAATGTTAATCTAAATAAGTCAAATGGCTGACCTCTTTTCAGAGACTCCTTCATGGACGTACCGGAAACATTAATACAATTGTTCTGGTTGGAATTGAGATCAAGAAATGTAAAGTTATATGTTCAAAATCTGTATTTCTACATTTATAGGTAATTTTGATGGATCACTCATTTACCTCCTAGTCATCGGCAAAATACCTGAGCTGCCTATGATGGATGCAAAGAATGAACAAGAGAAATGATTGTATGCATATGTAGGCAAGAAAGTGAAATGGATAGGATGGATTTGAGCAAATCCATCTGAAAAAAACACACACCAAGTATTTAAATTGATTCCTTACCCCACGGTACTGGCTTTCATTGAAAATTTGAGGTGGTAGGGGGTACCCTGTAGCTGGTCGACTGTTTTCAGGTACATTTTCTCTCATCCACTTCCGATTTTCTTCATTGGCAGCAATATCTTTTTCTTCAAATCCTATTTTGTTAGCTTCTAAAAAACCAAGCACATCTTGCTGTTTCTTCTTAATCTAGGACCCAAAGGACAATAAACTATATTACTGAACAAAAAGCTTCTATTATTTTCAAATTCAACAAAAGTCAGTGACTGTGAACTAGCATAAATGAACTCAGACATGGATCAAGATTTGTGGTTTCACAGAAGATACATGGTTTTCCCGCTTTATTATTTTGTTAACAATGTCTCACAAATGGATTGAAGAGCTTTCAGATGACATATCCTTTTATCAACCTGAATTTTTCTTTTTCTAGAAAATTTCCCACATCTAGTGAGCAAAAGTAAGGCTAGATGATGCATATCAATAACCTAAAATGCAGTTAATGCAAAAGTGTGAGTGGTAGGAAGCTTTGTTTTCTGGTTATCTACAAGCCTTTCTTAATTTCAGCCCCTGTTGAGAATCTTCACAAACAATCCAAGTCTACTACCTATCTTAATAAGCATCATGTAATGAACAGAAATAAATATTTCCTTGAGAATGTTACAAACCTCAGAGTCATTCTATGCTTCAATGTTCATTATTTACAACAGAAACTGAATGAGAAGATATGACCTAAGTCTCCTTGTATACTAAGTCTGGAATATACTTGTACCACTCATTAGTCATTAACATGTGTTGCTAAGGGGTCTTTCATGTGTATCTGTGATACTTCTTCAGCTAGGTTAACAGGTAGAGATAATATAATTATTTTGCCTCCTAATCATACCTAAAAGAAAGTTTTAAGATAGTAAAATGAATACTATTTAGTTAGGCTTCTCCTCTAATATGCATTTATTTTAGAATGTTAATTCACACTTCTATGGTAATTTGTCCAAACTTAAAACTCTTACTTAACATTTCGGAGGTGCAGAGCATAATAATAATAAAAAAAAATATTCATGGAGTCACAGCAAAAAGAAACATGGAGTAGAATAATCAGAAAAAATAAAATCAAAACAAGCAGTCTTCCCAATGGAAATAAAAATACAAAATAATAAAGCTTCCATACAGTCAAGTCCTCTATGGATTTACACCCCCTTCCACACACACACACATGCATACACAGAGATTTGTATTTTTGTCCTTCTAACTTGCTTGTGTGTAAGTAATTTTCTCTCTCATCACATAACTCCAGAGAAAAAAATTCCCAATTTCTCCGAATAAGAACTGAAATTTCCATAGGCTATTTAGATCAGAGTATAGAATGCCCTTCTTTAAAGACCAGTAATTTTTCTAACAGGAATCATATTTCCTTATTAGCTTATAAAATCAAACTTTCAGTCCTAAATATAACATATACTCCCTTTTTAATTTTTATAAAAATCAATGTAAAAGTCAAATAATCAGGAGTGAATGCCTAATGGACTAGACCAGTGATTTTCACATGGTGTGCCACAAGAATTTTTAAAACATGGAATACCTGACTATTTAGTCAGGGGCCCTGACCTTTTTTCCCTTAGATTGTCAGATTAAAAAAAATGACAACAGCCAACACAATTGCCATCTGGAGTTAATGAATCAAAATTACACCCATTTTTGTCAGATTGGCAAAAAAAAGAATATATATTTTGGTGTGCCAGATAATTTTAGTAATAAGTATATGTGTGTCCTGAGATGAAATGTTGAAAATTTCTGGACCAGAAGCTTCATAGAAGGTTCAGTTAAATCAGTGGTTTTTAATCTCCATGTTGCAACAGGAAGTGTTCAGTTAGTATAAATTTTGTCAAGTAATTTATCTACTGTTTGCATATTTACAAATTTAAGTAGGTATAAAGATGCCCCTAAATATGGTACTTTGAGTCACTTGCCATTTGCAACAGTTGGTTTTAAATTAATGAAGAGGTAACATTTAGCTAACATGCTAAAAATTATACATGGCCCTGGGTTAAAGTCATCTGTCATGTTTGTGTGAGAAAAAGGGCAGAAGACCTTTAAGATAAATTACTCTGAAGCCTTCTTACTTTAGTGAATGCTTACTATATTGAGAGCAGTGTTCTCTCTGCTGAGTTAAGATGGTGGCCAGGCTTGTTATCACTGGGCATTGTAGTATAACTTCACGGATATCTTTACCCTCCAGCCATCATCTCTGGACCACAAATATTTATCCCATGCTCTGGAACTACCTGACAATAAGTACACATACTTCCTATAATGCTCTACACCTCCATAAGGCTGAAAAGAATGGACCATAGTAACACTTTTTAGTAGGTTCTGTCTTGTCAAATGTGAAAAATTGTTCAGTTTTGAATCTTTGGGGAATGTTAAAAAAATATCTCCTAACTTGATGATATCTGTAAGTCCAAAATTTCAAATAGCAAGTTTATTTCTAACAAAGGATATTTTATATCTAAAGAGTTATTGCTTTTGTTATACACCTACAAGCACATGTTCACTACAACATATCTTGATAAAGGGGCTTCAGGTGGTGCTAATTTCCTAATTTCCCAATGGGACTTAAAATAAAGGGACACAGTAAATATAGGTGACTGAAAATCATAAAATGCATGAAAAATTAGGAATGGGTATCACAAGGGTTTACTAAGGAATACAACTCACATTTCCTACAGGAAAAAAAAAATAATTTGCACTACCAAGTAGACAATGGCACTGTCCAGAAATTTAAATCAATCTTCTTCAAAGAGCAAATCATACCCTTCACCTCCACTCAATGAATGCCCAGTATTTCTTCTCACATGTCCGGGTTTGAAATTCAAGGTATCCTTCCTTCCAAAGATACAGAGCAGGGCTACTGAGGAATGTTACCTAGAGGGAAGTTACTTTCCAGCTAGCCTCAATAAGCTTTTTGTCTGTCATGACAAGGGTAAAATAAATTTCTTTTAAATGAAGGAAACTGACAAGGTATCTGTATGTGCTTTAAAATGGTCCAGTGCAAATATTCAACTTTCAATGGATTACTGAAACTTTAATAACCATGCTTCAATTGGGAAAACAAGTAATTTTCATAGAGTGCCAATCTAGCATAAAACATTTAATAAATGTGAGGTTTTATCTTGTTTTTTGTTTTTTTAAATTTCTTCCCCTTTATTGATTAAGGTATTACAAATGTGTCCTTATCCCCCATTGCCCCCCACCCCCAACCCTGCCCTCACCCTCACCCCCTGCTATCTGAGTCCATTGGTTATGCTTATATGCATGCATACAAGTCCTTTGGTTGATCTCTCCCCCTTACCCCCACCCTCCCCTACCTTCCCTCTGAGGTTTGAGCATCTGATCAATAATTCACTGTCTCTGGATCTGTTTTTGTTCATCAGTTTATGTTGTTCACTATATTCCACAAATGAGTGAGATCACGTGATATTTATCTTTCTCTGACTGACTTATTCCGCTTAGCATAATGCTCTCCAGGTCCATCCATGCTGTTGCAAAAGTCCTTTGGTTGATCTCTTACCCCCTTACCTCTCGCCCACTGATAGGCACTTAGGCTGTTTCCAGATCATAGCTATGGGATTGTTTTTATTTTTTTTATTTTCTCTTTCAGAGAGTTCATTATTGGTGTATAAAAATGCTATCAATTTCTGGATGTTGATTTTGTATCTTGCTACCTTGCTGAATTCATTTATTATGTATAGAAGTTTACTGGTAGAGTTTTTAGGTTTTTTTATGTACAATATTATGTGATCTGCAAATAATGACAGATTTACTTCCTCCTTTCCAATTTGGATGCCTTTTGTCTCTTTTACTTGTCTGGTTGCTATGGTAAGGAATTCCAGCACTATGTAGAGTAAGAGTGGTGAAAGTGGACATCCTTGTCTTGTTCTTGTTCTTAAGGGAAACATTTTTAGTTGTTGTCCATGGAGTATTATCTTAGCTGTAACTTTGTCATATATGGCCTTTATTATGTTGAGGTATGATCTCTCTATTCTCACTTTCCTGAGAGATTTTATTAAAAAGGGTGATGGATTTTGTCTAATGCTTTTTCTACATTAATTGATATGATGTAATTTTTATCTTTCATTTTGTTTATGTGATGTATCACTTTTATTGATTTGCAATTATTGTACCAGCCTTGCATCACCAGAATAAATCCCACTTGATTATGGTGGATGATCTTTTTAATATATTACTAGATCAAATTTGCTAATATTTTGTTGAGGATTTTAGCATCTGTGTTCATCTGGGATATTGGACTATAATTCCTTTCTTTGTAGTGTCTTTATCTGGTTTTGGAATTAGGATGATGCCGGCTTCATTAAAATAGCTTGGAAATGTTCCTTCCTCTTGAATTTTTTGGGATAGTTTGAGGAGGGTAGATGTTAGTTCTTCTTTCAATGTTTGGTAAAATTCTTCTATAAATCCATCTGTTGCAAGACATTTTGCTAGGAGTTTTTTACTGCTTCAATTTTATCAGTTGTTATTGGTCTACTCAGGATATCTGATTCTTCCTGATTGAGTTTTGGAAGATTGTACATTTTGGGGAATTTGTCCATTTTGCCCAGTTTGCCCAGTTTATTGGCATATAGTTGTTTATAGTATTTGCTTACAATCCTTTGTATTTCTATGGTGTCTGTTGTTATAGCACCTCTTTCATTTTTCAATTTATTTATTTTGGTGCTCTCTCTTTGTTTCTTGATGAGACTGACTAGGGGTTCATCAATCTTGTTTTTCTTTTCAAAGAACCAGCTCTTGGATTCATTTATCTTTTGTACTGTTTTATTAGTCTCTACTAGAGGCCTGGAGACCTGGTGCCGCCCACTGGCCAGCCCCACCCCCTGGTCACCACGACCAGTCGCCTCCCGCTGCATTGAGCATCTGCCCCCGGTGGTCAGTGCGCATCATAGCGACCGGTCATTCCGCTGGTCACTCTGCTGTTCTGTAGATTTCTATATTAGGGTTTTATTATATAGGATGTCATTTATTTCTGCTCTGATTTTTTTATTTTTATTTTCTCTTATTTCTGCTCTGATTTTTATTATTTCCTCCCTTCTACTTCTTCTGGGCTTTTCTTGCTCTTCTCTTTGTAATTCATTTAGTTGTGAGGCTAGAATAGTTTATTAGTGCTTTCTCTTGTTTCTTGAGTTAGGCCCTGTAATACTATCAACTTCCCTCTCAGCAGTGCTTTCGCCTTGTCCCATAGGTTTTGGGGTTTTGTGTGTTCATTTTTACTTGTTTCTAGGAAGCTTTTAATTTCTTGATTTATCTAATTAGTAACCCATTCATTTTTTTAATAGCATGCTATTTAGCCTCCATGTTGTTGACTGTTTTTTATTGTATTTGATTTCTAACTTCATGTCATTGTGTTCCAAGAAGATGCTTGGAATTACATAAATCTTCTTGCATTTGTATAGACTTTGTGTCCAAACATGTGGTCTATCTCTGAGAATGTTCCATGTGTTCTCGAGAAGAATGTATATTCTGTTGCTTTGGGATGAAATATTCTATAAATATCAGTTAGATCCATATGATCTAGTGTGTTATTTAAGGACTCTGTTTCCTTGTTGATTTTTTTTTTGTCTGAAAGATCTATCCAGTGGTGTCAGTGGGAAGTTAAGGTACCCTACTATGACTGTATTGCTGTTAATCTCTCCCTGAAAGTTCATCAAGAGTTTTTCTTTATGGCCCTTGCCAGTTTGGCTCAGTGAATAGACCATCATCCTGCAGACCAAAGGGTCCCAGATTCGATTACCATCAAGGGCATGTACCTTGGTTGCAGGCTCCTCCCTGGCCTGGGCTCTTATCTGGGCTCATGCAGGAGGCAATCAATCAATGTGTTTTTCTCACATCTATGTTTCTCTCTGTCTTTCCCTCTCTCTTCCACTCTCCCTAAAAATCAATGGAAAAATATTCTCGGGTGAGGATTAACAAAAAACAAACAAAAAGAGTGGTGTTTTTTTTTATGAACTTCGGTGTTCCTATATTGGTTTCATATATATTTACAAGGGTTATATTTTCTAGTTGAATCATTCTCTTTAGTATTATGTAGCAGCCTTATTTGTCTCTTGGTATGGGTTTTGTTCTATTTTGTCTGATTTGACTATTGCTACCCTAGCTTATTTTTGCTTTCCATTTGCATGGAATAAATTTTCCATCCCTGTTCTCTTAGTCTGTGTGTATCTTTTGTTCTGATGTGGGTCTCTTGTAGACAGCATACATATGGGTCATGTTTTCTTATCCATTCCATTACCCTATGTCTATTCACTGGAGCATTTAATCCATTTATATTTAAGGTTATTATTAATAAGTATTTATTTATTGCCATTTTATTTTCTTTATGCCTATGATCCTCTCTCTCTCATTTTCTTCTTCTTAAAGCAGTGCTCTTAACATTTCTTGCATTGCTGCTTTGGTGGTAATTTACTCCTTTAACCTTTTTTTTTTTAATCTGGAAAGCTTTTTATTTCATCTTCAATTTTAAATGATAGCCTTGCTGAATACAGTAGTCTTAGATTTAGTTCCTTGCTTTTCATCACTTTGAATACTTCATGCCTGAAGTGTTTCTATTGAGAAGTCAGCTGACATTGTAATGGGGACTCCTTTGTAGGTAATTTTCTGTCTCTCTCTTGCTGCCTTTAAGATTCTTTCTTTGTATTTAATGTTTGTCATTTTAATTATGGTGTGTCTAGATGTGGAACTCTTTAGGTTTATCTTGATTGGGACTCTCTGTGCCTCCTGAACTTGTGTGACAATTTCCTTCACGAGGTTGGGGTAGTTGTCTTACATTATTTCTGTAACCATGGTTCAGGTCCTTGCTTACATCCTTCCCCTTTTGGTATTCCTATAATGCAGATGTTGTTATGTTTTATGTTGTCTCAGAGCTCTTTTAAGCTATTCCTGCTTTTTAATTATTTTTTTCTATTTGCTGCTCTAATTGGGTATTTATTTCTACCTTGTCTTCCAAATCACTGGTTCGATACTCTGCTGCATCCAGTCTACTTTTAATTCCTTCCAGTGTGTTCTTGATGTCAGAAAATGCATTCTTCATTTCTGTTTTGTTCCTGTTCATGGCCTCTATCACATTGTTGCAATTTGCACTAAGTTCCTTAAGCACTTTTATAACCACTGCTTTGAACTCTGTCTGATAGGTTGCTTATCTCCCTTTCATTTAGTTCTTTTTCTGGACATTCTTTTTCCCTCATTGGGAGGTTCTTTGTCTCCCCATTTTATCTGTCTTTTTGTATTTGCTTCTTTGTATTACATAGACCTACTATTGCTCCCAGTCTTTGTGGGATGGCCTATGTATGAATTGTTTTGAGGTCCAATGCTACAGTCTCTTTGTTCACCTGAGCTAGATGCTCTAGGAATGCCCCTTGTGTGTGTTATTTGGGTTCTCCAGTTAAAATTGGGACTTGATTGTTGATGTCCCATTCATGGAAGTGATCTTCCCTCCAAATTGCTGCCAGTGAAGTTCAACCCTAATGTCATCATACCAACTAAAGATCTGCAGCCTCTTCAGTCTCCTCAAGTCCACAGTTCAGTAAGTCTGAGTCAGGGAAGGCTACATCCATCTCATGGCCTTCAGCACAATTCCTGCCCCTGATTCCTGGTGGTGGAGCCTAACAGCTGGGCTCTAAAGTGGTTGTGATAACACAGTAGCAGTGCTAGCAGGTGAGTACACCACAGGAGCAAAAACTCTGCTGTGTCAGTGGTGGTTGCATAGAGGTGGCACAGTGTCCAGGCTGGGTACCTTCAGGCACACGGGTTCAGGCTGAGAGTATGCCAGGCATGCAGAGGACCCACCAGTGTCTGTTGCAGTCATGCAGGTCTGGGTTGTTACCTCTGTAGGCACACCAGGACTGGGGCAGGATGAGTCTGGATGGTGGTGAAGCTTGGTGTCTAGCTGCTGCAGCTCCACACAGCCTCCTCTCAAGGAGGACCTTGTAAAACCTTCAAGATGGTACACTCTGACTGGCTTATTTCACTTAGCATAATGCTCTCCAGTTCCATCCATGCTGTTGCAAATGGTAAGAACTCCTTTTTCACTGCAGCACAGTATTCCATTGTGTAGATGTACCACTGTTTTCTATCTACTCACCTACTGTTGGGCACTTAGGCTGTTTCCAAATCTTAGCTATGGTGAATTGTGCTGCTATGAACATAGGGGTGCATATATCCTTTCTAACTGGTGTTTCTAGTTTCTTGGGATATAGTCCTAGAAGTGGGATCACAGGGTCAAATGGGAGTTCCATTTTTAGTTTTTCGAGGAAGCTCCACACAGACTGTCAAACCTCAGAGGGAAGGTTGGGGAGGTTGGTGGTAAGGAGGAGAGACCAACCAAAGGACTTATATGCAAGCATATAGGCCTAACCAATGGACACAGACAACAAGGGGATGAGGGCATGAGTGGGGGGAATAGGGGTAATGTGAGGATAAGGACACATATGTAATAACTTAATCAATAAAAAAATTTTAAAAACTGGGGAAAAATAAACTGCAAATAAAAAAATAAAAAATAAAAAAAGGTGGCATGCTCTCCAAGCTGGAGCTGTGCCCAGGAAATGGCTATGGTGGTAGCAGCAGCTCCTTTTGATAGTTGTGTCGGGTTCTGCAACTGTCAGTTGCAGGCGCATGAGATCTTGCTGCTGTTCACTTAGGTGTGCGGCCTGGGCATTGTCTGCAGTGATCTCTGGTGGGCTGGTGTGTGCAGGGTCTTGTTGCTGTTACTATTCACTTAGGTGTGGGGACCAGCATTGTCTGCGGGGAAGGGGGTGCGCGTAGGGTTTGAGTTATGTCCTTGGGGTGTACCCGCACAAGGGGTCCACGGTGGGGTGCCTGTGTGTTCAGAACCCAGCCATGGTTAGTCTGAGTCTGACTGACACTTTCTTTAAAGCTTTTTTAAAAACTTTGTTATTGTTGACACTATTACAGATGTACCATGCCCCCCTTTTCCCACGTCCACCCAGGCACGCCATCCCCTCTTCCCTCTGGCCATCATCACGCTGTTTTCTGTGTCTATGGGTTATGCATATATGTTCTTTGGCTAATCCCTTCTACTTCTTTCATCCAACTCTTTCTCCCCCTCCCCTCTGACAACTGTCAGTCTGTTCCATGTATCCATGCCCCTGTTTCTATTTTTGTCAGTTTATTTTGTTCATTAGATTAATGAACACTGACAGAGGTTCCCACTATAATGCACAAAAATCTAAAATGATTATTCAAAATTGTACTTAGTAGCAATTTCAACAGTATGTCTTGGGTGCCTATTACATGTGTAAAAATTTTATTTTAGGTTCTCTTACATGCCTAAAGAAAAATAGCAGAAATTCCTATGCAGGTTTATAATCTAAAGGGAGGGATTAGACATAGCTATATTAAAAAGTTCAATTACAACATGAAATTTAAATATGAAGCTAAGACAACCATCGATACAAGATAGTTAGGTGAGAGTGGCCTAGTGAATGACAAAGCCAGTGATTGTAAAAAAACTAAGAAAGAACAAATGCTTATTGCTATTATTGATGCCATTTAGATTAAGCTTAATAATAAAAGCACAAATTCTATATACTACATCCATGATGCAATTTTTAGTTTCAGTGAAAGGATGATGTAAAGTTTAATATAACTAGCCATTTGTGAAAACTGAGCCAACAAAAGAATATTGCACCAGAGCAATGAAGACATGGTAGTACAAAATAAACTTGGAAACTTTCTAAATGGATGCCCAAAATTTCTATGACTAAATTCTTATACATAATTAAAGCCTATTAGTGAATAAACAATTGTATAGTTGTGCGTTTTGTCATTTTCAATATGTTATAATGTATTACCTAGTCAACTTCTATAAAGAGAAATTCAGATATATAGAGTCCCTCCAATTCATTCTATTTATTTCAACACTCTCCTAAGAATAGTCATTCTACTTTATAAAAAATAATAAGCCCATCTTTGTCTGTCCTGTTGCCTAAGAATTTAACAGTGGGGTGAAAGTAGAGTGAATAAATAGCATTTAAAGCTGCCTTTTCATTTTTTTCTAATCTACTTACAAAACTGACCTAAAAGGAAAATCAAATCTGAATCCCCAGTTAGTCTGTTTGCCACTGCGTAGCCCTTTTGGTAACCAGAGAGATCTCTGTGCATTTTTAAATGAATACTGTCATGAGTCTGTAAGCCACTGAATTCCTATTGCTTAATCTAATGGCATAACCACACCATGAGACAGTTGTTTTCAGCTTGTCTGTTTTGCAATATTTTTTTAAAAAATGCTTTGATCACAATCAGCAACGTACAACTTGTAATTCAGAGCTCTTCTCCAGCAAGTCTGCAACAAATCTGAGTCAACATGATTACTAACAATTTTCTTGATCTCCCACCTCTACTTACAGCTCCCTGGAGTTATCTCCAGACAGATTCCAAGATGTGGCAGCAAAAGAGCACAATCTAAGGTTTGCTATTTTACTGCTGCCAAAAGGAAAACAAATTGTACTGTTATTATTTCCTTTTTAGTTAGAATTCTAACCATGTCTAAAAATATGTTAAGGCCCAAATAATTTCAAAAGTAGATCCTGGTATGAAAAGAAGAGAAATTCAATATTAATGGCAGTTTTTCAAAAATAGCAATGTCTTAACATGGCCACAGTAAAGAAAATACAGTCATTCCCATTTTCTGGGTTAAAAGGGTTTTTCTTAAACAAATGAAATAGTCTTAAATAACCTCATCTATACAGCCTTTTGTTATCTGACACTTATATCTGCCTATACTCTTTTTTCTAGAATCAGAAGGAACTTTAGTCCCTCTCCCATTCCTTCAGAGTTGGCTTTCTGTATAGACACAGGAAGCTGTGAAATATATAGCACCCGGAGTACCATCCTACCTCAAAATTCTATCCTCTGATGGCTGAAACCCAACCATTACTGGTTTACTGGTTTGGCTTTCATAGAAGTGCCAGGCAATGTGTATGTTTGGAATGGAGGTAGGAACTTCCTGGAGAGACACAGGTAAAGAGAACAGTCAATTTCATTTGCTTGCCCTAGAATTGTGCCCATAGTTGTTTTTATAGAAACTCTAACAGTGAATCACATGAAAAAGCAGCAGGACTGGCTTCCCTGGATAATCCTAAGAGGAAATTTCCAAGTTCCTAAGAGGAAATTTCCAAGCCTTACTATATGTTAGTACTGGGTTAAACTTTGCACAAGATAAAGACCTCTAAGGAGAAAGAGAGATTAACACTTAACTGAGTGCTTACTAAGTATCAAACTCTTTGTGAGGCTATTTACATGTATCCCTTCAAATCCTCACAATTCTGAAAGGTTATAGTATGATTACCCCTACTTTACAACAAAGGAAATTGAAGCTCACATAGGTTAAGGGACCTGCTGAGGAAGACAGATATTTTGTCTACGGTACACCAAGTTATAAATCTAAATCTATCTGACTGCAAAGGCTTATTGTGTTTCACTTTATGCAGTACATACTATAATTCCCAATCTAGCTCGGGAGATAATAGTGGCATATATAAAAGAGTTCCTTATAAACTATATGATATTGATTAGAAAGACAAAAGTTGAGATATGTTCTCTTCTAAATAGTCCATTTTTTTTAGTTTGAATTCCTAGTTATTATGGTCTCTTTCCCCTGTACCAGTTAAACTGACCCTAATGAATTCCTCAGCCTATCAATTTGTGATGTGGCTTGCACACAGAAGAAAAAAATTGATGAGGCCTCTGGCTTCTCATTAACTGCATGGAGAACAATGCAGCCTATGCCTTCCCTTTGTTAAGCAGTCAGCCACCTAAAAAGAAAAGATATCAGTGGGGAAAGTTGGTGTAGAGGGTATTAATTTCTGTACTTTAAACTTTATATAAACTTACAAAGAAACATACAAGAAAATTCAAAGGCGTCAGATCCTTCCCATTCTTTATTTTATTTTTAAATGAGCAGTATACTTATCACTTAAAAAGTTCAACAGCCTTTCTAAGGAACAAAATGATCAGAACTGAGTCAGTAACAGACAAACGACTAAAGTTCCTTCTGCTTCCGGAAAAGGATATGAACAGAGCAAGGTTCCAGATAAGAAAGAGCTTATAAATGAGGTTATTCAGAACTGACATATGATTCAATCAAGAAAGCCTTTTAATCCAGAACATAAGCATGCCTGTACTTTTACCTATCGCAGGTGAACTTCATCCCTACACAGTCTTAACAAATGTACATGCTGAGAGAGGGGTTAACAGGTTAATAAATGTTAAGACATAGATTTCACCAAGAGCTAAAAGCCACAAAATGAAACATAAACTGGAATACTACTGCTGTTACATTGGATCCCTGTGACCAACTTCAACCCCACCCCAAAGCTTAACTTCCAAGATTCTGCATAAAGGCTCTGAACTAGCTCCCTTTCTATGGATATGCATTCCCCTCCCTCTCCCAGATCAGATCAGGTTGCCTTTACTTTTATCTGAGTCTATTCTACTCAAGACCTCAGGTCTTTTTATTTTTATTTTTATTTTATTGTTTAAAGTATTATAGATAGTAGTACATATGTCTCCTTTTTCCCCCCATTGATCTTACCCTGGCTCTTCTACCCCTCTGCACATGTCTTCACCCTCCCCCCACAACCCCCGGTGTCTCGTGTCCATTGGTTATGCTTATATGCATGCATATAAGTCCTTCGGTTGATCTCTTACCTCCCCCCCTCAACCCTCCCCAGGTTTCCCACTGTAATTTGACAGTCTCTTCCATGCTTCTCTGCCTCTGTATCTATCTTTTTGTTCATCAGGTTATAATGATCTTTATTATCCCGGTCTTTTTTTTTCTGTTCCCTTCAACTGCAAATCTCCTCTCTCTCCATGGATGCAATTCTAACTATTCATCCAGGTTCACTTCTGCTGTGAAGCTCTTCATTAGCCACTCCAGCCCTCACTTTTTGACTTCCTACTATCTGTATTACCAAGTTTAGAGCTTAATCAAATACTTGTAATACCAATGTTTGCTAATCTCTCCACATGTCAAATCTTCTTCTCTTCAGTTAGTTATTTGGCAAGCCATATGAAGAAAGTATGAGCCACACCTTTGGCTTATGTCTCTTGATAGTGCTCACCTTCAGGCTGGACACAAAAGTAGATAATACTGATTAATAAAAATATTATTTTAAATTCAACACTACCAAAATGTTTTCTTTTTAATATTTTATCTTAATAAACTTCAATTTTAGAATAATTTTATATTTACAGAAAATTTGCAGCTATATTCCAGAGAATAGGTGTCACTCCATTTCCCCTGATATTAACATCTTACTTCACAGTGGAAAATAACATTGGAGAAGCACTATTCATTAAACTACAGACTATTTGAATTTTTCTAGCTTTTCCACTAAAGTTCTTTTTTGGTTTCAAGATATCTCTTTCAAGATACCACATTACGTTCGGTCATGTCTCCTTAGTCTCTTCTGGTCAATGACAGTTTCTCAAACTTTTCTTGTTTCCCATGATTTTGACAGTTTGGAGGAGCACTGGTCAGGTATTGCATAGAATGTCCCTCAATTCAGGTTTGTCTGATGTTTTTCTTTTTTTCCCCCTAATGACTATATTGGGACTATAGATTTGTGGGAATAATATCACAAAGAAGTGCCTTTCACATAACATTATAAGAGGGCACATGATATCAACATGACTTATTGATGGTGTTATTAACTTTGATTACTTAATTAAGATGGTCTCTTCCAGCTTTCTCCACTGAAAAGTCACTATTTTTCCCCTTTCCATTCTCTGTGTTTAGGATGCAAGTAAATAAGTCAATTATACATAAATAAAGGTGAAAAAAAGTTAAGTCCAGCCATGTAAAGGAAGCAAAGTACTCATTTGAAAACTCTTGCAGCATACTAGAAACCTGACAATACTTTCTAGGAAAGTTTGAGAAAAGTGAGGTGGCTATAATCAGCAACCTATGAGAGCTTATTCAAGAGTAATACACATCAGTCTTTGAGGATGACTGGGCTGAATTTCTCATAGATTAGCTGTTATCCAGAAATATGTCTTCAAAGAAATTCCCTGTATTAAACATCTTGTGCATCAAAGTAGATGGATGGGTTCTCCACAATGGATCAGAGATAATTCAATCTATTAGTGAATTTTAGTTATGCTTTATTTTTTTAAATTTCTTTATTGATTAAGGTATTACATATGTGTCCTGATCCCCCCATTACCCCCCACCCCCCATTCATGCCTTCAATCCCTGTTGTCTGTGTCCATTGCATAGATAGCTTTTACAATATCAGATATTTTTGTCACCCTTAAAGTATTGATGACTGTGGAATTTTCAATATGCCTATATATATTTCATTTACCCAAGATTTGAATGCAGAGAGATATTGCTAAGGATTACTGTTTGCACACAGACTCTTTTCCATCCCCAACTAGCAAAGTAAGCCTATATTCTCTAAAATAACACTTGAAAATCCTAGAACAAAGTTGATTAGAAGATAGAGCCCTTAGAAATCTCCAAAGCCCAAGAGAGCACATCATTACTAGCACATTCCATGGCAAGGACATAGCAGCAGCATTAAGCAAAGTATAGATGTATTGAAGTTCAAAAGTTTCATAAGCGGTAGAGTTTTTGGGTTCACAGAAGCTTTGGGTTTGTCAGGATAGAGAGACACTTTGGGATATCAGAAGGTACTCAATAATTATTCCCAAATTCACAGAAATTTCAAGTTATGGCTGTGTTCAGACGAGACTCAAACAGATACTGTCTTCTTATTACTCATAGCAATTATAACTACCATTTATAGAAGGCCAATTAAGTGACTGTAGCTAAAAATGGTCATTTTACATGTTACTTCATTTAATATTTATAATAACCTCTAAGATAGATATTATTGTTGCTGGAGTATTGGGTTGGTAGGATTCTTCCATCACTAGTGGGGGTGGGGTGGCTTTTGTGATATCTTCAGAAAAGGAATTTTCTAAGATTTGCACGGGAGAATGAATGGTTTTTATTTGTGTGGAATTATATCCCTCGCTTTGTAAAGTCCCATTGTCTCTAAAGCAGTCCTGGAAAAGGTACAGCTGGGAGCTCAGCAGGGCCAGAAGCAAAGCCAGTGTTCAGAGTTTCCATTCCATGGTGGAGCTAGGTCTGATGTAGCATCAGGACAGATTCAGTCCATTGTGCAATAGGAGTCCTAAGAGAGCATGAGGGCCAAGAATGCAAGGGCACAAGAGAGAGAACTCCCTTTGTTCACAAGCTTAAATATTAAATCTTCCTGCACTTGTAATGGCCATGTCTATTCTGGCCACCAACTTGTCCCCAGGTGTGACTGACAGGTAAGCATCTTCCCATGTCACCCAGACCTTATAGGGCATATGTCTATTGTCCAGTCCCTTCCCTCAGCGATTTGTAGGGAGTAGACTTGGAGAGTCTTAAATTGTAGGTTTCTGGCAAAGCTGTATAAATGGCATGACTATATTATCTAGCCTACCCTTTATTTATTTATTTCCTGTTGTTTAATAACCAGGTTATTATAATGGTATCATTATTACCACCATTTTACAGATTAGAATACTGAGGCTCAAACAGGTTATTTATACAAAGTCATAAAGCCAGCGGGGGGGTGGGGGGGCAGGGCCAGCATTCAAACCTAGATGCTCCTCACTCCAAAGCTTAAGTTTGTTCCATTATATTTCCCTGTCCAGCTTCATGATATTTTTTGTATGGATTTTTTCTTAAGAAATTTTTATATAAGGTTGACAAACTCTTATAAAGACTAATACCAATTTTTATGTGTTCTTAATATATAATTTCATTCTCAATCCTACTCACCAGACTGTTTTCCCTGCCATTATCACTGAAATGAATATATATGTACACAATTTGATCATTCTCCACATCAATATGAACAAAAAGTGACTGTAATACCCAATTCCAATTCTAAGATTCTCTGCCACCAGGAAAGGATTAGTCTTGAAACCCTGCTCAGGTAATGTTAGGGGCTACCATTTAATCAAGAATACAATTACTACATACACATTAAGCCTCAAGGCCACTGTTCTCACCTAATAAAATAAAATAGAGGTATTATTTATGGTCTCAAGGAATTTATAAATTAGAATTATAGAATTATAAATTTCATCCTAGCAGATAATTTAAGGGATGGAATCTAGCCTGTTTTTTTTTTTTAAATCCTCGCCCAATGATATGTTTTTATTGATTTGAGAAAGAGAAGAAGGGAGAGAGTAAGAGAGAGAATCATCAATATAAGAGAGAAACATCCATCGGTTGCTGCCTATATGCTCCTCAAACGGGGATCAAGCCCTGACTGGGAATCGACAACACTCCAACTGAGCCACCTGGCTGGCGCTAGACAGTTCTTAAAGTCTGGCCTCTTTACGTTGCAGTTAAGTGGGTGGATTAGGGATGGGCTAATAAAGGAAAACAAAGAGACACAGATCCCACTTTAGGGTGTGCTAACAATGGGCTGCAGAATTTTATAGGTAACAGATCCCTCTTTGCATTGCACCAAATGTAATTTCACTCTAAAGTATAATAATAATTGTTTATTAAGTGCTTCCTATAGATCAGACACTATACTAAGCCCTTTATTTGCTAATCTTATTTAATTATCACAATAATTTTATGAGGTACCTGTTACTATTTTCATTCCAGTTTCACAGATAAAGAAACAAATGTTCAAGTGAATTAGTAACTTTCTCCAAAGCACACACTTGCCCTAGATCTGTCAGAGTAAAAAGCACTTCCTAAACACTACAAAGTAATACACTACCATGCTTATCTCATGCTAATTAGACTGTCAGCTTAATGATGGCCTCTTGACTCTAAATATGGTTCATAATTTTTTTTTGTATCATTCTTAATTCCAAAGCTTGGCCTAAAGTAAGAGCAAGAAAGCCTGTTGATTATTTTATACACAGGGTAGATTTTCCTAGATGACCCCTTTCATCCTTCCCACTCTGAGGTGCTGTGTTAATTAAACAAAGAAACATGCCAGAAAGCAATAAAAAAAACTCCTGGGAATTTAAGTCTTGGTAAGAAAAAGTTATAGTGAAGAAGTAATGATTCATAAGAATTCCATTGCCTTTACTAGAAAAAAAATGTTGCATCACCATTTAAAACTGTTGTATGTTTGGACAAATAAACTGTGAAGGTAAGGTCATTTTAAGATGCTTCCACAAAAGTGTCAGTGACTTGTCACCATAGGTGGCTACAGGAAATGAGTGCTAATGGATGAGGTACGTTAGGCTGTTCTGGTAGTTTGAAGAGAATCCTTAAAGCAAACGTTTTCCTTGAAACAAATCACAGTAACTTTTAGAATCAAATATCAAAACTAAACATTTGTGACAAGTGATAGTCTAACATCTGTGGAGTTTATGTTTCAAAAAACTTCATACTAAGGTTCCCCTAAGAATTTAAAATTAAACAAGTTCATTCCAGCCTTCACCTCCCTGCACTAATCACTATTATTAACAACTCAATACAATGCATTTCTATACAGATTTTAATTCTCTTTAGAACTCTGTCATAGTAGAAGGAAGGGAATTTGCTTGATATATGAAGACGTATAAAATGCTGGTGATTTTATCGTCAGCAAAGTTGTTCTCCAACTCACTGCTTCTCAATGAAACAAATTCTGGCTGTAAGCAAGCTTAATTTCACAAACCACTGCTTTTGCCGAAAGCCACACTTCTGAAAACACTGCAGGGCTTCTAATTCTGGTCAGACATATTTCCAGGCTGCTTTCCCATGTAAGGATAAGCAAAAACACACAAATCCTCCAGGAGGCTGATGTAAGGTCACAGGGCAGGCATATGAGAACCAAATATGGTAGCTAAATTCTCCAGCTCACAACAGATATTTTTTTAAAGCTGTAACCACCAATTCCAAACTATCAGTTCTTGAATCACAAGAAAATAATACACAATTCATCTGTTCTTATTAGTTACCTGGGTGACAAATATGAGTCAGTCTGCTATGTAAAACATTAGCTCTGCCTTTTTCTAATTGTCCTTTTCCACTGCAGAAAAGGCTTCTGTAAAAGCCTGCTAAAGTGGACATATTGAAAAACGGGGTATTGCATCTGAGTAAATAAATTAGTCCCATATGTGACTATACATAAGGAAATATAGAATTCCCAAATGTCTCATGTTAATAGCTTCTGCCTCATTATAGGGAGGGCATGGTCCTACACTATGAACAAGAAAAATATCCACGTAAGTGACATCATTTTGTACTAAGAAAAAGTCATGAGGGGATCCTTGTCATCACATGAACTCCAGGATAGAACGACACCCTGAGATCTGGTCCATAGCCATAAACAGAAGATAATTTCCTTTACTTCATACTATGAAACCCCCATGATTAAAAGCAAGTAAGGCCCAGCCAGCATGGCTCAGTGGTTTAGTGTTGATCTATGATCCAGGAGGTCACAGGTCTATTCCCAGTGGGGGGGGGGGGGGCAGGGGGAAGCCGATCAATGATTCTCTCTCATCACTGATGTTTCTATCTCTCTCTCCCTCTCCCTTCCTCTCTGAAATCAATAAAACATATTTTTTAAAAATCTGATCACGAAAACATTTATGTGAAAAATCAAGTAATTTTATTTCTGGATTCCTAGTTTAAGTAAACCATGTGAGAGGATAAAAACTATGTGCCTGAAGAAATTATGCAGTGTTTTGGTATAGTTTTTTTGTTGTTGCTGTTAATTTGTTTCTTAGTGGTGGCGGATTGAAAATTACCTGCATATCCAACCATTCAGCTTGGTCAAGTAAACAGTGGTGTGGTCATTTGAAAGACTGCAATGAGCATACTGAAATTGACCATTATATTATTATGTAGCAACAAGGAAAATATTATGATAACATGAGTGAAAAATAAGTTTAGGCAATCATGTATTTGCTATGATTCTGTGAAAAGAATTGTGTATGTTTTTAAAAGACTAAACAGGAATTGAAACACAATTATTATGACTGCTTAGAGATAGTAGGAGTGAGTGCTTAGCACATTGTTCAGGAAGCTAATTGAGCTGTGGTGGGATCATGGGATTATGGGACCCCTCCACCAAACTTCTATAGTGATGTTATATTGCTTTATATAAGTTAAACACACTTCAAAAATTAATCCATGTATATTGAGCTCTTACTCGTAGCAGCATAGCATAAATGAAAGACCACATACTATGGAATCTGTGCTACACACACTCTTATGTTGCTCCCCATGATCCTCACCTCCTGGTGTTCACTACCTTGTGTAATACCCTCCCCAGAGTGTGGACAGAACCTGTTACTTGTTTCTAATCAATAGAATATGGCAAATGTAATGGGATTCCACTCTAGTTATGATGCTGTCATCCAAGGCTTTATCTTTCTAGCTGACTCATGTTAAAGTTTCTACCTCTCTTGTTGTCTATGAAGAAGCAAGATGCCATGAGTATGTAATACAGTCTCAAGAGAATGAATTCTGCAAACAACCACATGCACTTGAAAGTGGATTCTTCTATAGTGGAGCCTCCAGAAGAAAAACCAGTCCTGTTTGACACATTGATTGCAATCTTGTAGAGGACCCAGCTATGCCAGGACTCCTGACCCAAAGACACTCTCCTATATAATAAAAGGCTAATATGCAAATTGTCCCCTTGGGAGTTCAACCAACTGAGAGTTCAACTGACTTGGAGTTCGACCACTTGCTATGACATGCGCTGACCACCAGGGGCTGTGGCCGAATGAAGGAAGGCCCCAGTCAGCAGCTAGCAGCCAGAGGAAGGAAGGCCTTGATTGGCCCTGATTACCGCCCAGGCCTAGGGACCCTACCTGTGCATGAATTTTATGCACTGGACCTCTAGTGATATAATAAATGTGTATTGTTTTAAGCTACTAAATTTATAGTAATTTGCTATACAACATAGAAAACTAATGCAGAACTCAACTAATGGATTTGAATCTCAGAGCCTCTATTCATTATTAGTGTGGCTGAGTTGATTAATCTTCCTGCGTTTCAACTTCCTCACTCATTATGAGACAGGCCAGTAAGACAGGACAAGTAGAATAGGGAAAAAGGGAGATAGCTGAACAAAGTGGCAGAGCAATTTACAGCAAATAGAGAAGGTCACATCCCTAGAGATAATATCTAGGCCTCAGTTATATTTCCGTTCCAGTCCCAGAAAAGCAGCAAAACTGGTGGGTGACACTAGGACCAGCTGCAATGACTACTGACCCCTTGCCCTGACACTAACCAATCAGTGGAGACCACAACACTGAAAAAGCACACCTGGAAAACTGATGAATTTTCTGCTGAAGCCTTCCCCTAAGATTTCCACCTGCAAAAGAGAGATAAAAGCCTCAAGACAAAGAACCCAGCATGTGCCCTCTCCCTCTGGGAAACAGCACGCCGACCATTCCCTTTCCATTCTTCTTCCCCCACAGACATGCATCTCCTAAACTCTAAAGGACCCCATGAGGCTTGCAATCAGGAGAGCAATGGGCAGCAGCAGCTAATCCTCTGAGCCTACCACCAGGGCCCCCTTTTCTCTGACTTCCCAGAGAGTTAAGGCAGCCTAGCCTAGGCTCTCCTGTTGTTTTTTCCATGATAAAACGTTCATTGTTTTACTATCCCTGGCTTTAATAAACGTTTCCCCATAGTCACCTGGACTCCTGCTGCGAAATTTTTCCTGCATGAAGTCAAGATCCCACATACTATCCTAGGCAGACCCGCTCAGGGCCAGGTTCCCTATCCAGTGACAATTGGTTGAGAACTATACCCACCTCCCAGAACTGCTGCACAGAAAATTATAGGTAATAAAAGAAATGTGCCTCTCATATTGCCTAGATCAGGGGTCCTCAAACAACGGCCTGCGGGCCCATGCAAATACAAATATTGTATTTGTTCCCATTTTGTTTTATTACTTCAAAATAAGATATGTGCAGTGTGCATAGGAATTTGTTCATAGTTTTTTTAAAACTATAGTCCAGCCCTCCAATGGTCTGAGGGACAGTGAACTGGCCCCCTGCTTATAAAGTTTGAGGACCCCTGGCCTAGATTATAAATTATAAGCACTCTCATGGCTAGAACCCTGTCTATCCTCCTCATCATTTTATCCAGTGCCTATTATCATATCTGAACCATAGCAAGTGTTTGTAAATCTGTAGCAAATGAATAAAAAAATAAGAATAAGCTGTCAAGGTATGCTAGTCACTATTTTAAATATGCATAAGGTACTGTAATCCTATCTAATAAAAGAGAAACATGGTAATTGGCATACGACCGCTACCCTTCCCATTGGCTAATCAGCGAGATATGCAAATTAACTGCCAGCCAAGATGGCGGCCGGCAGCCAGGCAGCTTGAAACTAACATGAGGCTTGCTTGCTTCAGTGACTGAGGACTCCAACGTTCCCCGCCTGCCTTGCCAGCTCTGAGCCT